>NC_041385.1:224938788-225141646 GCF_002162155.2 Triticum dicoccoides
TCTGTCGCACGCATCCGACACAAAAACCTTGTTGGTCCCTCTCCCTTTCTCTCCATCTCTATCTCTCTCTTTGTGTGTGTGTGTGGGGGGGGGGTCTTTCTAGTTCGCATGCATATATACACCATCTATAGGCCTCTCTCTCACACTATGTATGATACTCTAGCTAGTCCAAGCTAGATATCTTGGGTGCACTCATCGTATGCACACAAATTTCTTGGCTCTTTGCCCGTAACTCTCTCACGCACCACTATGTCGTCTCGGAGCTCTTCCCCCCCCTCTCTCAAACTCTCCATCCACCTGGGTCACACATACACATGCATATCTCACTCGCACTCGATAGGCCCATCAAAAACTCTATCTCTCTCCCTTGTTCTCTCTCCATCTCACACCCACACCCACACAATATCATGCCCATCTAGCCAAGTATGATGGTATCTCACTCAATTTTAGGCACACGCAGTCCCCCCTATATGTATATGACTAGCTAATCTTAGTCTCCATCACAAACATGTGCATGGTCTATCTCGATTTCTCTCGGGGCATCTTTCTATCGCGCACACTCCCTCGATCTCCCACCCATATAGTCCCCTCACTATCTCGAGGGGATCTCTCTATCACAAACACACCCTCTCTCCCTCCCTATGCGTCCATGCCATCCATGTGTCCCTCTCGACCTTTTTTCCTTGTTGTCCAGACCTCTATTGGACATGTGCTACAGGGGTGTCTCTCTCCGTTGCAAACAATCACACACTAGCTATCCTCGTGTATCTCCTCGCCTCGCTTTTCCATCTCAGAGATGCATGCGTGATATGTTCACATAAGAAACGAAAAAACACACTCTCTATCTAATTTATCGTTTGTTGTCACTTTCTCTTTCACACACATACTCTTTTTGCACACTTACTCATTCTCCTTCACATGCACTTGATCTATCTCGACTGAGGCACTCTCCTCGGTCCATATCATATAGATTTATTGAAAAGTCAAACATCACAAAGTTTGACCATGTACGTGGAGAAAAAGAATTACATCTAGTACGGCAAACATATACCATTAGATTCATCATGAGATGTAGTTTTGTATGATGTATCTTTGGTATTGTAGATATAAATAACATTTGTGTAAACCTGATCAAAGTTTCCAAAATTTGACTTCTAAAAAATTTACATGCACTGCATTATTGAGCGGATGGAATATCTCTTTCCCCCTCTTAGCTATCTGACGCACCACTCAGCCTTATCGGGGCTCCTCAATCTCTCTCAAACTTTATTGGTCAGTTTGGTTCGTGACCTGACCCTCATGCCTTGATGGCCGGTACTACCTGGTGTGGACGTGAGATGTAAAATATTTCTGCCTGGCCAGGCTTGTGTGGTGCTGAAGCGTTTGGTTCATGCCTGGGCCAGGCAAAGCATCAACGTCCCATCAATCAATCCGTGCATCAATTATTTAATGCTAATATCCATCCATGTTGCTGTTAGCCTCGTGGCCGCACGACCAGGCATGACCAGGCGTTCGAAATCGGCCGCCTGGGCCAGGCTACTTGAAGTGTCTGGAGTTCAGCCAGGCTAATTAAAGTGCAAGGGAACCCAGGCCAGGCGGGCTTTCTTTTTCACAGGGTAGCAACCAAACAAGCATGCATGAAATCCAGCCACAACCCCAGGCCAGGCAAAAGATGCTCAGGACGCAAGCCAAACTGGCCTTATATCTCCCTGGTTCACACATACACATGTCTCGCTCGCGCTATACATATAGACCCATACAACACTCTCCGCCCTTGTTCTCTCTCCATGTGACACGCACCCCCCTAAGTACCATAACCCCTCACTCCATCATAGGCGCAAGCACTCCCCCCCTCCTAAGTATGATTATCTCTTACTAGCCATCAGGAACACACGTATTGTCTGCTTCCATCCATACATCTATCTCGATATCTCTCGGGGCATCTTCTATCGCACACACACCTTGTCACTCGATCTCCCACCCATGTAGTCCCATCACGATCTCCAGGGGATCTCTCTATGACAAACATACACTCTCTCCTCCCCATGTATGCATTTTCTCCGTACGTCTCTCTCGACCTCTCTCCCTTGTTTGTCAGACCCCTCTTGGCCACGTGCTAGGGGTCTTGCTCTCTCGGTTCCAAACAACCACACACTATCTCCTCACCTTGCCTCCGTTGTCGAAGATGCATGTGTGATATGTTTGCATAAGACACACACGCTTTTTCTCTACTTTTATCGTGTGTTGTCCATGTCTCTTTCACACACGCACACACACACTTTTTTCACTCTCTCTCTCTCTCTCTCTCTCTAGTTAGGGACTCTGTGACGTCCATAAGCATATGGATGTTTTGAAAAGTCAAACCTCAGAAAAGTTTGACCAGGTATATGTGGAGAAAAACATTTACATCTGGAACGATCATTATATTCATCACAACATGTACTTACTTCATACTATCATTTATCTTTGGTATTGTAGATATAAGTAATTTCTTTATAAACTTGGTCAAAGTTTCAAAAGTTTGACTTAAAAAATGTTGGAACTACATTATCGAACGGAGGGAGTAGCTCTTTCTCTCTCTCTCTCTGCTATCTCTCACGGGCCTCCCCTCTCACTCGAACTCTCTATACCGACGGATTATATGCTCACTATGTCAGCGTATAGCTCCGTATATTGTTTAGTTGACCGGTCAACCAATCCACATGTTGCCTTGTCAGCTCGTGTTCTGTATCTTCGTGTGCTGGCCCATGTGGCAGTGGGTGAATATAAGTAAACTAGAGGCCCATCTGACACGCGGTGAAGTAAACGAAGTTGAAACCACTCGGGGTAGCACCCCGCATGCTAGTAAATTGAGGGCGCATTGAGGACAAACTTCTTGCGCGCGAAGGACGCACTCGCGCACAATTCACCACTGCGCGGCGGCATGCACATAAGGACACACTCGTGCACACCCAGCACACAACACACACCAGCACACGTGTACACCGGCGTCGCCGCCGGTTGAGATGGATGGCAAGGCAGCGAACAAGCGGAGGCGGCTCGAGCCAAAACCGCATCCGGCGAGCCTGGACTTCATCAGCAGCCTCCCAGACGACATGATGCTCGTCATCATCGGCCTCCTCCCCACCAAATCTGCCGTGCAGACCGCCCTTCTCTCCCGGTGGTGGCGCCCCCTCTGGCGATGCGTCCCCTCAACCTCACCGTCGACAGCTGCCTCTGCGACGGGGATTGCAAACGCATGGCCGCAATCTCCAAGATCCTTTCATCGCACCCTGGGCCAGCCAGACGCCTTGACATCCGCATGTTCAGTACCAACTGCAAGGTCCAACCCAAGTTTGACGAGTGGTTCTTATCCCCCGCCCTAGATCAGCTCGAGGAGCTCAGCTTTGAAGCTGGACGATGTCGCTCTCTGCCACCGTCCGCGCTCCGCCTCACGCCAACGCTGCGCCGCGCCAGCTTCAGCTCCTGCTATCTTCCCCAGATTAATGCCACGCCCGCCCTTCTTCTCCCTCAACTCAAGCAGATCGACCTCTTCGACGTTGTCATCTCGAAGAAGGCTATGGAGCACCTGCTCCGCAGCTGTACTGCGCTTGAGTACCTTCATCTTGAGCAGATCCACGGGTTAATTATCCTCCACATCGCCTCGACGAATCTTCGATGGATTTATGTGTCTTGCTGGCCCCGCAACAAGACATCAATTGGGAAGAGATCACTCCAGCTGTTCCACGTTATGGTCACTGAGAACGCGCCTTTCCCTGAGAGATTGCTTGTATCGGATCTAGAAGGTCCAACAAAAATCAGGGTCATTGACGCGCCGAAATTGACAGCGTTGGTGTACTCGTCTGCCAAATTCTCCGAACTCTTTATTGGATCCGTAATCGTTCAGGTACAACACTCGCTTCTTCTCCGTCTTCTTGAAATTCACATTTTTAAATTTCTTCTTGATGTATTTACGACCGTCTTCGAGAAAATGATTCCCACAAGCTTGACCCAGTCCATGCGCACAGTGAAGATCTTAGCACTAAAATCTATCGGCCCCAATCTGGATCAAGTTGTTGGATTCCTTACATGCTTTCCGTGCACGGAGAAGCTACTCATTGAGGTGAAACTTCTTTCCTATAAGTAAACGGTAATCACAACGTAGCTCAATTTTTTCGTAACTTTCCCAAATTACGATGACAAGTGTAGTGTTCAAAACTGCATCTACGCACTGCACCGAAAGAAATGTTTTTAGTATTTTTTCTCACGTGATCACCTGCATCGTTTTTATGCTGTACTACTATAGTAGCCTAGGCTAGTCATAGTGGAAAGTAACTTAGACTACTCCAGTAACTCTATGGTTACCCTAAGAGCAAGTACTACCTCCGTCCTGGTTTACTCTTCCAATTTTGTAGTATCAAAATTTGACCATAGATTTAACTGACAAAATGTTAATGCATGCCACTAAGAACTATATCGTTGGATTCGTATTTGAACATAATTTCAAATGGTGTAATTTTTAGTGACATGCATTAGCATTTTCTTAGGTAAATCTATGGTCAAAATTTTATACTAAATATGAGGTAGTATTTCCTCCGTCCCAAAATTCTTGTCTTACATTTGTTTAGATACGGATGTATCTAACACTAAAATGTAACTAGATACATCCGTATTTAGACAAATTTAAGACAAGAATTTTGGGACGGAGGGAGTACAAAAGTGGGCTATGTAGGCCAAAACATGTGCCAAATTCACTTGTGATGCATTTGGCATCAATGCCCCTCCATTGCTCACCTGGTGCCCCAATCTGGATCAACTACTTTGCTCCGGTGCCAAATTAACTCACGCAATGAAAAAACACTGCGTGGGAGAGAGAGAGGACTGAGGAAAATAAAAAACACTTGTTTGGGAGAGTGAGAGGCTGGTGTAGTTGGTTTGATTGATTTGTTTATACATGCGGGTCTGTGTGCACAACGGTGCCAACTCTCTCACATCGCGAGAGCGGTGCCAAAATGTTTTGATTTGACATCGATGCCTATTATGTGGCATACTTTTGTGAAATATGGCATCGGCCACATAGTGGAAGGCAACAAATGCCCAAGCTCTTCACGTGCTCCTAGTTAAATGAGAGGAAACACACACACACACACACACACACACACACACACACAGAGAGAGAGAGAGAGAGAGAGAATATCACTAGCCAACCAACCCTATCGTATGAGCGAATGATATTGGTACCTCTTAATGACACGGCAATCTTATGCAGTCAGCTGCTCTAATATGTTCTCTTCTTTTGCAGATAAAAAAAGACCCGAAAGTGAAAAATGTGCTGCACTATAACAATCTCATCGAATGCCTTGATCTCCATCTTACAGAAATTGATTTGATCGACTACCGAGGTAGCACATCTGAGATTAAATTGGCCTGGTTCTTTGTTCTGGAGGCAAGTGTGCTCAAGGTAATGAGGTTTGGCGTTCTCTAGCGCAACAATGAATGGCGTGCTGATCACTGCAAGCGTCTAAGTCTAAATGACAAAGTCTCCGCATAAGCTGAACTTATTTCTGAAACATCAAGTGGCCAAAGACTCGAAAACTTATTTGCCCATTAGTGACTTGTCAGGGCGGTGGATTTTAGTTTGTACGATAATGCTGCATCCACCTAAAGTAACGAAAGTTCTTACGTAAACTTCCTAGTAATTCCCTCTTCGTAGGTGCAGCATTACTCCTAACATTTGTAATATCAGTTTGAAACTTGTAATATTGCCGTGTCCTATTCCCGCGTCTTCAAAATCCTGCGAATCAAACAGGTCCTGAGTTGGTGATGATGTTGTGCCTCCCATCTTTCACCAATAGCTGTCGGATCTAGATCTGATGCATACAAACCAAGCTTCTCCATTTTTGCAAAAATATGCCCGCACTTGTTCCCTATTTACAAACAACTCCTTGTCTCTCACAATCAGCCTTATCTCCTCCCCACCACATCTAGAAGGCTGTGGAAAAATCTGGCACGATGGCAGCTGCCGGAGCCGTGCACCCCCAATCTTGGTGTTCCGTGCAATGCACGAGCATCTACGCACGGGAAATTATGTCGAACAGGGCTAGTTGTAAGCAGGCTAGCTCTACAGCCATGATGATAGTGACTACAGATGGTGAGGCTGACTATGGTATGCTGAACACGGTGTCTATACTCAGGTGTCATCTCCGGCACAGGGTCTTGTCACTTCATGTGAGGAGCAGCACGTAATAATTTGACCAACGGGTAGTACAGTGCTAGTACTCCTACTACTACATTGGTAGTACTACTACTAGTACTAGTAGCACCACCATCTGGATTTAGGAGTACTACCACTTCCATTTGGATTTTAGTATTTGACTGGCAATATCTAGTAATGCATGTCACAAAAAATGTATACTCCCTCTGTAAATAAATACATGGTGTTTTATTCCTATCGGCGAGAGAACTTAATGTTTTTTTGCTAACTAGAGTACTAATAGGACTACATGCAATGAACTAAACACTGCATGTCATGTTTGGTAGTCTCAAGTCATTGAAAGCATGCACGGCCCACATCTCTCATTGGTTGATATGTCACGAAATAAGAAACAAGGAGGGAGTTAATGCATCGTGCCTAAGTGTTTTGGGATTATTTGGTTTTCGTAAGGTGACTTACACAACATTTTTGTTTACATGCATTAACATTTTATTAGTTAAATCAAAGGTCAAAACTTGGCGCAAAATGCAAAGGGGACCAATAAACCAGTAAACATCAAACTTCTCTCATTTGGCCCCAACTAGAGGTCCGGTGAGATGACTATACTGCACCAGCACGGAGGGGGACGCAGCTTCATTGACTTACGACAACTGCCTTTGGGTGAATGACACGTGGGCCCAGGGGGTGGCTGGCCCACCTATCATACAGCCAAAGGAAGGTGCAGTAGAGGGCCGAGGAGTAGTACGAAATCCCACGCACCTACGCACGCTAACCAAGGGAAAGAGTGATCACTCGAATCGCAAGCTCAGTTGACTAGAAGCTAAGCTAGACCCATGGAGGCGATGAGCGCGAGCATCAGCCGGCTGTGCCAGATGGTCCACGACGCCGGCCTGTGGCCCGGCACCAAGGAACGTCTCCAGGTAGTATTGCTTGAGGCTGCCAGGGCGAGGGGCTGCTTAGACGACAGCTTCGTCTCCTTGTTCGACGAGGTCCTCGTCGGTTTCCTTGACAAGTTCACCGTCGTCAAGAAGCTTGCGGACGACTTTGACGTAAGCCTCTAGCCGACGCGCCCAGGCTCTGCGATGCCCGCCACCCTCAACGGCCACTATGGTGACAACCTCTTCGACGCACTGGTGGCCCTGCGACTGCCCGCCGTCGCGCCGGAGAATGTCCACCTCGAGGTCGCGCTCACCGCGCAGCGCCTGGCGCAGCAAGACACCATCGACATAATCACCCACGTCTACGCGCAAATCGTCCACAAGGACTACTACATGCAAGAGGAGGACGATAGGACGCTGGCCTTCTTGGACCGCAGGGAAACCTTGGACGGCACTTTTCACAAGCACGTTGAGCTCGCCGCCAATGCCGTTGCTCCTTACACGTCAGTTGGTGACCCGGCGCACTAGGGCGTGAGGATGTCGTTGATGGATCCGTATGTATTTTTATCTTTCTGTCAAATCCATGTAGTAGTATATGATACTACAGTAATTATCTTACCTTTCGCATCAACTTCATAATTTTCGTACGTACTCCATGCATGAACAGCGCCAGAACCAAACTTCTCATTACTCTAGGCAAAATCGTTATTTTCTATCTATCGGTCGCGCCATGGAGCAGAACCAAATTTTACAAGTTACGAGTTCAAATGGAAAAGCCTGCCGTGTTCGCGTCGCACCCCCACACGGTTGGTCCGGCACGCCGCTCAAGCGGGAATGCGTGCGGTGTTGGATTTTCACTTACAAGTGGGACCGCAGTTGAGCAAACCGACTATCGGCAAACCCCCACCCCGCCCACCGCGCGATGGCTGAGAAAACAGGAGGGAGAAGAGATGGCTGTAGCACGGACTCCAAGAAAATTGGTGTCGGATGGGACTCGTGTGGGTGGCGTGTCCCGTACTGCTAGACATGAATGCTAGTTATGGCCCATGCCACCCCACTATATCGAGCCTATATCAAGGTACGTAGAACAAACTTCCTGCAGTCCGTGCTCAGCCCTCCTCTATCTCTCTTCTCAGCCAGCCAGCGGACGCGCGGAGCCCATCGTCTGTTTGCTCACATGCGGTCCCACATGTCAGTGAAAATGCAAGCGGACCCACTGAACCTGCACATCTTTCACCTCGATGTGCTGGTGATGAAAAACAAATCCAATAAAGATCTTCGATTGCCGCTTTTGGAGTTACTCAAGAGTAGTAAGATTCTATTTACAGTTTAACCCAAGATGCACATCTCGTGGCTTCAACTACCACTCTATTTTCTTTCATGACACGACCTGGATGCTGGATGTCCCACGTGTCGGCAAAAGGAGGAAGAACCCGACCAAATCTTCAGTTGTGCTCTCGGATTAGACTAGTTGTGCTAACTTAAAATTTTTATTGTGTACTCCCTCCGTTCCAAAATACTTGACTTCCATTTGTCCAAAAATGGATGTACCTATATACTAAAACATGTCTAGATACATATATATTTTGACAAATAGAAGGCATGTATTGTGCAACAGAGGGAGTAGAATGGATGCAAGTTTTTGTATGGGGAAGAAGAGTATATCCATATATTGATAGAGCGCAATTTAGTAGATGTTCTATCACTTTTAGCTAGCACAGAGGCTAGAGATGAGATTAGTGCACTTGTTGATACTCCTGCTAGAATAGAGGCTAGACATGAGACTAGATGCGAGGAAGCAACGTCTACTTCTTTACACTCGAAGAAGAAAGAAGCACGCAAGATCGAGCCTCCACAAATCAACAATGAATGCATCGAGAAGGCACTAATCTAACTTACAGGAGTAGTAAAATGTATTCTTGTGGTTCTTGTTTTCTTTGGTCTTGCTTTTCTTTGTTGGAGTTCATGCAAAACGAAGGTCCGTTTGGGGTCGTGCGTTGGAGTTGGCCTTACAAGTGGGACCGCAGTTGAGGAAACCGACTATCGGCAAACCCCCACCTCGCCCGCCGCGCGATGGCTGAAGTTAGAGAAACGACGAGGTTGAAGAGATTGCTCTAGCACGGACTCCAAGAAATAATATGGTGTCAAATGGATGTCGTGGTGGTGGTGTGTGCCGTACTCCTGGACGTGAATGCTTGTTCTAGCCCATACCACCCTACTACTCCTACTACTTACTCCTACTATATAGTACTAGTATCGAGGATTCGAGGTGCTGGTTACGTACATCGAACACATTAACATATGGCTACAGTAAAAACACCTGCCCGACGCGTGAAGCATGTGAAGCTAGTACAAATAGTGTACTACTATTATTGATTGGCCTCATCTGATAACCTGTTGCAATGCACGCACAATTATGTATTCGGAAAATATTTTTTTTGCCTCGTCGCACGACTCACTCACAGAAGCAACTCGAAAGCCATTCATAAATTTAGTAAGTTTATTATAGGCATATCATTTTATTACATATAACAGGTCATCAACCCACATCGACAACGAGGATACATTATAAATACTAAAGTTTTCACCACACAAAAAATAACAAGCAATGAAATGAACTTCAACTCAACCATTCCTCGGCGTTGGAAACGCTTGCTTTGAACCACAAGTGATTCTCTAGGACGGGCCATCCATTGTCGATCTGGAGACCAACGCAGGACTGATCATCTAGGCTGAAGTGGCCTACTATATCAGTACCAGGGTAGGGAACCACCCAAATGTCCGAGGTATAGACACAGTTGCTTCTCATAAATGGTAGTAACGTTGTGTCAACAGCAGTTGAATCGCCTTTCACCATCATTGGATAGTTTTGTCCAAGGAAGAGCGAGTTTTCTCCAAGACTATCAATTCTGTACCAGGGAGAAGGAGTTGGTGCTAGCACACTAGTATCCATCCCGAATACCATGCAACGGGTGTTGGAATAGGTCCGGAGAGTGTGACCATGGGAGACTACACCTGCTTCCTTAGCAGTAACATCATCAGTGGGCTGTATACACACAAGAAGAGGTGATCCATTGGAATTAGTTGCTAGGCGCCAAAGAGTATTTGGGCGCTGCTCGTCATCATGCTCGTGATCATCACCATCGTCATCTCCCCCTTGGTTATAAAAAAAATTCAAGTATAGGTGGTGGAATGTTCACAGGACCTTGGAAACACAAGAAGAAGGTTAATTAGTAAAGGGAAACTTTCTAACCCGCATGCATGTGGATGAAACAATTACAATTACGGTGGAAGACAAACGTGCTGAAACTACGAGGATGCCATGCAAAAACAGTGCCACGAGTGGTGGCAGCAAACACAAGGCCCTCGTATTGAATTGCATCACAGTACTCATCCGTGTACAGAAACTGATTTTTGAGCAATATCCATCAAGTTAAACCACCAAGGACGGCAACAAGCTTGTCGAAGATAGCAACAACTTCATAGTTGTTGTAATTCCAAGAGCGGTTGGGAACTCGACAAATTGCTATCTTCCATAGAAGACAGCCACCATGATTGTATTTGAACGTGCGTACAATACCGGTGTGCTCAACCTCTGGGCAGTCTGCTGAGATTTTTGGAAGTGGAACCCGGTCACGAGTGTACACATTCACAAGTTCCCACTCGCAGTTGGACCCAATGTAAACAACCCAATCTCCATTTGCGCCTGTCCAAGCCTTGCCCTCAAGCGATGGCATCTTAACATCATACGTATCATTATCAAGCGGCATCAACTTGTACAAGGCGAGGCCTCCGTCGTGCCGGCGCCAGTCATCAGGGTCACGGCGAAGAAGATAGGGGAGATCAAACCGCTCCTTGACTCTTGGGTTCCTTGTAATGATATTATTAGTTGAGTCGAGAATGGTCTTGAACGAACCTGCCATGCTAGCCGAGGTGATGACGTTGCATCGATCAATGAGTTCCTCCACCATGTCATCTTTCAGATCGGGGCAAGAATAACGGGGTCGTTTCCGTCCTATTCCCTCCATGGAGAAGACGGTCGAACAATGGCAAAAGAAAGGGTGAAGGGCTGAAGGAAAATGGAGGAGGGAGAGGCAGAGCGTGCGATAGCAGTTCCAAATTGAGAGGGAAATGCGAAGAGTCGGTGGACGGTTGCCAATTTACCACGGTTCACGAAGAGGCGCCCCGGCCTACACATCCGTTCGGAAATACTCCTACTACTCGTCGTCGTCTCACTGATATGTTGGAACGGGACCACATGTCAACGAAACATGGTGTGTAATTTCTCGTGCAAAATGCGATCTGGCCGCGTTGGCCCAAGGTGCCGCATTAGTTATCGACCTTTATTTTTTTAATGGTGTGCCGTTCAGTTTTGAAGCACGACTAACTGGTACTGTACGCAGAGAAAATATAAACTACTCTACCACTACTCCACCTCCAATACTAGTAGTATAAAGAAGATATATAGGCTGGAGCTTCAGCGCTTTCTTGCCAAGGGCTTCCCACTTGCTTCTCACACTACCACCCTCTCTCCAGATCTAAAAAAGACGGCCCCTCTCTCCCTCCTCACCGGTGGTCACAGATCCGCCGGGGAAGAAAAGGACGTGCAGCGTTGACGCACTCGTCGTCGGCGAGCGAGGTCACGCACTGACGACAAGGCCGTCCTCTCAGACCTAGCGCCCGCGCGGGATGGCCTCCGTCGCCAAGCTCGCTGCTGTAGTGTGTGCAGAGGACGACGACCACAAGCGAAGCCACTTCCCGCCGACTCTTAGGTATGCTACCTCTTTTTGAACCATACCCTTGTTCTATTGCCCCATCTGCCACGTCATTGCATGTGGATCTTTTTCCACTCCACTATCTTCCCAATTTGCTATCCTCTGCTCTGCTGGCCACACAGACGAAAACCATAATTTGCACTATTAAAGGAAACCCTACTTCATGCAGACTAATCCATGTCTGGGTTGAATAAGGAAAGGAAGGGAGACTGTACTGTCCAAGAGAGTAGGCATCGAACCTGCATCTAGGTTGAAAAGGGGAAAATCAATAGCTAAGGAACGAGTCTCGTGTCTCTTGGTTGAAGAAGGGTAGAAAGGCATGACAACGCAATAGAGAATGACCAGGTCGATCGGTTTGTTGTCCTCACATAGGAAAAAGGTGGCTAAAGAGAACAAAAATGGGACGTAATCCACATATGCTGCCTGGATATTTGTTGCTCTGGGCAACCATACCTCCCTCACCACTCTGCGTCCGTGGAGGTACATCGTACTGGTGCGCCCACTGTCCGCATGGGCCTCCCATGCTCTTATTGCCACTTTTTTTGCTGTTAGTATAACGCCAGCAGTCAAGTCAAGCAATGCTACTGCTAAAGTGATGCCACATTTAACTAATGCCGATCTCAGTCTAATGCCACCGGTAAATTTAAGCAATGCCATTTAATGTCACTGGATTATTTCAGGGTTAGCTATTGATTGTGGATGTATTAAAGATTTTTCAGCTAAGGCATTCTAATGTTGTTGCACAGCCAGTATACCAACGATGAAACTTGTTACTACCTTCAGATTTTTGCACTGTTAATGCTTATAGATTACATACCTCACTTTCATGAGATAAGTTAATTTTTTATACAGTGTCACCAAAATGCCAAGGCGCTCATGTCATTTTATTTTGGTTAAACTGCACAGACAATTATGAAGACAAGAGGAAAGGTCAAGAGTAGGCACCTCCTCCTCCGGTTGTTCTCTTGATTCATACGATCAAGTTTTTATGTTTGATCGATTATCAAGATTGGGATAGCAATTTTAAGGTCCCCCCGAGTTTGAAATGATATTTACCTTGGAGGTACATGGTTTGCAATTTTTTTATACTGTCATTAGTTAATAAGGCTAGTTACCTTCAGACTTTTGTATTTGGTTTAATGCTCATGCACATCTAGTATACCAATGCTGAAACTTGTTACCTTTACATTTTGTATTGTTAATTCTTATAAAAACCTTCTAGTGCTAGAGTTTATTGAAATTTGTTCAGTAAAACCATTGTATTGTACCCTATAATAAACTAACTACTCTACTGTTGCACTAGCCACTGGATTAGTGTATATTTATAGTATTCGAATGGTGTTGCATTAGCGTATGGACATAAATAAAGTGCGGAAAGCTTTCCCAGATATGTGCTCAAGAAAACTACTACCTGTTTTTCTAAATACTAGACGTTTGGGTACTTTAAATTGAATCGCGAAAACGTCTTATATTAAGGAACAGAGGGTGTAGAGTTCACTCAAATTATCCCGGTAAAGCTAGTCACACCTTTGTTAAAATTAATGTTCATTATGTTATCGAAGGAGGTCTGTATGTTTGTCTCTAATGCTTGTCGACTACATACCTGACATCATGATGTAATTTTAAGTCATTTCCTTTTGTACAGTGTCAATGAATTGTCAAGGCGGTGATGGCATTTTATTTTAGTAGAACTTCACAAAATTTGCTTAAAAGAAGAGGAAAGGTCAGGAATGGCTCAGTTTTTCATAAAAAACTATGTATGCCTTCCTGACATCAGCCGCTGTTGCTTTATTTATTCCTTCAAACAAGTGGTTAGAAACAGTCTTACTACCTTTTCCCATTACGAAATTGGAATGCTTATATTTGTGAGTCTATGCTTCAACTAGTGCCACTTTTACAGTAATCACACTTTCAATATCTATGCAAACAGGGATGCTCGATTTTAGTGGAACTGCACAAAAAGTCCAACTGGTTCAACATTAGGAGCATGTTTTTTTTCCAAACCTTTATATCCAATTGGTGGCACTATGAGCTGTTCATTACGAAGGTACATGGTTTGCTACTATCTTGCTACTCTTTTTGTACTATCATTAGATAGTAATACTAGTGGTTTGCATGTGAATTTATTGGCAGGGTGGACCTACATTGGAGATGTCTGCCCGTTGCTATTTGGCAAACAAACAAAGTGTCTGCAATTTTGGTTGAACTGCACAAGAGAATAGTATAGTCACTACATGCAGTGCCATTTGAAAACAGACACAAAGATTGGATAGTCACTTCATGGACTGCAGAAAAGTAGTACTGTACTATTTACTGGCCAACACTAGCTAGGTGCTTCATTGCTTTGGTCTGATTATACAATGGGCATCATTTGCCTAAGTTAATGTTTGTATTCTGAAAATAGTCTCGCGGTGTGATCGAGAGAAGACCAAATCATATTGCAGTGGATGTTCCTCCATCATGTGTGGTTCATTCTCATGGTTCCAGCTGTTGGTGAAACCACTTACGTTTGCAAGAGGAATTGTAGACTTCACAAACAAATTTGTCTTTCAGTCTGTACTAAATGTTGGCCAAGAGAAGCATCCATGTTAGTAGGAAGAACAGATGTTTTTTCTAGATCTTTGCTTTTGGAGCTACATATTTGTATATGATCTGTGAATCATTGAGATGCATTAACATGTTGATCTTATGTATGGGAATCGTACTAGTTAGTATTAGTTGCGACACAAGATCCAAAGTGGCTGATCTTTGCTTTTGGAGCTACATATTTGTATATGATCTGTGAATCATTGAGATGCACTAGCAGTTACTTATTTCTGTTCGTTCAGTGTTTACAAGTTACTGATCGATCACTAGCTAGCCTACAAATGCGCTCCTGGCAGTTTTATTTGCGACGCAAGATGCGAAGTGGTAGTTTTTTGAATAAAAATGCCTACCTCTGAAGAAACTGACAAGCTACACTATTGATCCTACACGGATAAAAATGCCTACCTCTGAAGAAACTGACAAGCTACACTATCGATCCTACACGGATAAATAGCAGATCACGCACGTACTACCTCCTTTCCGGTTTGTAGGGCTCAATTCAAGAAACGACATACTAGATCCTACACGGATAAATAGCGGATCACGCACGTACTAGTACCTCCTTTCCGGTTTGCATGGCTTAATTCAAACCTCTCACCAACGAAGGTACTCCCTTCGTCCGGATTTATTAGTCCTGTGAGCAAAGCAGCAAGACCAAGGCATGGCAATAATTAACGAGGACCACTAGGGATCAGACTACTGATCCCTAGCATCCCATCAGACCAGCCCATGACCATAGGATTAGTACGTGAATGGACCGTAGATCTCTGTACCGAATGTCCAGCTTTTATTATGTGATTCCATAACTGATCCCGAAACTAACGCACGTAGCCAGCCTTGCTTCTTATTATGTGATTCCGCCACTGATCCCTAAAAAAACGTACGTAGCCAGCCTTGCTTCTTATAATGTGTCCACGTAGCCAGCCTTTGCTTCCTAAACGTATCCATGCTGCTTCTACTCCAAACGCTGAACTAAGTTCAGAATGTCTCATCCAATACAGGTAAATGTTTTTACATGTTTGATTTAGAAAGAAAAAAAAGATATATTTGCTTAAATTGCTTTGATGTAATAAAAACTTGTATCTTGTGTAACACTTGACTTTTCAAGACAATAGTTTTTTTGCTTCCATCAAGGACACAATCTGCTTCTTTTGTGTGTGAAATTTGATTGGACCTAACAAAAATTTGTATTCAAGAACTATGCTTCCATGTACCAAAATCTTTTGTCCAAGTATTTTTTCGGAAGGGAAATTTTGAGTCCCATCAATTACACTTTTTATTATACATGTGTTTCCACCACAAGAATTTTTTGCTTCCATCCACTACACAAGTGTTTCCACTGTAAAATTAATTTGCTTCTAACCCAACGAAAGTTTTCTCTACACTTTGTCCATACATAGAACACATGTTTCGTAAATGCTACAAATTAGCTTCCTTCTAGACACAAATAGTACAGTGCTTCCAAAGTTCATAATGTTTATTTTCTAAAGACTATGGACTTGATTCCCTTCATCTAGCAGGGTGGTCATGCTCCTTGGGAGGTAGATCCACATTTGGCCATGCTTCTTAGTGCATGCATTGGTGCCTCCATATATACCTATATCACTGACACCGATCGACCCTGAAGAGAGCACACACAACTGCTTGAAGCATGCACCGGTTAGGCATGATGCATATGTATCGGATGTAGGAAGCAACAAATGGTATTATATGTACCTGCAGTACTGATGAAGAGAAAGCTTACATGAGAATGATACATGCAAAATTTGGAAGCTATAACCATGGAAGCAAACTACCTAAAACGAAGAAACGTATGTACGGAGTATAATATGGCAGCATGTCATGTTTCAATGGTGATAACAAGGACAATTACTAAATTGTAAAATAAGACGCACAAAGCATTTGTAGCAAATACTATCAAAGAAACTAGAATGTGCATCCAAAAAAATTCAGAATTTGCTTCCATATAATAAAACGTGGAATCTAGGCACAGTTCAAACACCACTAGTTGATGGTCACCATGCTCCGTTTTCGAAGTTGGTTGTGCTTCATTGCGATCATAATCGTGCCTCTATTTGATGGTGGACATGCGTCCTTCAATGCTGGGCATGCATGGTAGTTGTACTTCATTCTGATATTGGCCATGCTTCCTTGTGATGGTAGTTGTGCTTCCTTCATATGGTGGGTGTGCTTCTTTATATCGCCATGCTTATCGGCTTTAGAAGGACATGGTTGGAGCGTCACTGCAGCAACGATGCACCATTAGTCAAGACCCCCTTTACAGCAAAGTAGGACAACTGAATATCAAATTAAAACTAAGTCAGCCCAGGACGCGAGCCACTGTTTCGTGCAGCTGTCCAGGCGTGCTTCCATCGCTGTCAAGAAGGCATGGCACTACCGCACTAAGAAAGCAATCTCATGTCGCTTGGTGACTGCCTGATGCCTATTCAACCTCCGAATGGGCATCACGACCACCTACTAATCTACCACATAAGAATCAACCATAACAGAATTAAATCATTGTGATATGGCCAGCAAAATCAGTAAGGAACACACATTGGATCAACTACCATTGTGATGTGACCGCTCACCATGGAATCGGCCATCAAACTTCTCGCTCACGGTTGCCGGTGCCCGCTCTTGTTGGCCGTGTCAGACTGCGGTCGTGGTGTCGTGGAGAATTAGCACCTCGGCAGATCACAACCATGAGTGTCATGGAGGTGGACAAGACGATCTGGTAGGGAGGAGTAGGGGAAAGGGTTTGCCCGGTGAGGTGGTCGTGCTGCTCGACGACGATGACGAGAGAGGGAGGCGGGTGCGTGCGAGTCAGGCGTAGAAGCCGATCTGGGCAAGGCGAGCTCGGCGTTGTGCGTGCAGTTGGCGGCAAGTAGAGTCTGGAGGGATTGGAGGCGATTGATTAGGGAGCAATTACATGCGGGGGTTGCGGGATGTTATTTTCGGCCGAAGGGATTTACATTTTTTTACATTTCAAGCACATTCCATGAGCGTTAGATTCAAGCTGAATCGACGGCCATTGACTGGTCTGGCGCTCGTCTCCTACCAGACTACAGATAGGAAGTGTTTCCCATAATTAACGACATGCAGAAGTTTAAGCCTAATTAATTCCAGCGATTTAAGTGGCTGCATGCGTGCCCTCGGCTGCGACTCGTTGCATGCTGCTTCACGTACTGCCTGCGAGCGATTCTGAGTGCCTGCATGCAGCCGGCCGTAATTAAGGTAGCTAACTGATGCGAAAAAAGATACGCTTTAATTGTTGCGGGCTTTTTAAATACGTGGAATCATTATTGACAAGGAGGGAGATGATTCGAGTGCACTCGTTTGACCGCCATGCCGGCGTGCGACCCAGACGGGACAGGACAACACAGTCATAATTTCAGTTTCCCTAGTTTTCCACGGCAAGCTGGCGTGCTAAGCTATTATGCATTGAATTTCGATGACCGTCGCGCTACCTTCCCACTATAAGTACTATTTCCCGGCCTTCTCCGGTGCCACCATGTCCCAACTCGCCATATCCTCATAAGCCCCCACCGGCCCGACGTCGCTCGCCACGTCCGCCATGCCCCCGCCCGCCCGCGGTAGGCGACGCCGGAGGCGGTCACCGCCGGAACTAGTGTTCGGTTTTTCACCGAAAGGCAGACGGAGGGAGGAGGCATTCTATCTGTCTTTAGATGGCAATGTGCAGATTGAGGAGTTGTTGGAGGGCGACCGCATGGCGGAGGAGCAGGAGTTGTTGGAGCGCAATCGCTTGGTGGAGGAGCAGCGTATCGCTGATTTGCGCCACCAGCGGGACATGGAGCAGCAGCACACCGACGCTCTGAGTCGCGAGCAGAGCGCCCGCAACTGGGCCGACTACATGGAGGCCGGCGCCCGGCAAATAGCCCTGGAGGCTGTCGGGCATGCACATGTTCGCAACGCTGATTTTTACTACCAGCTCGTTAAGTGGGTTTCCCGCTTGGAAGCCGAAGCTTCGGTGGACCACGCCGGCATGGAAAGGGCCAACGCGCGCGAGTAACGCGCCCTATCGAACCTCTGGCAAGTCCGAGGCGAGGCGCAGGACGCCGATGCCGGCGTTTAGCGTGTACCACAGATGGCGGCCGGCATCATCTAGTTAGCTAAGAGTATGTTAGTACTTGTACGCTACTAGAGTATTAGTGGGAGTAGATAGTTAACTTGGCTATGATAGTTGCAACGTGGAAGTTCAGTACTCTATATGTGGATCAGACCTGGTACTTTGCTGTGAATGTTGAACTTTCCGTTTGAACGTATGGAATGGGCTGTTATTTTTTTAAATGGGTTGTATTTGTCCTCCACGGGTTTAGAGGCTGACTTGTGGGCCTAGCAAGTTGACGCGTACACAATCAGGAGATGATTGTACATGGAGAGGATGACAGCAGGGACCCGCCAAGGTCATGGCAGTACGCAAGCAAGTGCCTCCTTATTTCAAGCCAATAAAAAATGGCTCCTCCTAGTGGATTTCTGACATCTGGGTCCCATACCATTGTCAACGTAGTCAATAAACGAGAGAATTGCACAACGAGCGGCTGACACCAGGGACCCAGCAGCTCGCCCAGTTATTTTTGTTTTGGGTTAATTTGGTAAATGCCACTCCAAATCTGGTGTATCCGAGAAATGCCACTGCAATTTCCAAACTTTGAAAAATGCCATTTCATGCCATTTCTAGTGGCATTTTTCGAAGTCTGGAGTGGCGTTTTTCAAAGTTTGCAAACTGCAGTGGCGTTTTTCAAAGTATGCAAAAATTGCAGTGGCATTTTTATGAATCGCCATAATTGGAGTGACATTTATCTAATTTGTTTTTGAGACGGAAGCAGGGTGTCAACTGGGCTGTGCGGGACACTCTGGCCTGTCTAGACAACCTTTTCTTTTATGTTTACCACAGACCAGCCCAATAGTTTTTTTTTCTTTCTGAAAATGGCTAGCCCTATTTTTTTGTGATTTGTCAAGTAAGTCGCTTTATCAGGCCTGTTGGGCTACAAATCTTTCAAGACAAGGAGAGCTTCATTCGGCTGGCCAAGAAAATGGCCTATCAGTAATGAGAAATGGGTTGTACATTTTTAAAACACATCAAACCGACAATTAGTTTCAAATATCTTTTTTTCATTTCGAGATTTTAAATTGCATTGATTTTTTTGCGTGGACAACTTATTGGATTTTATATTGATATACATTTATTTTTAAAATCAGTCTGAATGTGACTCGAAATTTCGGGATTAAAAACAGTTCAGACCGCACTGACATATGCAAAATTTCGTACAATTTTTTAACCGTGGCCACAATATGGGCTGTAATACTAACAAAAAGAATATGGGCTCCAAAAAACCCGTAAGAATTAGAAAATGGGATGTAAATTATTTGAAATAATGGCAGATGGGTTGTAAGTTGTTTTCCACAGATTTGAGGCTTTCCACAGATGGCCTGTATACTGTTTGATGTCCATCCAACGGCCGTCGTGCTTCTTCAATCTCCGCTCTTCCTGCTCCAGCCGCTCAAACAAGCGCCGGCGGGACTGCCTGCTCCCTCCTCCCCGCGGCCGGCTGTGCTGCCGCGCAGGCCTCACCGCCTCACAGTACTCCCATTGCTGGCCTAGCCATCCCTCTACTCACCCACAGTCCCACACTTGCTGTTATTCTCCGGCGACGGTAGACGAACCAGTAAACCCTCGTACAGTCGTACTCCCCTCCGCGTGGGAAACAACTGCCGAGTCTTCCCTACCTCCGTGTCGTTCCCTTCCTAGGCCTCGCCGTCGTCCACCGCCCTGATGCTCTCGGCGTGGCGTGGTCAACGTGGTCAACGACCGACATGCATCTGAAGTGGACTTTACGTGGAGAGGCTGACAGCTGGGTCCACGGCCGCACGCAAGGAAATGCCTCCTTATTACGCGCAAAATAATGATTCCTCCACCTGACATCTGGGAGCCACCAAAAGGGCCTTTGTATTTCACAAAAAAATGTTACCACCGCTGACAGCTCGGACCCACCAGCTATATCTTCGCACGCAAGGAAGTGCCTCCTTATTACGCAAAAAAATGAATACTCCCCCTGGTAGCTGGGACCCAGTATAGTGGGCCTACTAAGTTGACGGGGACGAAGGGCTTTGTCCACTTAGTCAATATGCACGATTCTAGCTTGGCTGACCGTACGATGTCCATCCAACGGCCGTAGTGCTTCTTCAACCTCTGGTCTTCTTGCTCCAGCCGCCCAAAGCAGTGCCGGTCGTGCCGCCTGCTCCTGCCTCCCGTGGCCGGCTGTGCTGCCACGGAGGCCTCACCGCCCCCATACTACTCCCACCGCTCGCCAGGCGATCCCTCCCCTCCACTCACCCACACCCCCTGTTATTCCGCAGCGACGGCAGCGCAGCCGAACCAGTGAACCCTCGTACTCCTCTCCGCGTGGGCATGCACTGCCGCGTCTTCCCTGGCTCCGCGTCGTCCCCTTCCTAGGCCTCGCCGTCGTCCATTGCCGTGGTGCTCTCGGTGCAGCGTGGTCAATGTGGTCAACGACCGAATTCCATCGGAAGAATACTGTACGTGGAGAGGCTGACAGCTGGGTCCACGGCAGCCGCAAGGAAGTGCCTCCTTATTACGTGGAAAATAATTATTCCTCCACCTGACAGCAGGACCACCGGACGGGCCACCAGTATTTCGCAAAAAAAACATTTGCCCCTGACTGCTGGGACCCACCCGACGGGCCACCATATTTCACGAAAAAACGTTCATCCTGTTGTCAGCTCGGACCCACCGGAAGTGCCTCCTTATTACGCACAAAAAAATGAATACCCCCTGCTAGCTGGGACTCACCTTGGTGGGAGGCTGACTTGTGGGCTTACTAAGTTGACGGGGACGGAGGGCTTTGTCAACTTAGTCAATATAAACGATTCTTGCTGCATTGACCATACGATGTCCATCGTCCAACGGCCGTAGTGCTTCTTCAACCTCTGGTCTTCTTGCTCCAGCCACCCAAAGCAGCACCGGTCCTGCCGCATGCTCCTGTCTCCCGTGGCCGGATGTGCTGCCGCGGAGGCCTCACCGCCCCTACTATTCCCACGGCTGGCCAGGCCCTACAGCGATGGCAACCTCACACTGCAGCCGAACCTGTGAACCCACGTACTCCTCTCCACGCGGGCTTCCACTACCGCGTCTTCCCTGGCTCCCCGTTGTCCCCTTCCTAGGCTTCACCGTCGTCCACCGCCCTGGTGCTCTCGGCGCGGCGTGGTCAACGTGGTCAAGGAACGACTTCCATCGAACGTGGACTGTACGTGGAGAGGCTGACAGCTGGGTCCACGACAGCAGCAAGGAAGTGCCTCCTTATTACGCGAAAAATAATTATTTCTCCACCTGACAGTGGGAACCCACCGGACAGGCCACCGTATTTCACAAAAAAAACATTTCCCCCTAACTGCTGGGACCCACCAGCTACATCTTCGCACGCAAGGAAGTACGTCCGGGCAAAAAAAAACCAAAACAATTCGCCCCACTGACTGCTGGGACCCACCAGCTACATCTTCGCAGGCAAGGAAGTGCCTGACAGTCGGGACCCACCTGGTCGAAGAGTACATAGCATTGTCATTCTGGTCGTGAACGTGTACGTACATATATACTGGTCGATGTAGAGGCGCGCACATGTCGTAGTAGAGGCGCGCATGTGTCGTAGTAGAGGCGCGCACGTAGCATGTACACGTAAGTATAGTGGCCAGGGTGCAAGAAAGAAAATACGGCCACATATGTGTACGTACGGGCGGGGTCTCGAATGCCTACTCGCGCATACATACGGCCAGGGCTCGTGTACATGGCTGGGTCGGAACGGAGAAACAACGTCGTCGTCGTGTTCATGGGGAGGCAACGGAATGCGTCATGTTCATGGGGAGGCAATGGAATGCGTCGTGTTCATGGGGAGGCAACGGAACGCGTGGGAGCCAACCGGCTGGGTCGGAACGAAATGCGTGGTCGTGTTCATTGGGAGGGCTTGGACGGAACAGGCGATGGAAGCGAGGCCTAGCGTATCGCACAATGGAGGAAACGGACCCCCTACGTTCGGAACGGGGTCCTGTTGACCGGAAGGGGTGTGGCGTACCGCAAAACGGAGGAAACGGACCTCCTACGGTCGAAACGGGGGTCCTGTTGATCGGGAGGGGTGGGGCGTACCGCAAAATGGACGGAATGGACCTCCTACGGTCGAAACGGGGGTCCTATTGATCGGGAGGGGTGTGGCGTACCGCAAAACGGACGAAACGGACTTGTGTTGGAGCGCTATGATGGAAATGGGGGTCCTGTTCATCAGGAGGGGTGTCGCGTACCGCAAAACGGGACTCCACGAGATACTGTTCATCTCCACCGTCGACCTCCTCCAGCCTCCACGGGCTACCGTTGACCTCCTCCAGCCTCCACGGGCTCCTGTTCATCCAGCCTCCACCGCGCGCTACTCCACCGGTTACTGTTCAACCACCCCTCCACGGGCACCCCTCCATCGTCTACTGTTCATCCAGCCCTCCACACCACGGGGTCCTGTTCAACCACCCCTCCATCGTCTACTGTTCATCCACCCCTCCACACCACAGGGTCCTGTTCATCCAGAGGCAACGCCACCGCTCACTGTTCATCCAACCCCCCCCCACCCCCCCGCAACGCTCATTGTTCATCCAATCGATCGCTTCAGTTAGCAGCAGTAGCGATGGAATCGCTCGATCGGGTTCAGTTAACAGCCATTGATCGATCGCTCGGGTTCAGTAACGCGTAGCCTACAGTGCAATCGCTCGGGTTCAGTTAGAGCCCAACGCCTCGCTCGGGTTCAGTTAGAGCCAACGCATCGCACGTGTACAAGAGAAACGCAAATCGCTTGGCCCCCAACCTCCCACCGTAACCGGGAACTCCCCGAAATTTTCCTCCCCTTGCTTCTACCACGGTTTTTTCCGTCATGGACGGCCCAAAGAATGTCATGCAGCTGCGTCTCCGGCCCGCCCAGGACGAAAAGCCCATTTTCTATCATGATTGTTTGTCATAGAAGTAGGAGCCCACCACATCTATGATGATACCGGCTTTGTCACAATTATCGTCATAGAAGTTTCATATGTATGACAGAATTTTTTTTCGTTCAGTCCAAAATGTCACGGATGTGTCTTTTTTTGTAGTGCTATATTAGGTATGTGCTAATAGAGTAGACCACCTACCATAATGTAAGGGGAAAAATTTCTGCAAGGAGCCTTGAACCCCACTCAGCGGAAATGCATAAATGAGTTTGGCCTACTACCTGGTGAAGTTTTCCAATGCATTCAATGTATTGACCCTTGTGGCTGCAACATACCATGTTGCAAGTTTACCATATCAAAGTGAAGGTATGAAGTAGGGTTACGATGTTATACTCAATTCTTGCCTGTTGGTGGATGGACACCACAAGACTAGAATATTTTCTTTGTTGCATGATTGTATTGTAAGCTAGTCGGGAGCTAAGCAGGTGTGCATTGTAAAACACTAGATCTACAATGTAATACTATGGCATGTGTTGCATTCTTGATAATTCATCATGGACTTTGTGACGCCCGAATAATTAAGCTACAATAATCCTCTGCTAATGATGCCATGTCATCATTGTTACTGTTGCTAATCCTCTTTTGGTCTAAGACATAATTCAAATTCAAGTTCAAACTAAAGTCCAAAATTCAAATTTTGTCAAACATGAAAACTAAAATGTTCGAAGTATGGCAAATAATCCCTGGATATTTGTCATGTTGAAACCACATTTTTATGATGTGTTTAAATGCTCTAAAAAGAATAAAGCAGGGACTAGCTGTTTAATTTATAAAAAAAAGGGGAAAGGGAAAACCCCCTGGGCCAAGCCCACCTGGTCCGGCCCAGCTCCCAAGCTGGACAACCCACTTCCCCCTCCCCTGGGTCGTCTCCCTCCATCCCGTTCCTCCGACCGAGCTCCCGCCCGAGCCGTCCCCGCCACACCAGCTCGCCGACGCCGTCTCGAGGATAAGGCCGACGCCTCGAGCTCCCCATCCAACCTACCGCTACTCCTACTCCCCCACTTCCTCTCCCTCTTGTCCCTACCCCCAGATCCACCCACGACCACCACCGCAGTCGCCATGCCCGCCGCTGTCCTCGCGCCCGACGTCCTCCCTGCGCCAAGCCGACGTGCCCACGAGCTCCACCTCGTCCTCTGCTCCTTCACCGTCAAACCACGGGACCCGGAGCGTTCTACAACGCTGGTGACAGCATCGTCTTTCACCTTCAGACACGCCGGAGCTCGCCGTCGATCTGCGCCGCCCCGAGCACCTCAAGCCATCCCCAGGACTTCTCTACAACGGCCGTGAGCCCCCGATCCTCTTCCCTCTCTCCCCTGCCTCTCCTCATAACCGTAGCCACGCCGCCACTGTGCCATGCTCTGTCGTCCGCCATTGCCGTTCGAGCGCTTGCACCCAAGCTCCTCCGTACGAACAGGAAGCACCGGCGTGCTTTTGGAGCTCCGTAGGGGCAGCCCAACCCTTTTAGCTCACTTGTTTCCTCGCTGCAACCGCCGCGCCCATGTGACCCGCACTCCGGCCACTGCACAACTCGAAGCCGCCGTCGCTATCGCCCCGCTCCGGCCCTGCCACCACCGCCCACCGACGTGCCGCCGTTCCCCTATTCGAACGCGCCCGACCGCGCTTCAAACGATGCCCCGTAGGTGTTTCTCGATGCGCTCCCAAACGCCAGCGCCGCCATTGCTCTTCGTCGGCGCTGCTCCCGGCCTCTGCAGCCCGCGCCGATGCCGCCGTTCGACCTGCCACATTGTGCGCTTTCAAATGCGCTCGCCTACGCCCGATTTGGCCGCCTATAGGCGAGATCCAGCCCCTCCTGAGCCCCTCCGCCGTCTCTGTGCCTCGTCGGCGGCCGAGCGCCGATGGCGCTGACGTGGCCAACCTGGGGCCACCCCTGGGTCACTGACCCGTGGGCCCCAGGGGCTCGGCTGGCCTGTTGACCTAGTCAACCCCGATGACTGGACCGGCCGCCAGCCACTAACAAACGGGGCCCACCTCCCCTAATTAACTAAAATGTTTTAAAAATGACTAGTTAACTTAACTGGACAATGATAGGTGGGCCCAGTAAATTAATTAGCTAGTTTAGTTTAAATTTAAAAAATGTTAACCCCCTCTGTCAATAACGGGTGGGTCCCGTCCGTCAGTTTGACCAGTCCACTGGTTGGTTGACTGCTGATGTCATGATGATGTCATGCTGATGTAGTAAATCCATATTTGTTTTAATTTAAACCGGTTTAATTCCAGAATATTGTCAAATCTTTGAGATTAATAGTAAATAAACTGTAACTCGGATGAAAAAGTTTTATAAAGGAAAGTTGCTCAGAACGACGAGACGAATCTGAATACGCAATCCGTTCGCCCGCCACATGTCCCTATCATATCAAACGTCAAACCTTTCCCCTCTGGTTCATCTGTTTGACAGACGCCCGGAACCGGGAAAACTTTCCCGGATGTTTGCCCCCTTCGCCGGTACCGTGTAAGACTGCGTTAGAACACCCCTAGCACTGCTTATTGTCTTCTTATGCATATGTTTGCGTGTATTTACTGTTTCTTCCCCCTCTTCTCTCCGGTAGACCCCAAGACCGCTGTTGATGCCCTTATGTTCAACTACGTGTGACGACCCTTTTTCCCTTTCAGCGAAGCTTCCAGGCAAGCCCCCCCTTTGATCATCTCGATATCGCCCATTCTATTCTCTCATGCTTGCATTAGATTTTGCTACTGTAATTGATTGCTCCTGTTCTGATGCATAGCCTGCTTTTGGACCTGTTGTTGTACCTTACCTGCTCATCCTAAACTGCTTAGTATAGGTTGGTTAGTGATACATCAGTGACCCTCCCCCCACCTTGTCCTTGTTGTCCCTGCTTCATCATTGACGACTTGATCAATGTGATCGATGACCAGAGCCCGACACATCACATCACATCACACCCCCCTTTGTTGTTTGACTCTGCAGAGATACTATCGAGTGTCGAGGGTGATACCTCGTAACTCACTCCTGATGATAAGTCTATAGTGTAGCTACTCGGTCGTGGTCATCGAGGGTGATTCCTCCTTCACCACCCCCGATATGACTCTGTCGTGCAACCTCTCAAGTGTGGACCTCGAGGGTGATTCCTCCCATGTCACCTTGATGATTACATTGAGTGGAATCCCCCAAGGGTGATTCCTCGGGTTTCCCTCTTGATGTTTTGGACACACGGTTACCTGGACTTTACTTGAGATCATTGATGAAGTCGGGTCGGCCCTGAGGGGTACCCGCAAGTTGATGTGAAAGTCGGGCGGGCCCGTAGAGCACCCGCGAGTTTTCTATGAGGCACAGCCGAGCATTCTGGGCCCTTGCCGTAAGTCCACGAGACGGGGCGACGGGGTGACATTTGTTGGAAATATGCCCTAGAGGCAATAATAAAAATGTTTATTATTATATTTCCTTATTCATGGTAATTGTCTATTGTTCATGCTATAATTGTATTAACTGGAAACCGTAATACATGTGTGAATACTTAGACCACAACATGTCCCTAGTGAGCCTCTAGTTGACTAGCTCGTTAATCAATAGATGGTTATGGTTCCTTGACCATGGGCATTGGATGTCATTGATAACGGGATCACATCATTAGGAGAATGATGTGATGGACAAGACCCAATCCTAAGCATAGCGCAAGATTGTGTAGTTCGTTTGCTAAAAGCTTTTCTAATGTCAAATATCATTTCCTTAGACCATGAGATTGTGCAACTCCCGGATACCGTAGGAATGCTTTGGGTGTACCAAATGTCACAACGTAACTGGGTGGCTATAAAGGTACACTACAGGTATCTCCAAAAGTGTCTGTTGGGTTGGCACGAATCGAGACTGGGATTTGTCACTCCGTATGACGGAGAGGTATCTCTGGGCCCACTCGATAATGCATCATCATAATGAGCTCAATGTGACTAATGAGTTAGCCACGGGATCATGCATCATGGAATGAGTAAAGAGACTTGCCGGTAACAAGATTGAACAAGGTATAGGGATACTTGATGTCTACTACACTACCATGTTCTTGTAGACGTTGTTGGGCCTGCAAGTGCACAGGTTTGTAGGACAGTAGCAAATTTCCCCCAAGTGGATGACCTAAGGTTTATCAATCCGTAGGAGGAGTAGGATGAAGATGGTCTCTCTCAAACAACCCTGCAACCAAATAACAAAAAGTCTCTTGTGTCCCCAACACACCCAATACAATGGTAAATTATATAGGTGCACTAGTTCGGTGAAGAGATGGTGATACAAGTGCAAAATAGATAGTAGATATAGGTTTTTGTAATCTGAAAATATAAAAACAGCAAGGTAACTAAAGATAAAAGTGAGCGTAAACGGGATTGCAATGATAGGAAACAAGGCCTAGGGTTCATACTTTCACTAGTGCAAGTCCTCTCAACAATAATAACATAGATAGATCATATAACAAGCCCTCAACATGCAACAAAGACTCACTCCAAAGCCACTAATAGCGGAGAATAAATGTAGAGATTATGGTAGGGTACGAAACCACCTCAAAGTTATTCTTTCAGATCAATCTATAAAAGAGTTCGTACTAGAATAACACCTTAAGACACAAATCAACCAAAACCCTAATGTCACCTAGATACTCCATTGTCACCTCAAGTATCCGTGGGCATGATTATATGATATGCATCACACAATCTCAGATTCATCCAACCAACACAAAGTACTTCAAAGAGTGCCCCAAAGTTTCTACCGGAGAGTCAAGAACGTGTGCCAACCCCTATGCATAGGTTTCCAATGTCACGAAACCCGCAAGTTGATCACCAAGACATACATCAAGTATTCTCATAAAAGACTCAATCCGATAAGATAACTTCAAAGGGGAAACTCAATTCATCACAAGAGAGTAGAGGGGGAGAAACATCATAAGATCCAACTACAATAGCAAAGCTCGTGATACATAAAGATCATGCCATAGAGGAACACGAGAGAGAACACGAGAGAGAGAGAGAGAGATCAAACACATAGCTACTGGTACATACCCTCAGCCCCGAGGGTGAACTACTCCCTCCTTGTCATGGATAGCGCCGGGATGATGAAGATGGCCACCGATGATGGGTTCCCCCTCCGGCAGGGTGCCGGGAAGGGCTCCCGAGAGGTTTTTGGTGGCTACAGAGGCTTGTAGCGGCGGAACTCCAGATCTATCTTCTGTTCTGGAAATTTTAGGGTACGTAGGTATATATGGGTGCAGGGGGTACGTCGGTGGAGCTACGGGGGCCCCACGAGGCAGGGGGCGCGCCCGGGGGGGGTGGGCGCGCCCCCCACCCTCGTGGGCAGCCCGTATCTCCCCTGACGTGCACTCCAAGTTCCCTGGGTTGCTTTCCTTCGAAAAACAACTTCTCCAGTTGATTTCGTTCCGTTTTGACTCCGTCTGATATTCCTTTTCCTCGAAACACTGAAATAGGCATAAAACAGCAAATCTGGGCTAGGCCTCCGGTTAATAGGTTAGTCCCAAAAATAATATAAAAGTGGATAATAAAGCCCAATATTGCCTAAAACAGTAGATAAAGTAGCATGGAGCAATCAAAAATTATAGATATGTTGGAGACGTATCAAGCATCCCCAAGCTTAATTCCTTCTCGTCCTCGAGTAGGTAAATGATAAAAAAGAATTTTTGATGCGGAGTGATACTTTGGCATAATTTCAATGTAAATCTTCTTAATTGTGATATGAATATTCAGATCCAAAAGATTCAAGACAAACGTTCATATTGACACAAAAATAATAATACTTCTAGCATACTAATAAAAGTAATGATATCTTCTCAAAATAGCATGGCAAAAGAAAGTTCATCCCTACAAAATCATATAGTTAGGCTATGCTTCATTTTCGTCACACAAAGATGTTCCCAACTTCTATACCCCCGATGACAAGCCAAGCAATTGTTTCATACTTAGGATATAGCACTATGGGTGGAATAGAATATGATGATGGGGATTGTGTGGAGAAGACAAAAAGGGAGAAAGTCTCACATTGACGAGGATAATCAACGGGCTATGGAGATGCCCATCAATTGATGTCAACATGAGGAGTAGGGATTGCCATGCAACGGATGCACTAGAGCTATGAATGCTCAACAAAAGAAAACTAGTGGGTGTGCATCCAACTCGCTTGCTCATGAAGACCTAGGGCACTTGAGGAAGCCCATCGTAGGAATATACAAGCCAAGTTCTATAATGAAAAATTCCCACTAGAATAAGAAGACAACTTGTGAGACTCACTACATGAAGAACAAGGTGCTACATTGAAGCACAATATATGAGACTCACTACATGAAGAACAAGGTGCTACTTTGAAGCACAAGTGTGGAAAAAGAGATAGTAGCATTGCCCTTTTTATTTATTTTCTTTTTTTGGGCCTTTCTCTTTTCTTTTTTTTTGGCCTTTCCCTTTTTTTGGGAAATGCTCTAATAATGATGATCATCACACTTCTATTGATTACAACATAAGGATTACAACTCGAAACTTAGAACAAGATATGACTCTATATGAATGCCTCCGGCAGTGTACCGGGATGGTGGAATGAATCAATAGTGACATGTATGAAAAATAATGTGTGGTGGCTTTGCCACAAATATGATGTCAACTACATGATCATGCAATGGCAATATGACAGAAGTAATGTATGTCATGAATATGATGATAGAAGTTGCATGGCAATATATCTCGGAATGGCTATGGAAATGCCATGATAGGTAGGTATGGTGGCTGTTTTGAGGAAGATATAAGGAGGTTTATGTGTGATAGAGTGTATCATATCACGGGGTTTGGATGCACCGGCAAAGTTTGCACCAACTCTCAAGGTGAGAAAGGGCAATGCACGGTACCGAAGAGGCTAGCAAAGGCGGAAAGGTGAGAGTGTGTATAATCCATGGACTCAACATTAGTCAAAAGAACTCATATACTTATTGCAAAAATTTAGAAGTCATCAAAAATCAAGTACTACGTGCATGCTCGTAGGGGGATAGATTGGTAGGAAAAGACCATCGCTCGTCCCCGACCGCCACTCATAACGATGCACAAGCCAGGTACACTTCATGTTTCAAATTTGTTACACAACTTTAACCATACGTGCATCCTAAGGGACTTGCAAACTTCAACACAAGCATTTCACAAATTCACAATTACTCAACTAGCACGACTTTGATATTATCACCTCCATATCTCAAAACAATTATCAAGTATCAAACTTTTCTTAGTATTCAACACACTCATAAGAATTCTTACAAATCTATTATGCTTAGCATATTAGGATTTTAGTAAATTACCATGCTATTTAAGACTCTAAAAATAATATAAGTGAAGCATGAGAGTTCATCTATTTCTTAAAAATAAAACTACCACCATGCTCTAAAATATATAAGTGATGCACTAGAGCAAATGACAAACTACTCCGAAAGATATAAGTGAAGATCAATGAATAGTCGAATAATTATGCAACTATGTGAAGACTCTCTCTCATTAAAGAATTTAAGATCTTGGTATCTTATTCAAACAGCAATCAAAGCAAAAGAAAACTACATTGCAAGGATAGCACAACTCATGTGAAGAAGCAAAAACTAAGGCTCAACCGATACTAACCGATAGTTGTTGAAGAAGAAAGGTGGGATGCCTACCGGGGCATCCCCAAGCTTAGATGCTTGAGACTTATTGAAATATTATCTTGTGGTGCCTTGGGCATCCCCAATCTTGAACTTTTGTGTCTCCTTAATTCCTCTCATATCATGGTTTCTTTTTATCAAAAGCTTCATTCACAACAAACTCAACAAGAACTCGTGAGATAGGTTAGTATAAACCAATGCAAAACCTTATCATTTTCCACTGTAACAAATCACTAAAATTATTATTCAACAATGAATACTAAATGCCTCTGCATATTTAATACTCCTATCCTCAAATAGAATCATCAAACAAGCAAACATATGCAAACAATGCAACCATAACAGCAATCTGCCAAAACAGTAGAGTCTGTAAAGAATGCAAGAGTATCCATACTTTCCTAACTCCAAAAATTATGAACTAAAATTCCCACTGTATTAAATTTATCAGAGCTCAATATGCAAAAATATTCAACATTATATCATGCTCTGATTTTTCTAGGGAATTTTTGCAACAGCGGTAAACTTTCTGTTTTCAAACAGCAACATGTATACTAACAAAATAAGCATGGCAAAGGCTATCCTTGACATTTTTATTGAAACTAAAGATGCAAAACATTATTATAACTAACATCAAGCAAAAACTAACAAAAGGAAATGATGCTCCAAGCAAAACACATATCATGTGGTGAATAAAAATATAGCTCCAAGTAAAGTTACCGATGAACGAAGACGAAAGAGGGGATGCCTTCCGGGGCATCCCCAAGCTTAGGCTCTTGGTTGTCCTTGAATATTACCTTGGGGTGCCTTGGGCATCCCCAAGCTTAGGCTCTTGGTTGTCCTTGAATATTACCTTGGGGTGCCTTGGGAATCCCCAAGCTTAGGCTCTTGCCACTCCTTATTCCATAGTCCATCGAATCCTTACCCAAAACTTGAAAACTCCACAACACAAAACTCAACAGAAAACTCGTAAGCTCCGTTAGTATAAGAAAACAAAACCACCACTTAGGTACTGTAATGAAATCATTATTTATTTGTATTGGTGTTAAACCTACTGTATTCCAACTTCTCTATGGATTATAAACTATTTTACTAGCCATAGAGTCATCAAAATAAGCAAACAACACAATGAAAACAGAATCTGTCAAAAACAGAACAGTCTGTAGTAATCTGTATCAAACGTATACTTCTGGAACTCCAAAAATTCTACCAAATTAGGAAGTCCTAAGTAATTTGTGTACCAAACCAGATCGAAAAGAATAAGATCAGAAGCACGTTTCTCTAAATTAACAAAACTAAATTACTGGGTGCAAAAGTTTCTGATTTTCAGCAGGATCAACACAACTATCACTGTAAGTCATCCTAAAGGTCTTACTTGGCACTTTATTGAAACAAAAGCTATAAAACATGATTAATACAGTAGCATAATCATGTGAACACACAAAAACAGTAAGGATAATTATTGGGTCGTCTCCCAACAAGCGCTTTTCTTTAATGCCTTTCTAGCTAGGCATGATGATGGCAATGATGCTCACATAAAAGATAAGAATTGAAACACAAGGGGAGCATCATGAAGCACATGACTAGCACATTTGAGTCTAACCCACTTCCTATGCATAGGGATTTTGTGAGCAAACAACTTATGGGAACAATAATCAACTTGCATAGGAAGGTAAAACAAGCATAACTTCAAAAATTTAAGCACATAGAGAGGAAACTTGATATTATTGCAATTCCTACAAGCATATGTTCCTCCCTCATAATAATTTTCAGTAGCATTATGAATGAATTCAACAATATAACCAGCACCTAAAGCATTCTTTTCATGACCTACAAGCATAGAAAATTTACTATTCTCCACATAAGCAAAATTCTTCTCATTCGGAATAGTGGAAGTATCATAAGAGACTTGAACACTAAAAATTGTTTCCACATTAAAAGAGTAATGTTCAGAAAAAGGGTAATCATAATCATGACAAGATTTGTAAATATAATCATCACTACTTTTTATAGCATAAGTTTCATCACAATAATCATCATAAGTAGCAACTTCGTTCTCATCATAATCGATTGAAACCTCTCCCAAGATAGTGGAATCACTAAATAAAGTTGACACTCTTCCAAATCCACTTTCGTATTCATCACAATAAAATTCAACATCCTCCAAAATAGTGGGATCACTACTTCCTAAAGTTGACTCTCTTCCGAACCCACTTTCATCAATATAATCATCATAGGTAGGAGGCATGCTATCATCATAACAACTTTGCATATCACAACTTGGGATGCTAAAAATATCATCTTCATTAAACATAGCATCCCCAAGCTTGGGACAAACATTAATTCCAGCAAATATATTCTCAAATATTTCATCCTCATCAAACATAACTTCCCCAAGCTTGGGCCCTTTCATATCATAAGCATAATCACTCTCATCATTAAAATATGGATAGCACCAATAGTATAGCAATTATCATCATCACAAGTAGTAGTAGGAGCAACATCATTTGGGAGGGATACCTTTTTACCTTTGTTGCTCCTTCTTTTCTTTTTCTTCTTCACATTATGTGTAGGTTCAACCTTCCTCTTTGAGCTCCTTATTGATGAGATTGGTTGAATAGAAAGCTCCTCCTCATTACCTGATTCATCATAAGAAATAATAGGAGGAGATTGGGAAGCCTCTTCCCTTTCATTAGTATTCTCTTCATCCTCTATTTGTTTCTTTTCTTTATGTAATTGGCAATATAAGGATTTTCAATGCAATTCACCGCATAATACATATAAATTTCTTCTAGATCAAAATGAAGAATTCTATCAAGGGCAAATTCTGGAATAATCTTAGTTATACGTTTTATTTCTTCATAACCCAAGAGCAAACTAAGCTCATTATGATGTGCAAGGGAAATCAAGTCATCACAATTTTTGGATACGAAACGATCATGAAACAATTTGCATTGGGTACTAAAATGATCACGTTCATTGCAAAGTTCACAAGTATGGCTAAGAAAAAATAAATTTTCAACACATGCATCTAGCCTTTCTTGCAACCATTTAGTTTCTAAGTACTTATGCCTCTTGTAATATCTATCTTCCCTATTTGGTGTGTCCTTGCAAGCCCAATGCACTCCACAAAAATTGACATGCTTATAGGAGGCATTTTCATCATAACTAGTGCAATCATCATTAGCATCATGGATATTCAAAGAATTCGTACTAACAACATTGAAATCATGCTCATCATTCAAATATTTAGTGCCAAACAATTTAGAGATTTCGTCTTCTAGCACTTGAGCACAATTATCCTTTCCATCATACTCAGGAAAGATATTAAAACGGTGAAGCGTATGAGACAAACTCAATTCCATTTTTTTTGTAGTTTTCTTTTATAGACTAACTAGTGCTAAAACAGGAAACAAAAAGATTCGATTGCAAGATCTAAAGATATACCTTCACTTACCTAGCCTCCCCGACAACAGCGCCAGAAAAGAGCTTGATGTCTACTACACAACCTTCTTCTTGTAGACGTTGTTGGGCCTGCAAGTGCACATGTTTGTAGGACAGTAGCAAATTTCCCTCAAGTGGATGACCTAAGGTTTATCAATCCGTAGGAGGCGTAGGATCAAGATGGTCTCTCTCAAACAACCCTGCAACCAAATAACAAAAAGTCTCTTGTGTCCCCAACACACCCAATAGAATGGTAAATTGTATAGGTGCACTAGTTCGGCGAAGAGATGGTGATACAAGTGCAAAATAGATAGTAGATATAGGTTTTTTGTAATCTGAAAATATAAAATCAGCAAGGTAACTAAAGATAAAAGTAAGCGTAAACGGTATTGCAGTGATAGGAAACAAGGCCTAGGGTTCATACTTTCACTAGTGCAAGTTCTCTCAACAATAATAACATAGATAGATCATATAACAAGCCCTCAACATGCAACAAAGAGTCACTCCGAAGCCACTAATAGCGGAGAACAAACGTAGAGATTATGGTAGGGTACGAAACCACCTCAAAGTTATTTTTTTGGATCAATCTATAAAAGAGTTCGTACTAGAATAACACCTTAAGACACAAATCAACCAAAACCCTAATGTCACCTAGATACTCCATTGTCACCTCAAGTATCTGTGGGCGTGATTATACGATATGCATCACACCATCTCAGATTCATCCAAACAACACAAAGTACTTCAAAGAGTGCCCCAAAGTTTCTACCGGAGAGTCAAGAACGTGGGCCAACCCCTATGCATAGGTTCCCAATGTCACAAAACCCGCAAGTTGATCACCAAGACATACATCAAGTGTTCTCATAAAAGACTCAAGCCAATAAGATAACTTCAAAGGGGAAACTCAATTCATCACAAGAGAGTAGAGGGGGAGAAACATCATAAGATCCAACTACAATAGCAAAGCTCGGGATACATCAAGATCGTGCCATAGAGGAACACGAGAGAGAACACGAGAGAGAGAGATCAAACACATAGCTACTGGTACATACCCTCAGCCCCGAGGGTGAACTACTCCCTCCTCGTCATGGATAGCGCCGGGATGATGAAGATGGCCACCGATGATGGGTTCCCCCTCCGGCAGGGTGCCGGGAAGGGCTCCCGATAGGTTTTTGGTGGCTACAGAGGCTTGCAGCGGCGGAACTCCCGACCTATCTTCTGTTTTAGAAGTTTTAGGGTACGTAGGTATATATGGGTGCAGGGGGTACGTCGTTGGAGCTACGGGGGCCCCACGAGGCATGGGGGCGCGCCTGGGGGGGTGGGCGCGCCCCCCACCCTCGTGGTCAGCCCGTATCTCCCCTGACGTGCACTCCAAGTTCCCTGGGTTGGTTTCCTTCCAAAAATAACTTCTCCAGTTGATTTCGTTCCGTTTTGACTCCGTCTGATATTCCTTTTCCTCGAAACACTGAAATAGGCATAAGATAGCAAATCTGGACTGGGCCTCCGGTTAATAGGTTAGTCCCAAAAATAATATAAAAGTGGATAATAAAGCCCAATATTTCCTAAAACAGTAGATAAAGTAGCATGGAGCAATCAAAAATTATAGATGCGTTGGAGACGTATCAATACTGATGATCGAATCTCGGGCAAGTAACATACCGATGGACAAAGGGAATTGTATACGAGGTTGATTGAATCCCCGACATCGTGTTTCATCCGATGAGATCATCGTGGAACATGTGGGAGCCAACATGGGTATCCAGATTCCGCTATTGGTTATTGGCCGGAGAGGTATCTTGGTCATGTCTGCATGGTGCCCGAACCCGTAGGGTCTACACACTTAAGGTTCGGTGATGCTAGAGTTGTAATGGGAATAGTATGTGGTTAACGAAGGTTGTTCGGAGTCCCGTATGAGATCCCGGACATGAAGAGGAGCTCCACAATAGTTCGGAGGTGAAGATCGCTATATTGGACGAAGGGTATTGGAGTCCGGAATTGTTCCGGGGGTACCAGGTGATGACCAGCGTGTCCAAAAGGAGTTTCGGAGGCCCCAGCAAGCGTTGGGGAGCCTTATGGGCCAAGGGGAGGGGGCACATCAGCCCACTAAGGGGCTGAGCGGCCCTCCCACCCCATCTCATGTAACTTGGAGAGGTGGGGGCGCCACCCCTAGGGCAGCCGCCCCTCCCAGCTTGGGGGCAAGTTTCCTAGGGGGTGGGGGCGCCCAAACCCATCTAGGGTTTCCCCTGGCCGTCGCCCCTCCTCTAGATCCATCTAGAGGGGCTAGCCCCCTCTCCCCTTCCCCCTATATATAGTTAGGGGGTGGGAGGGCAGCCACACCCTTACCCTGGCGCAGCCCCTCCCTCCTCCAACACCTCCTCCTCCTCCGTAGTGCTTGGCAAAGCCCTGCAGGAGAACCACGAGCTCCACCACCACCACGCCGTCGTGCTGTCGGAGTTCTCCCTCAAATTCTCCTCTCTCCTTGATGGATCAAGAAGGAGGAGACGTCCCCGGGATGTACGTGTGTTGAACGCAGAGGCGTCGTCCGTTCGGCGCTAGATCGGATCTTTCGCTTTGAATCGCCGCGAGTACGACTCCATCAACCGCGTTCTAGTAATGCTTCCGCTTAGCGATCTTCAAGGGTATGAAGATGCACTCCCTCTCTCTCTCGTTGCTAGTATCTCCGAGATTGATCTTGGTGACACGTAGGAAAATTTTGAATTATTGCTACGTTCCCCAACAGTGGCATCATGAGCTAGGTCTATGCGTAGATTCTACGCACGAGTAGAACACAAAGTAGTTGTGGGCGATGATTTGTTCAATTTGCTTATCGTTACTAGTCTTATCTTGATTCGGCGGCATTGTGGAATGAAGCGGCCCGGACCGACCTTACACGTACTCTTACGTGAGACAGGTTCCACCGATTGACATGCACTAGTTGCATAAGGTGGCTAGCGGGTGTCTGCCTCTCCCACTTTAGTCGGATCAGATTTGATGAAAAGGGTCCTTATGAAGGGTAAATAGCAATTGGCATATCACGTTGTGGTTTTGGCGTAGGTAAGAAACGTTCTTGCTAGAAACCTATAGCAGCCACGTAAAAACTTGCAACAACAATTAGAGGACGTCTAACTTGTTCTTGCAGCATATGCCGTGTGATGTGATATGGCCAAAAGGATGTGATGAATGATATATATGTGATGTATGAGATTGATCATGTTCTTGTAATAGGAATCATGACTTGCATGTCGATGAGTATGACAACCGGCAGGAGCCATAGGAGTTGTCTTAATTTATTGTATGACCTGCGTGTCATTGAAAAACGCCATGTAATTACTTTACTTTATTGCTAACCGTTAGCCATAGTAGTAGAAGTAATAGTTGGAGAGACAACTTCATGAAGACACGATGGTGGAGATCATGATGTCATGTCGGTGAAGAAGGTGATCATGCCGCGCCTCGAAGATGGAGATCAAAGGCGCAAGATGATGTTGGCCATATCATGTCACTTTATGATTTGCATGTGATGTTTGTCATGTTTACATCTTATTTGCTTAGAACGACGGTAGCATAAATAAGATGATCCCTCACTAAAATTTCAAGAAAGTGTTCCCCCTAATTGTGCACTATTGCAAAGGTTCGTTGTTTCGAAGCACCACCTAATGATCGGGTGTGATAGATTCTAACATTCGCATACAACGGGTGTAAGCCAGATTTACACACGCGAAACACTTAGGTTGACTTGACGAGCCTAGCATGTACAGACATGGCCTTGGAACACGAGAGACCGAAAGGTCGAACATGAGTCGTATGGTAGATACGATCAACATGAAGATGTTCACTGATGATGAATAGTTCGTCTCATGTGATGATCGGACACGGCCTAGTTGACTCGGATCATGTATCACTTAGATGACTAGAGGGATGTCTATCTGAGTGGGAGTTCATTAAATAATTTGATTAGATGAACTTAATTATCATGAACATAGTCAAAAGGTCTTTACAAATTATGACGTAGCTTACTGTTTAGATATGTTCCTAGAGAAAATTTAGTTGAGAGTTGACAGTAGCAATTATGTGGACTGGGTCCGTAAACTGAGGATTATCCTCATTGATGCGCAGAAGGATTACGTCCTTAATGCACCGCTCAGTGTGCTGAACCTCGAGCGTCGTTTGTGGATGTTGCGAACATCTGACATGCACGTTTTGATGACTACGTGATAGTTCAGTGTGTAATGCTAAACGGTTAGAACTGAGGCACCAAAGGCATTTTTGAAACATCGCAGAACATATGAGATGTTCCAAGGAATGAAATTGGATTTTCAGGCTAGTGCCCACATCAAGAGGTATGGGACCTCTGACAAGTTTCTTAGGAATAAACAGAGACTAGCTAAAGGTGAGATGATGATATGTGTTGGAAGTGTTTCCAAGGTTGATGTGATCAAGCATCGCATGCTCCCTCTACCATCGAGATTGGTGTTAAACCTAAATAATTGTTATTTGGTGTTTGCGTTAAGCATAGACATGATTGGATTATGTTTATCGCAATACGGTTATTCATTTAAGAAGAATAATGGTTACTCTGTTTATTTGAATAATACCTTCAATGGTCTTGCACCTAAAATGAATGGTTTATCGAATCTCGATCGTAGTGATACACATGTTCATGCCAAAAAATATAAGATAGTAATGATAGTACCACATACTTGTGGCACTGCCATTTGAGTCATATTGGTATAAAACGCATGAAGAAGCTCCATGTTGATGGATCTTTGGACTCACTCGTTTTTTTGAAAAGTTTAAGACATGCGAAGCATGTTTGTTGGTATATATGCATGAAGAAACTCCATACATATGGATCGTTTGGACTCACTTGATTTTGAATCACTTGAGACATGCCAATCATACCACATTGGCAAGATGACTGAAAGGCCCCGTTTTCAGTGAGATGGAACAAGAGAGCAACTTGTTGGAAGTTATACATTTGATGTGTGCAATCCAATGAGTGCTGAGCCACGCAGTGAATATCGTTGTGCTCTTACTTCACAAATGACTTGAGTAGATGCTGAGTATATTTACTTGATGAAATACAAGTCTGAATTATTGAAAGGTTCAAATAATTTCAGAGTCAGGTTGAAGATCTTCGTGACAAGAGGATAAAATGTCTATGATATTATCATAGAGATGAATATTTGAGTTGCGAGTTTGGTACACAATTTAGACATTGTGGAAATTGTTTCACAACTAATACCGCCTGGAACACCATAGTGTCATGGTGTGTCCGAACATCATAGCTGCACCCTATTGGATATGGTGCATACCATGATGTCTCTTATTGAATTACCACTATCGTTTATGGGTCAGGCATTAGAGACAACCACATTCACTTTAATAGGGCACCACGTAATTCCGTTGAGATGACACCGTATGAACTATGGTTTAGAGAAACTTAAGCTGTCGTTTCTTAAAAGTTTGGGGCTCCGACGCTTATGTGAAAAGTTTTGCCTAATAATCTCGAACCCAAAGCGGATAAATGTATCTTCATAGGATACCCAAAATAGTTGGGTATACCTCCTATTTCAGATCTGGAAGAAAAAGCGATTGTTTCTAGAAACGGGTCCTTTCTTGAGGAAAAGTTTCTCTCGAAAGAATTGAGTGGGAGGATGCTGGAGACTTGATGAGGTTATTGAACCGTCACTTCAACTAGTGTGTAGCAGGGCACAGGAAGTTGTTCCTGTGGCACCGACACCAATTGAAGTGGAAGCTTATGATAGTGATCATGAAACTTTGGATCAAGTCACTACCAAACCTCATAGGTCGACAAGGATGCGTACTACTTCAGAGTGGTACGTACTCTTGTCTTGGAGGTCATGTTGCTAGACAACAATGAACCTACGAGCTATGGAGAAGCGATGGTGGGCTCGAATTCTGATGAATGGCTCGAGGCCATAAAATCCGAGAGGATCCATGTATGAAAACAAAGTATAGACTTTGGAAGAACTACTTGATGGTCGTAAGGCTGTTGGGTACAGATGGAGTTTAAAAGGAAGACGGACAATGATGGTAAGTATCACCATTAAGAAAGCTCGACTTGTCATTAAGATGTTTTCCGCAAGGAGTTGACTACGATGAGACTTTCTCACTTGTAGCGATGCTAAGAGTCTGTTTTAATTATATTAGCAGTTACTGCATTATTTATGAAATCTTGCAGATAGGATGTCAAAACATTGTTTCCTTGACGATTTTCTTGAGGAAAGGTTGTATGTGATACAACCAGAAGGTTTTTGTCAATCCTAAAAGATGCAAACAAGTATGCAAAGCTCCAGCAATCCTTCTAAGGACTGGAGTAAGCATCTCGGAGTTGGAATATACGCTTTGATGAGATGATCAAAGATTTTGGGTTTATACAAAGTTTATGAGTGATAAGTCCATTTTGCATCATGCTTTTATATCAATATTTATTGCATTATGGTCTGTTATTACACATTATATCTCAATACTTATGGCTATTCTCTCTTATTTTACAAGGTTTACCATGAAGAGGGGGAATGCCGGCAGCTGGAATTCTGGCTGGAAAAGGAGCAAATATTGAAAACCTATTCTGCACAGCTCAAAAAATCCTGAAACTCCACGGAAGTCAGTTTTGGAATTAATAAGAATTATTGAGTGAAGAAACTACCGAAGGGGGCCCACACCCAGGCTAGGAGGGTGGGAGCGCGCCCACCCCTACTGGGTGCGCCCCCTGTCTCCTGGGCCCCCTAGTGGCCCTCTGGAGCCCATCTTCTGCTATATGCAGGCTTTTACCCTGGAAAAAATCAGAGGCAAGCTTATGGGACGAAACTCCGCCGCCACGAGGCGGAACCTTGGCGGAACCAATCTAGAGCTCCGGCAGAGCTGTTCTGCCGGGGAATCTTCCCTCCGGGAGGGGGAAATCATCACCAACGATCCTCTCATCGGGAGGGGGTCAATCTCCATCAACATCTTCACCAGCACCATCTCCTCTCAAAACCCTAGTTCATCTCTTGTATCCAATCTTGTATCAAAACCACAAATTGGTACCTGTGGGTTGCTAGTAGTGTTGATTACTCCTTGTAGTTGATGGTAATTGGTTTACTTGGTGGAAGATCATATGTTCAAATCCTTAATGCATATTATTACTCCTCTGATTATGAACATGAATATGCTTTGTGAGTAGTTACGTTTGTTCCCGAGGACATTTGTGAAGTCTTGCTATTAGTAGTCATGTGAATTTGGTATTTGTTCGATATTTTGATTAGATGTATGTTGTCTTTCCTCTAGTGGTGTTACGTGAACGTCGACTACATGACACTTCACCATTATTTGGGCCTAGAGGAAGGCATTGGGAAGTAATAAGTAGATGATGGGTTGCTAGAGTGACAGAAGCTTAAACCCTAGTTTATGCGTTGCTTCGTAAGGGGCTGATTTGGATCCATATGTCTAATGTTGTGGTTAGGTTTACCTTAATACTTCTTTTGTAGTTGCGGATGCTTGCAATAGGGGTTAATCATAAGTGGGATGCTTGTCTGAGTAAGGGCAGTACCCAAGCACCGGTCCACCCACATATCAAATTATCAAAGTACCGAACATGAATCATATGAGCGTGATGAAAACTAGCTTGACGATAATTCCCATGTGTCCTCGGCAGCTCTTTTCTCATTATAAGAAATTGTCTAGGCTTGTCCTTTGCTACAAGAAGGATTGGGCCACCTTGCTGCACTTTATTTACTTTCATTGCTTGTTACCAGTTACAATTTATCTTATCACAAAACTATCTGTTACCTACAATTTCAGTGCTTGCAGAGAAAACCTTACTGAAAACCGCTTGTTATTTCCTTCTGCTCCTCGTTGGGTTCGACACTCTTACTTATCAAAAGGACTATGATAGATCCCCTACACTTGTGGGTCATGAAGACTCTTTTCTGGTACCGTTGCCGGGGAGTGAAGCGCCTTTAGTGAGTGGAACTTGGTAAGGAAACATTTATATAGTGTGCTGAAATTTTCTGTCACTTGTTACTATGGAAACTAATCCTTTGAGGGGCTTGTTCGGGGTATCTTCACCCCGACCAGAAGAGCAAATAGTTTCTCCTCAACCTACTGAACCTACTGAAAATATTTACTTTGAGATTCCTTCGGGTATGATAGAGAAACTGCTAGCTAATCCCTTGCAGGAGATGGAACATTGCATCCCGATTTACACCTTATCTTTGTGGATGAAGTTTGTGGATTATTTAAGCTTGCAGGTATTCCCGATGATGTTGTCAAAAGGAAGGTCTTCCCTTTATCTTTTAAGGGATATGCATTAACATGGTATAGGCTATGTGATGATACGGGATCTTGGAATTATAAACGACTGAAGTTGGAATTTCACCAGAAGTTCTATCCTATGCATCTTGTTCATTGTGATCGTAATTACATATACAATTTCTAGCCTCGCGAAGGAGAAAGCAACGCTCAAGCTTGGGGGAGGCTTAAGTCAATGTTATATTCATGTCCCAATCATGAGCTCTCCAGGGAAATGATTATTCAAAAAATTTATGCTCGGCTTTCTCCCAATGATCGCAACATGCTCGATACTTCCTGTGCTGGTTCTTATATGCTGAAGACTATTGAATTCAAATGGGATTTATTGGAAAGAATTAAATGCAAATTTGAAGATTGGGGTTCCGACAATGGTAAGGAGTCAAGTATAACACCTAAGTTTGATTGTGTTAAATCTTTTATGAATACCGATGCTTTTCATGGATTTAGCGCTAAATATGGACTTGACTCTGAGATAGTAGCTTCTTTCTGTGAATCTTTTGCTACTCACGTTGATCTCCCTAAGGAGAAGTGGTTTAAATATAATCCTCCCATTGAAGTAAAAGTAGTTGCACCTATTACAGTTGAAGAAAAGACTGTCACTTATAGTGATCCTACTGTTCCTACTACTTATGTTGAGAAACCTCCATTTCCTGTTAGGATAAAGGATGATGCTAAAACTTCGACTGTTGTTCGTAAGAGTAATACTAGGACTTATACACCTCCTGAGCAAATCAAAGTTGAACCTAGTATTGCTATGGTTAAAGATCTCTTGGATGATGATTTAGATGGGCATGTTATTTATTTCTGTGGTGAGACTGCTAATATTGTTAGACCAGATGCTAAGATACATAGACCTGTTGTAGGCATGCCTGTTATTTCTGTTAAAATAGGAGATCATTATTATCATGGCTTATGTGATATGGGTGCTAGTGCTAGTGCATTACCCTATGACTTATATAAATATTATGCATGATATTGCACCCGCTGAATTGGAAGGTATTGATGTTACTATCAAGCTTGCCAATGGAGATACTATTTCACCAATTGGGATTGTTAGAGATGTTGAAGTCTTGTGTGGGAAGGTTAAATATCCTGCTGATTTTCTTGTTCTTAGTTCCCCACAAGACGACTTTTGTCCCATTATTTTTGGTAGACCCTTCCTGAATAATGTTAATGCTAGGATTGATTGTGAAAAGGATACTGTTACAATTAGCTTAGAGGATGTGTCTCATGAGTTTAATTTTGCTAAGTTTCATAGACAACCTCGTGATAGAGAATCACCTAGTAAGGATGAGATTATTGGTCTTACTTCTATTGTCGTGCCTCCTACTGACCCATTAGAACAATATTTGCTAGACCATGAAAATGATATGTTTATGAATGAAAGAAGGGAAATAGATGAAGTGTTCCTTCAACAGGAACCTATTCTGAAACACAACCTACCCGTTGAAATTCTAGGGGATCCCCCTCCACCCAAGGGTGATCCCATGTTTGAACTCAAACTATTACCTGATAATCTTAAGTATGCTTATCTTGATGAAAAGAAAATATATCCTATTATTATTAGTGCTAACCTTTCAGAGCAAGAAGAAGAAAGATTATTGAAAACTCTGAAGAAGCACAGTGCTGCTATCGGATATACTCTGGATGATCTAAGGGCATTAGTCCCACGCTATGCCAACACAAAATTAAATTGGAGGAAGGTGCTAAACTAGTTAGAGATCCTCAACGACGATTGAATCCTAAGATGAAAGAAGTGGTAAGAAAGGAGATACTAAAGCTCCTTGAGGCAGGTATAATTTATCCCGTTGTTGATAGTGATTGGGTAAGCCCTGTCCATTGTGTTCCTAAAAAGGGAGGTATTACTGTCATTCCTAATGATAAAGATGAATTGATCCCGCAAAGAATTATTACAGGTTATAGGATGGTAATTGATTTCCGAAAATTAAATAAAGCTACTAAGAAAGATCATTACCATTTACCTTTTATTGATCAAATGCTAGAAAGACTATCCAAACACACACATTTCTGCTTTCTAGATGGTTATTCTGGTTTCTCTCAAATACCTGTGTCAGCAGGGGATCAATCAAAAACTACTTTTACTTGCCCTGTCGGTACTTTTGCTTATAGACGTATGCCTTTTGGTTTATGTAATGCACCAGCTACCTTTAAAAGATGCATGATGGCTATATTCTCTGACTTTTGTGAAAAGATTTGTGAGGTATTCATGGATGATTTCTCCGTTGATGGATCCTCTTTTGATGATTGCTTGAGCAACCTTGATCAAGTTTTGCAGAGATGCGAAGACACTAGTCTTGTCTTGAATTGGGAAAGTGCCACTTTATGGTTAATGAAGGCATTGTCTTGGGGCATAAGATTTCTGAGAGAGGTATTGGAGTTGATACAGCTAAACTTGATGCTATTGAGAAGATGCCATGTCCCAAGGACATAAAAGGTATAAGAAGTTTCCTTGGTCATGCCGGTTTTTATAGGAGGTTCATTAAGGACTTTTCTAAAATCTCTAGGCCTTTGACTAATTTATTGCAAAAAGATATTCCTTTTGTCTTTGATGATGATTGTGTAGAAGCATTTGAAATACTTAAGAAAGCTTTGATCACTGCACCTATTGTTCAGCCACCTGATTGGAATTTACCCTTTGAAATTATGTGTGATGCTAGTGATTATGCTGTAGGTGCTATTCTAGGGCAAAGAGTAGATAAGAAATTAAATGTTATCCAGTGTGCTAGTAAAACCCTTGATACTGCCCAGAGAAATTATGCTACTACTGAAAAAGAGTTCTTAGCAGTTGTGTTTGCTTGTGATAAGTTCAGACCTTACATTGTTGATTCCAAAGTTACTATTCACACTGATCATGCTGCTATTAAATATCTTATGGAAAAGAAAGATGCTAAGCCTAGACTTATTAGATGGGTTCTCTTGCTCCAAGAATTTTATTTGCATATTATTGATAGAAAGGGAGCCGAGAACCCCGTTGCAGACAACTTGTCTAGGTTAGAGAATGTTCTTGATGACCCACTACCTATCGATGATAGCTTTCCTGATGAATAATTAGCGGTCATTAATGCTTCTCGTACTGCTCCTTGGTATGCTGATTATGCTAATTACATTGTTGCTAAATTTATACCACCTAGTTTCACATACCAGCAAAAGAAAAAGTTCTTTTATGATTTAAGACATTACTTCTGGGATGACCCACACCTTTATAAAGAAGGAGTAGATGGTGTTATTAGACGTTGTGTACCTGAGCATGAACAGGAACAGATCCTATGCGAGTGTCACTCTGAATCATATGGAGGACACCACGCTGGAGATAGAACTGTACATAAGGTATTGCAATCCGGTTTTTATTGGCCTACTCTCTTCAAAGATGCTCGTAAGTTTGTCCTATCTTGTGATGAATGTCAAAGAATTGGTAATATTAGTAGACGTCAAGAAATGCCTATGAATTATTCTCTTGTTATTGGACCGTTTGACTTTTGGGGCTTTGATTATATGGGACCTTTTCCTGCCTCTAATGGTTATACACATATTTTAGTTGTTGTTGATTACGTTACTAAGTGGGTAGAAGCTATTCCAACTAGTAGTGCTGATCATAACACTTCTATTAAGATGCTTAAATAAGTTATTTTTCCGAGGTTTGGAGTCCCTAGATATCTTATGACTGATGGTGGTTCACATTTTATTCATGGTGCTTTCTGTAAAATGCTTGCAAAGTATGATGTTAATCATAGAATCGCATCTCCTTATCACACGCAGTCTAGTGGTCAAGTAGAGTTGAGCAATAGAGAGCTCAAATTAATTTTGCAAAAGACCGTGAATAGATCTAGAAAGAATTGGTCCAAAAAACTTGATGATGCATTATGGGCCTATAGAACTGCATACAAAAATCCTATGGGTATGTCTCCGTATAAGATGGTTTATGGAAAAGCATGTCACTTACATCCAGAACTTGAACATAAAGCATATTGGGCTATTAAAGAGCTCAGCTATGACTTCAAACTTGCCGGTGAGAAGAGGTTATTTGATATTAGCTCACTTGATGAATGGAGAACCCAAGCCTATGAGAATGCCAAGCTATTCAAAGAAAAAGTCAAACGCTGGCATGACAAAAGGATACAAAAGCGTGAGTTTAACGCAGGTGATTATGTGTTATTATTCAACTCCCGTTTAAGATTTTTTGCAGGAAAACTTCTCTCTAAATGGGAAGGTCCTTATGTTATCGAGGAGGTCTATCGTTCCGAGATCAACAACTTCGAAGGCACAAGTCCGAGGGTGGTGAACGGTCAAAGAATCAAACACTATATCTCAGGTAATCCTATCAATGTTGAAACTAATATTGTTGAGACCGTAACTCCGGAGGAATACATAAGGGACACTTTCCAGAACGTTCCAGACTCCGAAAAGGAATAGGTAGGTGGTACGGTAAGTAAACTGACTCCAAAACAATTCTAATGGCAAATTTTATCCGTTTTGGAATATTTAAGAATTTTGGAAAGAAAGAAGTAGTCCGGGAAGGACACGAGGCCTCCACGAGCGCCCCCCTGTCTCATGGCCACCTCGTGTGCCTCTCGGACTCCGTTTTCTTGCACATTACGTATTTTGGTCAGTAAAAATTCATTATATAATCTCCCGAAGGCTTTAACCACCGTATCACGCAAATATCCTCTGTTTTTGTTTCGAGCTGTCCCTGTTGCAGATTAAGAGCAAGATGTCTTCTCAAGAGTCAGTCGGGGAGAGTCGGGTGTCTCACCCGACACCAGGTCCAGGAGCAAATAGCGATGTTTATCACTTTGGTCCATCAACGGAGGATGAGATGGAGGCCGACTTGAAAATGATAGATGCCATGGAGGTAGATCAAGAAGTTACTTCTCGCCTCCAAGCTGGATTCATAATGGGGGAACTACATACCTCGGTCCTCCCAAATTCGGTCATCCCTTCCGATGTTAAATTTCTTTCTGATGAAAATATGAAAAAGAGCGTCACTTGTTCTCCAGAAGCTATGCAGCATCCTTGGGTAAAGGGATCTTTTGCCGTTACAGGCAAGCTCCGCAAAGAAATTATGGACCTCAAACAACAAGTCAATAAGCTCGAGGAGGAGAATCGTATCCTGAGGGGCATCATCGCCAAGAAGATCACAACACCAACTATGAAGAAGGAGACATAATCACATGGGTATGGGCACTCCCCATGGCAACTGCCAAGCTTGGGGGAGGTGCCCCGGTATCGTATCACCACCACACTCCTATCTTTACCGTTTTATTTAGTTTGATACTTTTAGTAGTATCTTGATCTATTAGATTGAAGTTTTAGTATCAATCAGTTTTGAGTTTTGCTTTGTGATCTCTTTATGTAATCGAGTCCGTGAGCTATCTATAAAAAAGATTAGTGTTGAGCCAAGGGCTTTTCTATCTGATACGTCTCCAACGTATCTATAATTTTTGATTGTTCCATGATATTATATTACCCCTTTTGGATGTTTATGGGCTTTATTTTACACATATATATCATTTTTGGGACTAACCTACTAACCGGAGGCCCAGCCCGTATTGCTGTTTTTTTGCCTATTTCAGTATTTCAAAGAAAAGGAATATCAAACGGAGTCCAAACGGAATGAAACCTTCAGGAGCGTGATTTTCGGAACAAACGTGATCCAGAGGAATTGGAGTGCAAGTCAAGAAGCAGCTGAGGCGGCCACGAGGGTGGAAGGCAAACCCACCCCTACAGGGCACGCCCCCCTGTCTCGTGGGCCTCTCAGGCGGCCACCGACGTACTTCTTCCTCCTATATATACCCATGTACCCCGAAAACATCTAGAGAGCCAACGAAAAACAATTTCCACTGTTGTAACCTTCTGTATCTGCGAGATCCCATCATGGAGCCTTCGCCGGCGCTTCGCCGGAGAGGGAATCGACCATAGAGGGCTTCTACATCAACACCATAGCCCCTCCTATGAGTTGTGAGTAGTTTAGCTCAGACCTTCGGGTCCATAGTTATTAGCTAGATGGCTTCTTCTCTCTTTTTGGATCTCAATACCATGTTCTCCCCCTGTCTTGTGGAGATCTATTCGATGTAACTCTTTTTGCAGTGTGTTTGTCGAGATCCGATGAATTGTGGGTTTATGATCAAGTTTATCTATGATAAATATTTGAATCTCCTCTGAATTATTTTATGTATGATTGAGTTACCTTTGCATGTCTCTTTGAATTATCAGTTTGGTTTCGCCTACTAGATTGATCTTTCTTGCAATGGGAGAAGTGCTTAGCTTTGGGTACAATCTTGCGGTGTCCTTACCCAGTGACAACAGGGGTTGCAAGGCACGAATTGTATTGTTGCCATCGAGGATAAAAAGATGGGGTTTATATCATATTGCATGAGTTTGTCCCTCTACATCATGTCATCTTTCTTATGTGTTACTCTGTTCTTATGAACTTAATACTCTAGATGCATGCTGGATAGCGGTCGATGTGTGGAGTAATAGTAGTAGATGCAGGCAGGAGTCGGTCTACTTGTCGCGGACGTGATGCCTATATACATGATCATGCCTAGATAATCTCATAATTATTCGCTTTTCTATCAATTGCTCGACAGTAATTTGTTCACCCACCGTAATACTTATGCTATCTTGAGAGAAGCCACTAGTGAAACCTATGGCCCCCGGGTCTATCTTTTATCATATAAGCTTTCAATCTACTTTTATTTGCATCTTTACTCCTGTTATCTATATTATAAAATACCAAAAATATATTTACCTTATCATACTATCTCTATCAGATCTCACTTCCGCAAGTGGTCGTGAAGGGATTGACAATCCCTTTATTGCGTTGGTTGCGAGTTCTTTGTTTGTTTGTGTAGGTGTGTGGGACTTTTGAGGAGCCTCCTACTGGATTGATACCTTGGTTCTCAAAAACTGAGGGAAATACTTACGCTACTATTGCTGCATCACCCTTTCATCTTCAAGGAAAACCAATGCAAGCTCAAGACGTAGCAAGAAGGATTTCTGGCACCGTTGTCGGGGAGGTCTTCGCTCAAGTCAAGACAAACCAAGTAACCATCACAAACTCATCTCCCTCGCATTTACATTATTTGCCATTTGCCTCTCGTTTTCCTCTCCCCCACTTCACCCTTGCCATTTTATTTGCCCTCTCTTTCCCAATCTTCTCCTCTCTTTTTCGCTTGCCTTTTTCTGTTTGCTTGTGTGTTGGATTACTTGTTGCCATGGTGCAAGATAATACCAAATTGTGTGATTTCTCCAATACCAATAATAATGATTTCCTTAGTACTCCGATTGCTCATCTTAATGATGTTGAGTCTTGTGAAATCAATACTGCTTTGCTGAATCTTGTTATGAAAGATCAATTCACCGGCCTTTCTAGTGAAGATGCCGCTACTCATCTAAACAACTTTGTTGATTTGTGTGATATGCAAAAGAAAAAAGATACGGATAATGGTATTGTTAAATTGAAGTTATTTCCGTTTTCACTTAGAGATCATGCTAAAGTTTGGTTTTCGTCTTTGCCTAAGAATAGTATTGATTCAAGGAATAAGTGCAAAGATTCTTTTATCTCTAAGTATTTTCCTCCCGCTAAGATCATCACTCTTAGGAACGATATTATGAATATTAAACAACTTGATCATGAGCATGTTGCCCAATCTTGGGAAAGAATGAAATTGATGATTCGCAATTGCCCTACTCATGGTTTGAATTTATGGATGATCATACAAATTTTTTAAGCCGGTTTGAACTTTGCTTCTAGAAATCTTTTTCGGCCGCGGGAGGCACGTTTATGGAAATCACTTTAGGAGATGCTACAAAACTCCTTGATAATATTATGGCTAATTATTCTCAATGGCAGACCGAAAGATCTACTAGTAAAAAAGTGCATGCTATAGAAGAAATTAATGTTTTGAGTGGAAAGATGGATGAACTTATGAAGTTGTTTGCTACTGAAAATACACATCTTGATCCCAATGATATGCCTTTGTCTACTTTGATTGAGAATAATAATGAATCTATGGATGGGAATTTTGTTGGTAGGAATAGCTTTGGAAACAATGCTTATAGAGGAAACTTTAATCCTAGACCATTCCCTAGTAATTCCTCTAATAATTATGGAAATGCCTACAATAATTCTTCTGGTAATTTTAATAAGATGCCCTCTTATTTTGAGAATAGTGTGAAAGAATTTATGATTTCTCAAAAGAATTTTAATGCTTTGCTTGAAGAAAAATTGCTCAAAGTTGATGATTTGGCTAGGAACGTTGATAGACTTTCGCTTGATGTTGATTTTCTTAAACTTAGATCTACCCCTGCTAAGCATGATATCAATGAGTCTCTAAAAGCAATGAGAATTTCCATTGATGAGTGCAAGGAAAGAACCGCTAGATTGTGTGCTAAGAAAGATTGCTTTGTAAAGGCGTGTTCTTCTAGTTTCAATGAAAATAATGATGAAGATCTTAAAGTTATTGATGTGCCTCCTATTAGATCTTTGTTTTGCAGTCTGAATCTTAATAATAATGGGACTGGAGATGAGTCAACTTTAGTTAGAAGGCGTCCCAATAATTCGGAGTTTTTAGATCTTGATGCTAAATTTGGTAAAGGTGGGATTGGATAGGTCATGACTTTAAATAGCATTGAACCCACTATCTCGGATTTCAAGGAATTTGATTATGATAATTGTTCTTTAGAAGGTTGTATTTCCTTGTGCAATCCGTTGTTAATTCTCCTCATGCTTATAGTCAAAATAAAGCTTTTACCAAACATATTGTTGATGCCTTGATGCAATCTTATGATGAAAAACTTAATTTGGAAGTTTCTATACCTAGAAAACTTAATGATGAGTGGGAACCTACTATAAAGATTAAAATTAAAGATCATGAGTGTTATGCTTTGTGTGATTTGGGTGCTAGTGTTTCCACGATTCTGAAAACTTTATGTGATATTCTAGGTTTCCATGATCTTGATGATTGCTCTTTAAATTTGCACCTTGCGGATTCCACCATTAAAAAGCCAATGGGAAGGATCAATGATGTTCTCATTGTTGCAAATAGAAATTTGGTGCCCATAGATTTTATCATTCTTGATATAGATTGCAACCTTTCTTGCCCTATTATTCTTGGTAGACCTTTCCTTAGAACGATTGGCGCGATTATTGATATGAAGGAAGGGAATATTAGATTCCAATTTCCATTAAGGAAGGGCATGGATCACTTTCCAAGAAAGAAAGTCAAATTGCCTTATGAATCTATCATGCGAGCTACTTACGAATTGAGTGCCAAAGATGGCACTACTTAGATCTATCTTCGCTTTTATGCCTAGCTAGGGGCATTAAACGATAGCGCTAGTTGGGAGGCAACCTAATTTTATTTGTGTTTTTTGTTTTTTCTTCTGCTTAGTAATAAATTTTGCATCTACCTTCTGTTTAGATGTGTTTTTATGTTTTAATTAGTGTTTGTGCCAAGTAGAACCTATAGGATAACCTATGGTGATAGTTAATTTGATTCTGCTGAAAAACAGAAACTTTACACGCACGAAGTTAGTTTTGTTAAATCACAGAAACGTGCTTTTGCGTTGATTCTTTTTGCTGCTGATCAATAGAAAAATTGCCCAGGTCTTCCTATGTTGGTACGATTTTTAAAGGTCCAGAAGTTTGCGTTAGTTACAGATTGCTACAGACTATTCTGTTTTTGACAGATTCTGCTTTTCGTGTGTTGTTTGCTTATTTTGATGCATCTATGGCTAGTATTAAGTGGTATGAACCATAGAGAACTTGGAATACAGTAGGTTTAACACCAAAATAAATAAAGAATGAGTTCATTACAGTACCTTATGTGGTGGTTTTGTTTTCTTTCACTAACGGAGCTTATGAGATTTCCTGTTGAGTTTTGTGTTGTGAAGTTTTCAAGTTTTGGGTAAAGATTTGATGGACTATGGAACAAGGAGTGGCAAAAACCTAAGCTTGGGGATGCCCATGGCACCCCCAAGATATTCAAGAATATCCAAAATCCTAAGCTTGGGGATGCCCCCATAAGGCATCCCCTCTTTCGTCTTCGTTCATTGGTAACTTTACTTGGAGCTATATTTTTATTCGCCACATGATATGTGTTTTGCTTGGAGCGTCGTGTATGATATTAGTATTTGCTTTTTAGTTTTACACAATCATCCTTGCTGTACACACCTTGGGAGAAGCCAACTTGATTGGAATTTATTAGAATACTCTATGTGCTTCGCTTATATCTTTTGAGCTAGATAGTTTTTGCTCTAGTGCTTCACTTATATCTTTTAGAGCACGGCGGTGGCTTAATTTTGTAGAAATTGCTAGTCTCTCATGATTCACTTATATTATTTTGAGAGTCTCTTAAAACAGCATGGTATTTGCTATGGTTATAAAATTGGTCCTAGAATGGTAGGCATCCAAGTTGGGTATGATAAAAACTATCATAGGAAGTGAATTGGATGCTATGATCAACTTGATACTTGATAATTGTTTTGAGATGTGGAGGTAGTGATATTAAAGTCATGCTAGTTGGGAGGCAACCTAATTTTATTTGTGTTTTTTGTTTTTTCTTCTGTTTAGTAATAAATTTTGCATCTACCTTCTGTTTAGATGTGTTTTTATGTTTTAATTAGTGTTTGTGCCAAGTAGAACCTATAGGATAACCTATGGTGATAGTTAATTTGATTCTGCTGAAAAACAGAAACTTTACACGCACGAAGTTAGTTTTGTTAAATCACAGAAACGTGCTTTTGCGTTGATTCTTTTTGCTGCTGATCAATAGAAAAATTGCCCAGGTCTTCCTATGTTGGTATGATTTTTAAAGTTCCAGAAGTTTGCGTTAGTTACAGATTGCTACAGACTATTCTGTTTTTGACAGATTCTGCTTTTCGTGTGTTGTTTGCTTATTTTGATGCATCTATGGCTAGTATTAAGTGGTATGAACCATAGAGAACTTGGAATACAGTAGGTTTAACACCAAAATAAATAAAGAATGAGTTCATTACAGTACCTTATGTGGTGGTTTTGTTTTCTTTCACTAACGGAGCTTATGAGATTTCCTGTTGAGTTTTGTGTTGTGAAGTTTTCAAGTTTTGGGTAAAGATTTGATGGACTATGGAACAAGGAGTGGCAAAAGCCTAAGCTTGGGGATGCCCATGGCACCCCCAAGATATTCAAGAATATCCAAAATCCTAAGCTTGGGGATGCCCCCATAAGGCATCCCCTCTTTCGTCTTCGTTCATTGGTAACTTTACTTGGAGCTATATTTTTATTCGCCACATGATATGTGTTTTGCTTGGAGCGTCGTGTATGATATTAGTATTTGCTTTTTAGTTTTACACAATCATCCTTGCTGTACACACCTTGGGAGAAGCCAACTTGATTGGAATTTATTAGAATACTCTATGTGCTTCGCTTATATCTTTTGAGCTAGATAGTTTTTGCTCTAGTGCTTCACTTATATCTTTTAGAGCACGGCGGTGGCTTAATTTTGTAGAAATTGCTAGTCTCTCATGATTCACTTATATTATTTTGAGAGTCTCTTAAAACAGCATGGTATTTGCTATGGTTATAAAATTGGTCCTAGAATGGTAGGCATCCAAGTTGGGTATGATAAAAACTATCATAGGAAGTGAATTGGATGCTATGATCAACTTGATACTTGATAATTGTTTTGAGATGTGGAGGTAGTGATATTAAAGTCATGCTAGTTGGGTGATTATGAATTTAAAGAATGCTTGTGTTGAAGTTAGCAAGTCCCGTAGCATGCACATATGGTGAAAGTTGTGTAACAAATTTATTGCATAGAGTGCTCTTTTGATTGCCTTCCCTTGAGTGGAGGTCGGGGGCGCGCGATGGTTAACTCCTACCAACCTCCCCTCTAGGTGCATGCGTAGTAGTACTTTGCTTCGAGGGCTAATAATTTTTTGTAATAAGTATATGAGTTCTTTTGACTAATGTTGAGTCCATGGATTATACGCACTTTTACCTTTCCATCATTGCTAGCCTCTTCGGTACCGTGAATTGCCCTTTCTCACCTTGAGAATTGGTGCAAACTTCGCCGGTGCATCCAAACCCCGTGATACGATACGCTCTATCACACATAAACCACCTTATATCTTCCTCAATACAGCCACCATACCTACCTTTTATGGCATTTCCATAGCCATTCCGAGATATATTGCCATGAAACTTTCCACCGTTCCGTTTACATCATGACACGCATTACTATTGTCATATTGCCATTGCACGATCATGTAGTTGACATCATATTTGTGGCAAAGCCACCATGCATAACTTTTCATACATGTCACTCTTGATTCATTGCACCATCCCGGTACACCGCCAGAGGCATTCATATAGAGTCATATCTTGTTCTAGTTTTGAGTTGTAATTCATATGTTGTAAATCAATAAAAGTGTGATGATCATCATTATCAGAGCATTGTCCCCAAAAAGAAAAAAAGAAAAAAGAAAAAAAAGAAAGGCCAAAAGAAAGAAAAAAAGGCCCAAAAAAGGAAAAAAAGAAAAGAAATAAAAAGGGGGCAATGTTACTATCTCTTTTTCCACACTTGTGCTTCAAAGTAGCACCATGTTCTTAATATAGCGAGTCTCATATATTGTGCTTCAAAGTAGCACCATGTTCTTCATGTAGCAAGTCTCATATGTTGTCACTTTCATATACCAGTGGGAATTTTTCATTATAGAACTTGGCTTGTATATTCCTACGATGGGCTTCCTCAAATGCCCTAGGTCTTCGTGAGCAAGCAAGTTGGAAGCACACCCACTAGTTTCTTTTGTTGAGCTTTCATACATTTATAGCTCTAGTGCATCCGTTGCATGGCAATCCCTACTCCTCATGTTGACATCAATTGATTGGCATCTCCATAGCCCGTTGATTATCCTCGTCAATGTGAGACTTTCCCCTTTTTTGTCTTCTCCATACAACCTCCATCATCATATTCTATTCCACCCATAGTGCTATATCCATGGCTCACGCTCATGTATTGCGTGAGAGTTGAAAAAGGCTGAAGCACGTTAAAAAGTATGAACCAATTGCTTGGCTGAAACCGGGGTTGTTCTTGATGGGAGTATTTTGTGTGATGAAAATGAAACATAGCCTAACTATATGATTTTGTAGGGATGTGTCACATCCCTAGTTCTGGTAATGCCTAGTGCTAGCCTCTGGTGTTGCATCATGTTTATTTTGCTCAGAAATTTGAAAATGGGGATGACATAACCCCCAGCACCCCCCTTAATCCAACTAGGGTTTACCAAAATCCTTTCGAATGAACCTGAAATGCCCTTCTAAAATGTTCATCATCTTTGCCTTGGTCTAGAACCTCTGACAAAAATGATGCACACTTTTCTAGGACATCACAAGGTCACTGGATTAAATCATATGATAATTGCATTTGGACATTTAAATGCTATAAAATATTTTAAATGTCCAAATAATCATAAAGTAAAATATTTAATGTTGGAAATATTCCAAACAGTGGGCATGAGAAGTTTCATGATTTTTGCGTTAGTTTTAGAATTTTTAATAAAGCTCTAAAGTTGCAGAAAAATAGAAAAACAGAAACAATTAAGTAAGAGAGAGAGAGAAGGCCACTGGGCCACTCACAAGGACCTACCTGGCGGCCCAGTTTAGGCCAGCCCACCAAGCGCTGTCCTCCTCCTGGCGCCAGTCGGCCAGGCGCGTGGCCGACGCACGCGCACGCATGGCACGCCATGCCACCAGGGCGCCTGCCTGCCTCCTCCCGCCAGCGAGACGTCGCGAGAAACCGCCCCGGAGCCGTCTGGATCGCGCTGACCGCTCCATTCCTCCCCCTCGTCTCTCCCTCGCCCTCCCGACGCCATAGCCGAACGCTGCGGTCGGTGCCGCTTGCTGTCACCGCGTCCAGCGTGTTCCCTGAGCCGCCTCGAGCTATCCCCGAGCTCCGCCACCTCGTTCCCTACCTCCTCACCGAGCCACGCAACCAGAAGGGCCCCGAAGCGCCGCCCCCGATGCTTTTCGCCTCCTCGGCCGTCGAAGATCCGCCTCGCCGCCCCGCTCAGCTCCGGCCTTCCCCGAGCCCGCTTGGACGCCTGCTGCAACCGCTGTGAGCTGCTGCTCCTTCTCCCCCTCTTTGTTTTCTCGGTTGCACGCCGTAGCTACCGCTTCACCGATGACCGAAACCCGCCACCGCCCGTGCTTGCCGCCGACGATGCTCAGGTGACCATTAGGTCCCGGGCGCACGTCCATCCTGCTCGCCGCATCGCGTAGACAGCTTAGGTTCCGCGCATGCATCGCCTAGGCCACCGCAGCCGCGTTTCCGTGCACACCCGAACATCGGCTGCCGCTGCCGAGCTCGCTGCCGTCAGCTCCGGCCACCATAGCCCAATCCCAAGCACCTTTGCCACGTTTGACCCCGCCGGCAGCTAAACGCCGGTGGGTTTGACCCACTTTGACCATGGCGGGACCCCCCTGTGTCCATGACATGTGGGGCCAGCCTTTGACTGAATTAGTGTAGGGTTATAATTAGTGCTAATTGCCACTATTATAGGTTAATCTCCCGCTAACTAAACACTATGCCACTGACACTGGGATCCACTACCCAGTTAATCCATGGTTTATGTTTAAACCTTCTTAATTAAGGCCATAGCCACTGACATGTTGGCCTCACTGATCAGGTTTGACCTGGACAGGCCCTGTTGACCACTGACATCACAGTGACATCATGCTGACACAGTAATTCATTTCTGCAATTTAAATAAATCTTAAATGGTTTATTTATTTCAGAAAATGTTATAAACTTCAAAAATTCATAGAAAATAATCTATAACTCAGATTGAAAAGATTTATATATGAAAAATGATCAGAAAAATCCAATCTATCCATCTGTACTGGTTTCACGCATGTTTATAGAACTTAACCTTGCTGTTTAGTACAAAACATGATAAAGCACTATTTAAGTTCATAATTTGGGTTTGGGTTGAACCTTTGGTTCAAAATGACCCAAACCCATCTGGTTGTAGTTGCATTAGCCCAACACACTCATATTGCCATGTCATTATCATGCATCATAATTGTTGCATTGCATTGATTGTATTCTTCCTTGGTTGCTGGTATTTGTTCCCTCTTGATAGACGTGGTTCCGACGATGTGATCGATGACACTGATGAAGAACTATACTATCTTCAGAAGTGCCAGGCAAGCAAAACCCCCTTGTTCATTCTGATACAATCCCACTCTCTCGCTCCTGCTTTCTTTTACTGCATTAGGACAATAACGATTCAACTGTTACATGATGCGGTAGTTGAACCCCTTTCCTCCGCATGACCTGTCATTGCCACAGTAAATAGATGAAACCCATTAGCATGAGTAGGAATTGTTTGAGCCCTGATGTGCCTACTCATTCATGCTTGTTTGTCATGCCTGCTACTACTTAGAGTTGAGTTAGGTCTGATTCATCGGGGATGAATTGGAGGCGTGTGAACATGTCCTATTGTGTGTGAGCTAAGTGTGTGAACACGATTTGGTAAAGGTAGCGGTGAGAGGCCATGTAGGAGTACATGGTGGGTTGTCCCATTGAAGCCATCCTCAGGAACTGAGTTCTGTGTTTGTGATCCATGAACTGTTACTACCACACATTGGGCTCCGGGCACTCCAAGCTCTCTCGACTTATTAATCAACTCGATCTCTGTCCAGGAGTTGCAACTAGTTTCTGGTGTTTGTATGTAGTGCTAGTAGTCTACCAAGTGGCACCCGGTACAGGTGGGCTTGGGATAGACTAGGCGCAGTGTCACGGTGTGCCAAGTGGCACCCGGATGGTGGGCTTGGGAATCCTGCTCACATCGTTTGGGGCCGTGAGCAACACCCCGGCCGGATATCCTTGCGGATGGAACCCGAATAGGCGATAAAGCTGGACTAGAGACTTGTGTGGTTAGTCAAGTCGTGGCCGACTCCCTCGCCAGGCTTCCGCTTGAAGTTTGCTGAGATACACGACGTGTACATGGTGGTAAGTGGCGAGAGCGTGTGTGAAGGAGTACACCCCTGCAGGGTTAACATCATCCATTCGAATAGCCGTGTCCGCGGTAAAGGACTCCTGGGTTGCCTGTATAGTTCATAGACAAGTGAACGTGGATACTCTAAAATACGCAAGATAAGCATGAGTGCTATGGACGGCGTTCTCGTAGGGAGACGGGAGCGGATCCATCGTGGTGTATTGATATGGTGAATATGTGGACTCGTGTGCGCCACCTCAAAAGAGTTACTTGCAGTCGTAGTTCAGGATAGCCACCGAGTCAAAGCTGGCTTGCTGCAGTTAAACCCCACCATCCCCTTTGTTGACAATGATGCATATGTAGTTAGTTCTGATGTAAGTCTTGCTGGGTACATTTGTACTCACGTTTGCCTATTTTATGTTTTTGCAGAGACTTCCGTCTCACTAGTAGTTCCGCGTGGACTTCGACGTTTAGCTTGTTACCTCAGCTACGATCTTGTGCCCTCGGCAGGATCTGGTACATAGTCAGGCTTCTCAGCCTTTTTCATTTATAGATGTCTGTACTCAGACATATTGAGCTTATGCATGTGCTTTGACTTGTATGCTCTGAATGTTGGGACACGAGACCCATGTTTGTAATATCTCGCTCCTCGGAGCCTATTGAATAAAATACTCGAGTTGTAGAATCATGTTGTGATGCCATGTTGTATTTGCACATATCGAGCATATTGTGTGTATGTTATTGAAATGCTTGGTATGTGTGGGATCTGACTATCTAGTTGTTTATTGGTAGCCTCTCTTACCGGGAAATGTCTCCTAGTGCTTCCACTGAGCCATGGTAGCTTGCTACTGCTCCAGAACACTTAGGCTGGCCGGCATGTGTCCTTCGTTCCTGTGTCTGTCCCTTCGGGGAAATGCCACGTGGTGTCTACCGGAGTCCTGTTAGCCTGCTACAGCCTGGTTTACCGGAGTCCTGCTAGCCCAGTTGCTACAGCCCAGATTCACTTGCTGATGACCGACACGTTCGTTGCTGGGTCATGTATGCCTGTCCCTGTAAGTTAGTGCCACTTTGGGTTCACGACTAGTCATGTTAGCCTGGGCTCCTTGTCATATGGATGCTAGCGACACTATCATATACGTGTGCCAAAAGGCGCAAACGGTCCCGGGCCTGGTAAGGCAACACCCGTGGGAATACCGTGCGTGAGGCCGCAAAGTGATATGAGGTGTTACATGCTAGATCGGTGTGGCATTGAGTCGGGGTCCTGACAGCTTTGGTATCAGAGCTTGACTGCCTGTAGGATTACCAAGCCAAACTGGTCGAAGTTGAGTCTAGAAATTCTTTAGTTATATAAGGGAATTGATTGTGGTTGGGAACGTAAGGCTCTTTTTACTCCTTATACCGTATGCCCTTCTGATCCGAGTCATCTTATCTTCCTACGGGGTTAAGGAACTAGGATTTCTCTTCTTTCTATCAGGATCACGTGTTACTAATCTGTAGACCTATAGGATTGTTGGCTTTAAGCCTCAGTTTAGTTCCTACTACTTCTGCGTATCACCAGTTGGTCTTGAAACCTTCATATTGTGATGTTGATCGGTTATGCCATCATTTTGCAGGATGTCTCAAATCTTTTGAGCATCTACAGTCGTTATGCTGTCCGAGTCATCCTAGGTTTCTAAATAGTTTGATGCATTTGCAAATCCCTTCTTTTCGTTCCGATGTCTTTTTAGGCCAGGTTAACCACACTAAATTGCTGAGTTGAGGTACTTTGTTGCCTCGACATATATGTTGGAGCTAGTATTATGACCCTAGGTGTCTTAAAGGATCACCAGGTAATCTAGCCATGTTTTGTGTTCCCAGTGTGATGATTCTGGCCATCATTCTCGAAAGCATCCTGTGATGCTACCTAGTAGTAGGTATTCTACTCCTGGGTTCTTGAACCCGAGATTCACCCTACTTATTTCATGTTGATAGTGTTTTCTAGTTCCTTCGGGATATTAGTAACCTTTGCGATAGTCCTCGTGGTTCATGGTATTTCCTTCCTCCAAATACCATGAACTGCTTATGGCGGAAGTTCTTTGAACCAAAAGATCGCAACCAGAGTGCTCTTGGTGAGTCCTCAATTCATAGTTGAGAATCTGCCAGTCCTTCCTCTTCAGCATGGGTTATTCGGAAGAAATATGTTGAACTTGTTCGACATACTAACCTATGCATCCACAACTCAGAAAGATATATGTTCCTTTGAGTTGTCCCTCTGTAGTTGTATTCCGATCCTTGTCTATCAGTTGATAGTCAAGTTTATGTTGTGCATTCATGTTCTTCAATGCGTAGTATTCTTGTGGTCCGCCAAGCCGTTCTATTTTAGAATGAATAGGAGAAACAAACTCCAGAACCTCATCCATATCTAGGATTGGATCAAAGCAATTGTATTCCGCAGATCAAAATGCCAATCTAGCTTCTGCTCTGCTCTAACTTGGAGTGTTACCATCTTTATGTCAAGAGTGTCATGAGAATTGCACCACCTCTTATGAATTCTTGACGCAGTAATGCTTCTTGCCATCATTGTTAATTCCTCGATTCCCGTGTTATTGTAACCGGAATGCCGAGAAGTGAATCGTGATGTGTGAAACCAGTACTGCTAGCAACCCCGTTGCTTAGTAGTTAATGGAGAATAATCTCATTCTTAGTGTGTTGGTATTGAATTATCATTCTAAGATTGATCGTGCTACCTAGTCCTTATTTTAGGTGCACCTTTCGATCAATGAGTTAGGGCTATGCCAATCCCTTGCTTATTTGATCATCTCATCTTGCCCTGAAAAGCAAGATTGTTCTCGAGCTTAATAGCATATCGGTGGTTCGTGATTTTCCGATTATCTTCTCGGAAGTATTACCGGGTTGTCACCTGACCGCTATGTTGAGCTCGTGATCAAGTTGGATTTCGAAACCACCCTTTCTCTAAGAATCCGTGTTGGATACCCTGAGCTAGTTGGTTAAGCTAAACAACAACTTGGAGAGTTGGAAGATAAAAGCTTGTCCGACTCAGATCATTCCAAAGGGATATCCTTGTGCGTGTGTGTTGAAGAAAGATGATATCTTAATTGGTTGATCCTCGTGGTCAATTGTTGGATCTATTGTCTTACCCAAACCTTTGATTTGAGTATGGGCTATCGTCAAATCAAATCAGAACGAACGATATTCATAATGTTGTCTTACTCGTGGTTGTTCCTCGAGCATACACCATTATATCTTTCAGGTCTGACCAATGCTATCACCTTGTTCACATAATTGTGGAATTCCACTTGTATGGAAACCTGGATGAATTGTTGTTGAGCCCATTAGCAACATTGTTATCTTCTCCATGATTCATGTTGAACATCCAGCTAGTATTGGAAACTTTATAAGCATTATCTTCATGTCTCGTTCATGAAGCATATGTTTGGACGAAAGAAGTGAGCCCTTCTAATTCACGTGCACTTGGTGTAAGTTGCCGCCGTGGATCTGAGAAAGATTGTTTTTTCTTCCTCTAGAATCATCCCAAGTCAGTTATGCATGTGCGAATGTATTATATGGTTTGGCAGATTAATTACCTGCATTCCATATGTATTCCCTAGCAAACCAAGCCACTGATTGACTTGTTCAAGGAGAAGAAGTTCCTTCATAATAGCTAATCCGGACTTATGCAAGGACTTTGATATCCTCGATGATGGTTCCCCACCTGAACTCGGTAGTGTTTTATTATAAGACTACTACGTGGCCATGCTTGTCTGGGACAACGTGTTCACATGCTCGTAGCAGAACCAGCTCATGTTTTGGAGCTTGCTATTGTAGTTCATTCCTCGAGAATCTCGCAACGCCATCTCATCGATTTGTGTTGCAAACTTTCATTTTTCTTTCTAGACTTGATGAGTCTGGAATTTCCTGACACCAACCAGATTTGAATCTCAGGTAGATATGATGGTTGGAACATTCCCGCCATTTGCATTTTGTTCCCAGCTTGCACCGCCTTGTGCCAATCTCCCTTGGACTGCCCTTCTCAGCAATTGTTGTTCAGGATCATCTTCAGAAGTGGTCCTACCATGGGTCCCATCCATTTTCGATGATAAGCAAAATCATCCATCGCATTGTCTTCAACAAGGTAGTCCACATCATCCATTCTAGCCCGAGTATGTCGTTCTCTCGAACTCCGTCGAACGATTGTTTGTGAATTGCCTTAGGATGGTATAGAGAGTTTCAATGATCGATGTATCAAAAGTAATACTTTTTGCCACTTAAGGGAATAATTCTACCAGTCATCTTCCCAAAGGTGCCCCATTTATTCCGAAGGGCAACCAACTCCTTATTACATTGACACCCTTTCACCACCCTCGTAAGTGTGGAAATTTTGCTATTTAATTAAACCTTGTCATACGCTCATTTCCATCATTCTTGATGTGTGTATCGTGTCTCAGCTCAAGAGATGTTATGTCTCATTTCATGAGCTGATCGTCAGTTGCTCGATCTTTGAGGAGATCGGTCCCGTAGAATTTCTTTCTGTCATCGTCGCGTTGGACGAAGTTCTCAGAGCATGACATCGAGACAAATATCGTGATCGAATCAACGTTCTTATGAAGTGCTACCTGGATCGTGCAGATTGTGTTAGTTCGCGTTTCCCCCTTCATCTTACCCTACGCTTGAATCTCGGGACGAGATTCTTGTTTAGTGGGGGTGAGTTGTCACATTCCTAGTTCTGGTAATGCCTAGTGCTAGCCTCTGGTGTTGCATCATGTTTATTTTGCTCAGAAATTTGGAAATGGGGATGACAGAACCCCCAACACCCTCTTAATCCAACTAGGGTTTACCAAAATCTTTTCCAATGAACCTAAAATGCCCTTCTAAAATGTTCATCATCTTTGCCTTGGTCTAGAACCTCTGACAAAAATGATGCACACTTTTCTAGGACATCACAAGGTCACTAGATTAAATCATATGATAATTGCATTTGGACATTTAAATGCTATAAAATATTTTAAATGTCCAAATAATCATAAACTAAAATGTTTACTGTTGGAAATATTCCAAACAGTGGGCATGAGAAGTTTCATGATTTTTGCATTAGTTTTAGTATTTTTAATAAAGCTCTAAAGTTGCAGGAAAATAGAAAAACAGAAACAATTAAGTTAGAGAGAGAGAGAGAGAGAGAAGGCCACTCGGCCACTCACCAGGACCTACCTGGCGGCCCAGTTTAGGCCAGCCCACCAGGCGTTGTCGTCCTCCTGGCGCCAGTCGGCCAGGCGTGTGGCCGACGCGCGCGCACGCATGGCACGCCACGCCACTAGGGCACCTGCCTGCCTCCTCCCACCAGCGAGACGTCGCGAGATACCACCCCGGAGCCGTCTGGATCGCGCTGACCGCTCCATTCCTCCCCCTCGTCTCTCCCTTGCCCTCTCGACGTAGCCGAATGCTGCCGTCGGTGCCGCTCGCTGTCACCGCGTCCAGCGTGTTCCCTGAGCCGCCCCGAGCTATTCCCAAGCTCCGCCACCTCGTTCCCTACCTCCTCACCGAGCCACGCGACCGAAAGGGCCCCGAAGCACCTCCCCCGATGCTTTTCCCCTCCTCGGCCGCCGGAGATCCGCCTCGCCGCCCCGCTCAGCTCCGACCTTCCCCGAGCCCGCTTCGACGCCTGCTGCAACCGCTGTGAGCTGCTGCTCCTTCTCTCCCTCTTCGTTTTCTCGGTTGCACGTCTTAGCTGCCGCTTCGCCGACGACCGAAACCTGCCCTGCCCATGCTTGCCGCCGACGATGCTCCGGTGACCATTAGGTCCCGGGCGCACGTCCATCCTGCTCGCCGCATCGCGTAGACGGCTTAGGTTCGGCGCACACATCGCCTAGGCCACCACAGCCGCGTTTCCGTGCACACCCGAATGTCGGTCGCCACTGCCAAGCTCGCTGCCGTCAGCCCTGGCCACCACAGCCCAATCCCGAGCACCTCCGCCACGTTTGACCCCGTCGGCGGCTAAACGCTGGTGGGTTTGACCCACTTTGACCACGGCGGGACCCCCCTGTGTCCATGACATGTGGGGCCAGCCTTTGACTGAATTAGTGTAGGGTTATAATTAGTGCTAATTGCCACTGTTAGAGGTTAATCTCCCGCTAACTAAACACTGTGCCACTGACACTGGGACCCACTACCCAGTTAATCCATGGTTTATGTTTAAACCTTCTTAATTAAAGCCATAGCCACTCACATGTGGGCCCCACTGATCAGGTTGGACCTGGACCGGCCCTGTTGATTGCTGACATCACAGTGACATCATGCTGACATAGTAATTCATTTTTGTAATTTAAATAAATCTTAAATGGTTTATTTATTTCAGAAAATTTTATAAACTTCAAAAATTCATAGAAAATAATCTATAACTCAGATTGAAAAGATTTATATATGAAAAATGATCACAAAAATCCAATCTATCCATCTGTACTGGTGTCGTGCATGTTTAAACATCTTAACCTTGCTGTTTAGTACAAAACATTATAAAGCACTATTTAAGTTCATAATTTGAGTTTGGGGTTGAACCTTTGGTTCAAAATGACCCAAACCCATCTGGTTGTAGTTGCATTACCCCAACACACTCATATTGCCGTGTCATTATCATGCATCATAATTGTTGCATTGCATTGATTGTATTCTTCCTTGGTCGCCGGTATTTGTTCCCTCTCGATAGACGTGGTTCCGACGATGTGATCGATGACACCGATGAAGAACTATACTATCTTCAGAAGTGCCAGGCAAGAAAAAACCCCTTGTTCATTCCAATACAATCCCACTCTCTCGCTCATGCTCTCTTTTACTGCATTAGGACAACAATGATTCAACTGTTACATGCTGCGGTAGTTGAACCCCTTTCCTCTGCATGACCTGTCATTGCGACAGTAAATAGATGAAACCCACTAGCATGAGTAGGAATTGTTTGAGCCCTGATGTGCCCACTCATTCATGCTTGTTTGTCATGCCTGCTACTGCTTAGAGTTGAGTCAGGTCTGATTCATCGAGGATGAATTGGAGGCATGTGAACATGTCCTACTGTGTGAGCTAAGTGTGTGAACACAATTTGGTAAAGGTAGCGGTGAGAGGCCATGTAGGAGTACATGGTGGGTTGTCTCATTGAAGCCGTCCTCAGGAACTGAGTTCTGTGTTTGTGATCCATGAACAGTTACTACCACACATTGGGCTCCAGGCACTCCAAGCTCCCTCGACTTATTAATCAACTCGATCTCTGTCCAGGAGTTGCAACTAGTTTCTGGTGTTTGTAGGTAGTGCTTGTAGTCTACCAAGTGGCACCCGGTACAGGTGGGCTTGGGATAGACTAGGCGCAGTGGCACGGTGTACCAAGTGGCACCCGGATGGTGGGCTTGGGAACCCTGCTCACATTGTTTGGGGCCGTGAGTGACACCCCGGCCGGATATCCTTGCAGATGGAACCCGAATAGGCGATAAACCTAGACTAGAGACTTGTGTGGTTAGTCAGGTCGTGGCCGACTCCCTTGCCAGGCTTCCGCTTGAAGGTTGCTGAGATACACGATGTGTACATGGTGGTAAGTGGCGAGAGCGTGTGTGAAGGAGTACACCCCTGTAGGGTTAACATCATCTATTCGAATAGCCATGTCCGCGGTAAAGGACTTCTGGGTTGCCTGTACAGTTCATAGACAAGTCAAAGTGGATACTCTAAAATACGCAAGATAATCGTGAGTGCTATGGACGGTGTTCTTGTAGGGTGACGGGAGCGGATCCATTGTGGTGTACTAATATGGTGAATATGTGGACTCGTGTGCGACACCTCAAAAGAGTTACTTGCAGTCGTAGTTCAGGATAGCCACCGAGTCAAAGCTAGCTTGCTGCAGTTTAACCCAACCATCGTCTTTGTTGACAATGATGCATATGTAGTTAGTTCTGATGTACGTCTTGCTGGGTACATTTGTACTCACGTTTGCCTATTTTATGTTTTTGCAGAGACTTCTATCTCACTAGTTGTTCCACGTGGACTTCGACGTTTAGCTTGTTACCTCAGCTACGATCTTGTGCCCTAGGCAGGATCTGGTAGATAGTCAGGCTTCTCAGCATTTTTCATTTATAGATGTCTGTACTCAGACATGTTGAGCTTCCGCATGTGCTTTGACTTGTATGCTCTGGATGTTGGGTCACCAGACCCATGTTTGTAATATCTCGCTCCTCGGAGCCTATTGAATAAAATACTTGAGTTGTAGAGTCATGTTGTGATGCCATGTTGTATTTGCACATATGGAGCATATTGTGTCTATGTTATTGAAATGCTTGGTATGTGTGGGATCTGACTATCTAGTTGTTTATCCTTGGTAGCCTCTTTTACCGGGAAATGTCTCCTAGTGCTTCCACTGAGCCATGGTAGCTTGCTACTGCTTCGGAACACTTAGGCTAGCCGCATGTGTCCTTCTTCGTTCTTGTGTCTGTCCCTTCGGGGAAATGTCACGCGGTGTCTACTGGAGTCCTGTTAGCCTGCTACAGCCCGGTTTACCAGAGTCCTGCTAGCCCAGTTGCTATAGCCCGGATTCACTCGCTGATGACCGACACGTTCGTTGCTGGGTCATGTATGCCTCTCCCTGTAAGTTAGTGCCACTTTGGGTTCACGAGCAGTCATGTCAGCACGGGCTCCTTGTCATATGGATGCTAGCGACACTATCATATACGTGTGCCAAAAGGCGCAAACAATCCCGGGCCTGGTAAGGCGACACCCATGGGAATACCGTGCGTGAGGCCGCAAAGTGATATGAGGTGTTACATGCTAGATCGGTGTGGCATTGAGTCGGGGTCCTGACAGGATGAACTTTCTTTAGCCATGTTATTTTGAGAAGACATGATTGCTTTTATTAGTATGCTTGAAGTATTATTATTTCTTATGTCAATATGAACTTTTATTTTGAATCATTTGGATCTGAACATTCATGCCACAATAAAGAAAATTACATTGAGAATTATGCTAGGTAGCATTCCACATCAAAAATTCTGTTTTTATCATTTACCAACTCGAGGACGAGCAGGAATTAAGCTTGGGGATGCTTGATACGTGGAGAGGTGGGGGCGCCACCCCTAGGGCAGCCGCCCCTCCCAGCTTGGGGGGCAAGTTTCCTAGGGGGTGGGGGCCCCCAAACCCATCTAGGGTTTCCCCTGGCCGCCGCCCCTCCTCTAGATCAATCTAGAGGGGCTAGCCCCCTCTCCCCTTCCCCCTATATATAGTTAGGGGGTGGGAGGGCAGCCACACCCTTACCCTGGCGCAGCCCCTCCCTCCTCCAACACCTCCTCCTCCTCCGTAGTGCTTGGCAAAGCCCTGCAGGAGAACCACGAGCTCCACCACCACCACGCCGTCATGCTGTCGGAGTTCTCCCTCAACTTCTCCTCTCTCCTTGATGGATCAAGAAGGAGGAGACGTCCCCGGGATGTACATGTGTTGAACGCGGAGGTGTCGTCCGTTCGGCGCTAGATCGGATCTTCCGCTTTGAATCGCCGCGAGTACGACTCCATCAACTGCGTTCTAGTAATGCTTCCGCTTAGCGATCTTCAAGGGTATGAATATGCACTCCCTCTCTCTCTCGTTGCTAGTATCTCCGAGATTGATCTTGGTGACACGTAGGAAAATTTTGAATTATTGCCAAGTTCCCCAACAGTGGCATCATGAGCTAGGTCTATGCGTAGATTCTATGCACGAGTAGAACACAAAGTAGTTGTGGGCGATGATTTGTTCAATTTGCTTACCGTTACTAGTCTTATCTTGATTCGGCGGCATTGTGGAATGAAGCGGCCCCGACCGACCTTACACGTACTCTTACGTGAGACAGGTTCCACCGATTGACATGCACTAGTTGCATAAGGTGGCTAGCGGGTGTCTGCCTCTCCCACTTTAGTCGGATCAGATTTGATGAAAAGGGTCCTTATGAAGGGTAAATAGCAATTGGCATATCACGTTGTGGTTTTGGCGTAGGTAAGAAATGTTCTTGCTAGAAACCTATAGCAGCCACGTAAAAACTTGCAACAACAATTAGAGGACGTCTAACTTGTTCTTGCAGCATATGCCGTGTGATGTGATATGGCCAAAAGGATGTGATGAATGATATATATGTGATGTATGAGATTGATCATGTTCTTGTAATAGGAATCATGACTTGCATGTCGATGAGTATGACAACCGGCAGGAGCCATAGGAGTTGTCTTAATTTATTGTATGACCTGCGTGTCATTGAAAAACGCCATGTAATTACTTTACTTTATTGCTAACCGTTAGCCATAGTAGTAGAAGTAATAGTTGGAGAGACAACTTCATGAAGACACGATGATGGAGATCATGATGTCATGTCGGTGAAGAAGGTGATCATGCCGCGCCTCGAAGATGGAGATCAAAGGCGCAAGATGATGTTGGCCATATCATGTCACTTTATGATTTGCATGTGATGTTTGTCATGTTTACATCTTATTTGCTTAGAACGACGGTAGCATAAATAAGATGATCCCTCACTAAAATTTCAAGAAAGTGTTCCCCCTAATTGTGCACTATTGCGAAGGTTCGTTGTTTCGAAGCACCACCTAATGATCGGGTGTGATAGATTCTAACATTCGCATACAATGGGTGTAAGCCAGATTTACACACGCGAAACACTTAGGTTGACTTGACGAGCCTAGCATGTACAGACATGGCCTTGGAACACGAGAGACCGAAAGGTCGAACATGAGTCGTATGGTAGATACGATCAACATGAAGATGTTCACTGATGATGAATAGTTCGTCTCATGTGATGATCGGACACGGCCTAGTTGACTCGGATCATGTATCACTTAGATGACTAGAGGGATGTCTATCTGAGTGGGAGTTCATTAAATAATTTGATTAGATGAACTTAATTATCATGAACATAGTCAAAAGGTCTTTACAAATTATGACGTAGCTTACTGTTTAGATATGTTCCTAGAGAAAATTTAGTTGAGAGTTGACAGTAGCAATTATGCGGACTGGGTCCGTAAACTGAGGATTATCCTCATTGATGCGCAGAAGGATTACGTCCTTAATGCACCGCTCAGTGTGCTGAACCTCGAGCGTCGTTTGTGGATGTTGCGAACATCTGACATGCACGTTTTGATGACTACGTGATAGTTCAGTGTGTAATGCTAAACGGTTAGAACTGAGGCACCAAAGACATTTTTGAAACATCGCAGAACATATGAGATGTTCCAAGGAATGAAATTGGATTTTCAGGCTAGTGCCCACATCAAGAGGTATGGGACCTCTGACAAGTTTCTTAAGCGTGCAAACTAAGTAGAAAAGCTCAATCGTTGAGCATGTGCTCAGATTGTCTGAGTACTACAATCGCTTGAATCGAGTGGGAGTTAATCTTCCAGTTGAGATAGTGATGGTTCTCCAAAGTCACTGCCACCAAGCTACTAAAGCTTCATGATGAACTATAACATATCAGGGATAGATACGATGATCCTTGAGCTACTCACGACACCGCGAAAGTAGAAATCAAATAGGAGCATCAATTGTTGATGGTTGGTAAAACCACTAGTTTCAAGAAGGGCAAGGGCAAGAAGGGATACTTCATGAAACGACAAATTAGTTGCTACTCTAGTGAAGAAACCCAAGGTTGAACCCAAACCCGAGACTAAGTGCTTCTGAAATAAGGGGAACGGTCACTGAAGCAGAACTACCGTAGATACTTGGTAAATGAGAAGGCTGGCAAGGTCGACAAAAGTATATTGGATATATATTATGATGTGTACTTTACTAGTTCTCCTAGTAGCACCAGGGTATTGAAATACCTATTCGGTTGCTAAGTGCTAGTAACTTGAAATAAAAGCTACAGAATAAACGGAGACTAGCTAAAGGTGAGATGATGATATGTGTTGGAAGTGTTTCCAAGGTTGATGTGATCAAGCATCGCATGCTCCCTCTACCATCGAGATTGGTGTTAAACCTAAATAATTGTTATTTGGTGTTTGCGTTAAGCATAGACATGATTGGATTATGTTTATCGCAATACGGTTATTCATTTAAGAAGAATAATGGTTACTCTGTTTATTTGAATAATACCTTCAATGGTCTTGCACCTAAAATGAATGGTTTATCGAATCTCGATCGTAGTGATACACATGTTCATGCCAAAAAAATATAAGATAGTAATGATAGTACCACATACTTGTGGCACTGCCATTTGAGTCATATTGGTATAAAACGTATGAAGAAGCTCCATGTTGATGGATCTTTGGACTCACTCATTTTTTTTTGAAAAGTTTAAGACATGCGAACCATGTTTGTTGGTATATATGCATGAAGAAACTCCATACAGATGGATCGTTTGGACTCACTTGATTTTGAATCACTTGAGACATGCCAATCATACCACATGGGCAAGATGACTGAAAGGCCCCGTTTTCAGTGAGATGGAACAAGAGAGCAACTTGTTGGAAGTTATACATTTGACGTGTGCAATCCAATGAGTGCTGAGCCACACAGTGAATATCGTTGTGCTCTTACATCACAAATGACTTGAGTAGATGCTGAGTATATTTACTTGATGAAATGCAAGTCTGAATTATTGAAAGGTTCAAATAATTTCAGAGTCAAGTTGAAGATCTTCGTGACAAGAGGATAAAATGTCTATGATATGATCATAGAGATGAATATTTGAGTTGCGAGTTTGGTACACAGTTTAGACATTGTGGAAATTGTTTCACAACTAATACCGCCTGGAACACCATAGTGTCATGGTGTGTCCGAACATCATAGCTGCACCCTATTGGATATGGTGCATACCATGATGTCTCTTATTGAATTACCACTATCGTTTATGGGTCAGGCATTAGAGACAACCACATTCACTTTAATAGGGCACCACGGAATTCCGTTGAGATGACACCGTATGAACTATGGTTTAGAGAAACTTAAGCTGTCGTTTCTTAAAAGTTTGGGGCTCCGACGCTTATGTGAAAAGTTTTGCCTAATAATCTCGAACCCAAAGCGGATAAATGTATCTTCATAGGATACCCAAAACAGTTGGGTATACCTCCTATTTTAGATCTGGAAGCAAAAGCGATTGTTTCTAGAAACGGGTCCTTTCTTGAGGAAAAGTTTCTCTCGAAAGAATTGAGTGGGAGGATGCTGGAGACTTGATGAGGTTATTGAACCGTCACTTCAACTAGTGTGTAGCAGGGCACAGGAAGTTGTTCCTGTGGCACCAACACCAATTGAAGTGGAAGCTTATGATAGTGATCATGAAACTTTGGATCAAGTCACTACCAAACCTCGTAGGTCGACAAGGATGCGTACTACTTCAGAGTGGTACGTACTCTTGTCTTGGAGGTCATGTTGCTAGACAACAATGAACCTACGAGCTATGGAGAAGCGATGGTGGGCTCGGATTCCGATGAATGGCTCGAGGCCATAAAATCCGAGAGGATCCATGTATGAAAACAAAGTATAGACTTTGGAAGAACTACTTGATGGTCGTAAGGCTGTTGGGTACAGATGGAGTTTAAAAGGAAGACGAACAATGATGGTAAGTATCACCATTAAGAAAGCTCGACTTGTCATTAAGATGTTTTCCGCAAGGAGTTGACTACGATGAGACTTTCTCACTCGTAGCGATGCTAAGAGTCTGTTTTAATTATATTAGCAGTTACTGCATTATTTATGAAATCTTGCAGATAGGATGTCAAAACATTGTTTCCTCGACGATTTTCTTGAGGAAAGGTTGTATGTGATACAACCAGAAGGTTTTTGTCAATCTTGAAAGATGCAAACAAGTATGCAAATCTCCAACAATCCTTCTAAGGACTGGAGTAAGCATCTCGGAGTTGGAATATACGCTTTGATGAGATGATCAAAGATTTTGGGTTTATACAAAGTTTATGAGTGATAAGTCCATTTTGCATCATGCTTTTATATAAATATTTATTGCATTATGGTCTATTATTACACATTATATCTCAATACTTATGGCTATTCTCTCTTATTTTACAAGGTTTACCATGAAGAGGGGGAATGCCGGCAGCTAGAATTCTGGCTGGAAAAGGAGCAAATATTGAAAACCTATTCTGCACAGCTCAAAAAATCCTGAAACTCCACGGAAGTCAGTTTTGGAATTAATAAGAATTATTGAGCGAAGAAACTACCGGAGGGGGCCCACACCCAGGCTAGGAGGGTGGGAGCGCGCCCACCCCTACTGGGTGTGCCCCCTGTCTCCTGGGCCCCCTAGTGGCCCTCTGGAGCCCATCTTCTGCTATATGCAGGCTTTTACCCTGGAAAAAATCAGAGGCAAGCTTACGGGACAAAACTCCGCCGCCACGAGGCGGAACCTTGGCGGAACCAATCTAGAGCTCCGGCAGAGCTGTTCTGCCGGGGAATCTTCCCTCCGGGAGGGGGAAATCATCACCAACGATCCTCTCATCGGGAGGGGGTCAATCTCCATCAACATCTTCACCAGCACCATCTCCTCTCAAAACCCTAGTTCATCTCTTGTATCCAATCTTGTATCAAAACCACAAATTGGTACCTGTGGGTTGCTAGTAGTGTTGATTACTCCTTGTAGTTGATGGTAATTGGTTTACTTGGTGGAAGATCATATGTTCAAATCCTTATTGCATATTATTACTCAATATGCTTTGTGAGTAGTTACGTTTGTTCCTGAGGACATTTGTGAAGTCTTGCTATTAGTAGTCATGTGAATTTGGTATTTGTTCGATATTTTGATTAGATGTATGTTGTCTTTCCTCTAGTGGTGTTACGTGAATGTCGACTACATGACACTTCACCATTATTTGGGCCTAGAGGAAGGCATTGGGAAGAAATAAGTAGATGATGGGTTGCTAGAGTGACAGAAGCTTAAACCCTAGTTTATGTGTTGCTTCGTAAGGGGCTGATTTGGATCCATATGTCTAATGTTGTGGTTAGGTTTACCTTAATACTTCTTTTGTAGTTGCGGATGCTTGCAATAGGGGTTAATCATAAGTGGGATGCTTGTCCGAGTAAGGGCAGTACCCAAGCACCGGTCCACCCACATATCAAATTATCAAAGTACCGAACGTGAATCATATGACCGTGATGAAAACTAGCTTGACGATAATTCCCATGTGTCCTCGGCAGCTCTTTTCTCATTATAAGAAATTGTCTAGGCTTGTCCTTTGCTACAAGAAGGATTGGGCCACCTTGCTGCACTTTATTTAGTTTCATTGCTTGTTACCAGTTACAATTTATCTTATCACAAAACTATCTGTTACCTATAATTTCAGTGCTTGCAGAGAAAACCTTACTGAAAACTGCTTGTTATTTCCTTCTGCTCCTCGTTGGGTTCGACACTCTTACTTATCAAAAGGACTATGATAGATCCCCTACACTTGTGGGTCATGAAGACTCTTTTCTAGTACCGTTGCCGGGGAGTGAAGCGCCTTTAGTGAGTGGAACTTGGTAAGGAAACATTTATATAGTGTGCTGAAATTTTCTGTCACTTGTTACTATGGAAACTAATCCTTTGAGGGGCTTGTTCGGGGTATCTTCACCCCGACCAGAAGAGAAAAGAGTTGCTCCTCAACCTACTGAACCTACTGAAAATATTTACTTTGAGATTCCTTCGGGTATGATAGAGAAACTGCTAGCTAATCCCTTGCAGGAGATGGAACATTGCATCCCGATTTACACCTTATCTTTGTGGATGAAGTTTGTGGATTATTTAAGCTTGCAGGTATTCCCGATGATGTTGTCAAAAGCAAGGTCTTCCCTTTATCTTTTAAGGGAGATGCATTAACATGGTATAGGCTATGTGATGATACGGGATCTTGGAATTATAAACGACTGAAGTTGGAATTTCACCAGAAGTTCTATCCTATGCATCTTGTTCATCGTGATCGTAATTACATATATAATTTCTGGCCTCGCGAAGGAGAAAGCAACGCTCAAGCTTGGGGGAGGCTTAAGTCAATGTTATATTCATGTCCCAATCATGAGCTCTCCAGGGAAATGATTATTCAAAAAATTTATGCTCGGCTTTCTCCCAATGATCGCAACATGCTCGATACTTCCTGTGCTGGTTCTTATATGCTGAAGACTATTGAATTCAAATGGGATTTATTGGAAAGAATTAAATGCAAATTTGAAGATTGGGGTTCCGACAATGTTAAGGAGTCAAGTATAACACCTAAGTTTGATTGTGTTAAATCTTTTATGAATACCGATGCTTTTCATGGATTTAGCGCTAAATATGGACTTGACTCTGAGATAGTAGCTTCTTTCTGTGAATCTTTTGCTACTCACGTTGATCTCCCTAAGGAGAAGTGGTTTAAATATAATCCTCCCATTGAAGTAAAAGTAGTTGCACCTATTACAGTTGAAGAAAAGACTGTCACTTATAGTGATCCTACTGTTCCTACTACTTATGTTGAGAAACCTCCATTTCCTGTTAGGATAAAGGATGATGCTAAAACTTCGACTGTTGTTCGTAAGAGTAATACTAGGACTTATACACCTCCTGAGCAAATCAAAGTTGAACCTAGTATTGCTATGGTTAAAGATCTCTTGGATGATGATTTAGATGGGCATGTTATTTATTTCTGTGGTGAGACTGCTAATATTGTTAGACCAGATGCTAAGATACATAGACCTGTTGTAGGCATGCCTGTTATTTCTGTTAAAATAGGAGATCATTGTTATCATGGCTTATGTGATATGGGTGCTAGTGCTAGTGCAATACCCTATGACTTATATAAATATTATGCATGATATTGCACCCGCTGAATTGGAAGGTATTGATGTTACTATCAAGCTTGCCAATGGAGATACTATTTCACCAATTGGGATTGTTAGAGATGTTGAAGTCTTGTGTGGGAAGGTTAAATATCCTGCTGATTTTCTTGTTCTTAGTTCCCCACAAGACGACTTTTGTCCCATTATTTTTGGTAGACCCTTCCTGAATAATGTTAATGCTAGGATTGATTGTGAAAAGGATACTGTTACAATTAGATTAGAGGATGTGTCTCATGAGTTTAATTTTGCTAAGTTTCATAGACAACCTCGTGATAGAGAATCACCTAGTAAGGATGAGATTATTGGTCTTGCTTCTATTGTCGTGCCTCCTACTGACCCATTAGAACAATATTTGCTAGACCATGAAAATGATATGTTTATGAATGAAAGAAGGGAAATAGATGAAGTGTTCCTTCAACAGGAACCTATTCTGAAACACAACCTACCCGTTGAAATTCTAGGGGATCCCCCTCCACCCAAGGGTGATCCCGTGTTTGAACTCAAACTATTACCTGATAATCTTAAGTATGCTTATCTTGATGAAAAGAAAATATATCCTGTTATTATTAGTGCTAACCTTTCAGAGCAAGAAGAAGAAAGATTATTGAAAACTCTGAAGAAGCACAGTGCTGCTATCGGATATACTCTGGATGATCTAAGGGCATTAGTCCCACGCTATGCCAACACAAAATTAAATTGGACTAAGGTGCCAAACCAGTTAGAGATCCTCAACGACGATTGAATCCTAAGATGAAAGAAGTGGTAAGAAAGGAGATACTAAAGCTCCTTGAGGCAGGTATAATTTATCCCGTTGTTGATAGTGATTGGGTAAGCCCTGTCCATTGTGTTCCTAAAAAGGGAGGTATTACTGTCATTCCTAATGATAAAGATGAATTGATCCCGCAAAGAATTATTATAGGTTATAGGATGGTAATTGATTTCCGAAAATTAAATAAAGCTACTAAGAAAGATCATTACCATTTACCTTTTATTGATCAAATGCTAGAAAGACTATCCAAACACACACATTTCTGCTTTCTAGATGGTTATGCTGGTTTCTCTCAAATACCTGTGTCAGCAGGGGATCAATCAAAAACTACTTTTACTTGCCCTGTCGGTACTTTTGCTTATAGACGTATGCCTTTTGGTTTATGTAATGCACCAGCTACCTTTAAAAGATGCATGATGGCTATATTCTCTGACTTTTGTGAAAAGATTTGTGAGGTATTCATGGATGATTTCTCTGTTGATGGATCCTCTTTTGATGATTGCTTGAGCAACCTTGATCAAGTTTTGCAGAGATGCAAAGACACTAGTCTTGTCTTGAATTGGGAAAAGTGCCACTTTATGGTTAATGAAGGCATTGTCTTGGGGCATAAGATTTCTGAGAGAGGTATTGAAGTTGATACAGCTAAACTTGATGCTATTGAGAAGATGCCATGTCCCAAGGACATAAAAGGTATAAGAAGTTTCCTTGGTCATGTCGGTTTTTATAGGAGGTTCATTAAGGACTTTTCTAAAATCTCTAGGCCTCTGACTAATTTATTGCAAAAAGATATTCCTTTTGTCTTTGATGATGATTGTGTAGAAGCATTTGAAATACTTAAGAAAGCTTTGATCACTGCACCTATTGTTCAGCCACCTGATTGGAATTTACCCTTTGAAATTATGTGTGATGCTAGTGATTATGTTGTAGATGCTATTCTAGGGCAAAGAGTAGATAAGAAATTAAATGTTATCCAGTGTGCTAGTAAAACCCTTGATACTGCCCAGAGAAATTATGCTACTACTGAAAAAGAGTTCTTAGCAGTTGTGTTTGCTTGTGATAAGTTCAGACCTTACATTGTTGATTCCAAAGTTACTATTCACACTGATCATGCTGCTATTAAATATCTTATGGAAAAGAAAGATGCTAAGCCTAGACTTATTAGATGGGTTCTCTTGCTCCAAGAATTTGATTTGCATATTATTGATAGAAAGGGAGCCGAGAACCCCGTTGCAGACAACTTGTCTAGGTTAGAGAATGTTCTTGATGACCCACTACCTATCGATGATAGCTTTCCTGATGAATAATTAGCGGTCATTAATGCTTCTCGTACTGCTCCTTGGTATGCTGATTATGCTAATTACATTGTTGCTAAATTTATACCACCTAGTTTCACATACCAGCAAAAGAAAAAGTTCTTTTATGATTTAAGACATTACTTCTGGGATGACCCACACCTTTATAAAGAAGGAGTAGATGGTGTTATTAGACGTTGTGTACCTGAGCATGAACAGGAACAGATCCTATGCAAGTGTCACTCTGAATCATATGGAGGACACCACGCTGGAGATAGAACTGTACATAAGGTATTGCAATCCGGTTTTTATTGGCCTACTCTCTTCAAAGATGCTCGTAAGTTTGTCCTATCTTGTGATGAATGTCAAAGAATTGGTAATATTAGTAGACGTCAAGAAATGCCTATGAATTATTCTCTTGTTATTGGACCGTTTGACTTTTGGGGCTTTGATTATATGGGACCTTTTCCTGCCTCTAATGGTTATACACATATTTTAGTTGTTGTTGATTACGTTACTAAGTGGGTAGAAGCTATTCCAACTAGTAGTGCTGATCATAACACTTCTATTAAGATGCTTAAATAAGTTATTTTTCTGAGGTTTGGAGTCCCTAGATATCTTATGACTGATGGTGGTTCACATTTTATTCATGGTGCTTTCCGTAAAATGCTTGCAAAGTATGATGTTAATCATAGAATCGCATCTCCTTATCACATGCAGTCTAGTGGTCAAGTAGAGCTGAGCAATAGAGAGCTCAAATTAATTTTGCAAAAGACTGTGAATAGATCTAGAAAGAATTGGTCCAAAAAACTTGATGATGCATTATGGGCCTATAGAACTGCATACAAAAATCCTATGGGTATGTCTCCGTATAAGATGGTTTATGGAAAAGCATGTCACTTACCTCCAGAACTTGAACATAAAGCATATTGGGCTATTAAAGAGCTCAACTATGACTTCAAACTTGCCGGCGAGAAGAGGTTATTTGATATTAGCTCACTTGATGAATGGAGAACCCAAGCCTATGAGAATGCCAAGCTATTCAAAGAAAAAGTCAAACGCTGGCATGACAAAAGGATACAAAAGCGTGATTTTAACGTAGGTGATTATGTGTTATTATTCAACTCCCGTTTAAGATTTTTTGCAGGAAAACTTCTCTCTAAATGGGAAGGTCCTTATGTTATCGAGGAGGTCTATCGTTCCGAGATCAACAACTTTGAAGGCACAAGTCCGAGGGTGGTGAATGGTCAAAGAATCAAACACTATATCTCAGGTAATCCTATCAATGTTGAAACTAATATTGTTGAGACCGTAACTCCGGAGGAATACATAAGGGACACTTTCCAGAACGTTCCAGACTCCGAAAAGGAATAGGTAGGTGGTACGGTAAGTAAACTGACTCCAAAACAATTCTAATGGCAAATTTTATCCGTTTTGGAATATTTAAGAATTTTGGAAAGAAAGAAGTAGTCCGGGAAGGACACGAGGCCTCCACGAGCGCCCCCCTGTCTCATGGCCACCTCGTGTGCCTCCCGGACTCCGTTTTCTTGCACGTTACGTATTTTGGTCAGTAAAAATTCATTATATAATCTCCCGAAGGCTTTAACCACCGTATCATGCAAATATCCTCTGTTTTTGTTTCGAGTTGTCCCTGTTGCAGATTAAGAGCAAGATGTCTTCTCAAGAGTCAGTCGGGGAGAGTCGGGTGTCTCACCCGACACCAGGTCCAGGAGAAAATAGCGATGTTTATCACTTTGGACCATCAGCGGAGGATGAGATGGAGGCCGACTTGAAAATGATAGATGCCATGGAGGTAGATCAAGAAGTTACTTCTCGCCTCCAAGCAGGATTCATAATGGGGGAACTACATACCTCGGTACTCCGAAATTCGGTCATCCCTTCCGATGTTAAATTTCTTTCTTATGAAAATATGAAAAAGAGCGTCACTTGTTCTCCAGAAGCTATGCAGCATCCTTGGGTAAAGGGATCTTTTGCCGTTACAGGCAAGCTCCGCAAAGAAATTATGGACCTCAAACAACAAGTCAATAAGCTCGAGGAGGAGAATCGTATCCTGAGGGGCATCATCGCCAAGAAGATCACAACACCAACTATGAAGAAGGAGACATAATCACATGGGTATGGGCACTCCCCATGGCAACTGCCAAGCTTGGGGGAGGTGCCCCGGTATCGTATCACCACCGCACTCCTATCTTTACCGTTTTATTTAGTTTGATCCTTTTAGTAGTATCTTGATCTATTAGATTGAAGTTTTAGTATCAATCAGTTTTGAGTTTTGCTTTGTGATCTCTTTATGTAATCGAGTCCATGAGCTATCTATAAAAAAGATTAGTGTTGAGCCAAGGGCTTTTCTATCTGATACGTCTCCAACGTATCTATAATTTTTGATTGTTCCATGCTATTATATTACCCCTTTTGGATGTTTATTGGCTTTATTTTACACATATATATCATTTTTGGGACTAACCTACTAACCGGAGGCCCAGCCCGTATTGCTGTTTTTTTGCCTATTTCAGTATTTCGAAGAAAAGGAATATCAAACGGATTCCAAACGGAATGAAACCTTCGGGAGCGTGATTTTCGGAACAAACGTGATCCAGAGGAATTGGAGTGCAAGTCAAGAAGCAGCTGAGGCGGCCACGAGGGTGGAAGGCAAACCCACCCCTACAGGGCGCGCCCCCCTGTCTCATGGGCCCCTCAGGCGGCCACCGACGTACTTCTTCCTCCTATATATACCCATGTACCCCGAAAACATCTAGAGAGCCAACGAAAAACAATTTCCACTGCTGTAACCTTCTGTATCTGCGAGATCCCATCATGGAGCCTTCGCCGGCGCTTCGCCGGAGAGGGAATCGACCATAGAGGGCTTCTACATCAACACCATAGCCCCTCCTATGAGTTGTGAGTAGTTTAGCTCAGACCTTCGGGTCCATAGTTATTAGCTAGATGGCTTCTTCTCTCTTTTTGGATCTCAATACCATGTTCTCCCCCTGTCTTGTGGAGATCTATTCGATGTAACTCGTTTTGTAGTGTGTTTGTCGAGATCCGATGAATTGTGGGTTTATGATCAAGTTTATCTATGAGAAATATTTGAATCTCCTCTGAATTATTTTATGTATGATTGAGTTATCTTTGCAAGTCTCTTTGAATTATCACTTTGGTTTGGCCTACTAGATTGATCTTTCTTGCAATGGGAGAAGTGCTTAGCTTTGGGTTCAATCATGCGGTGTCCTTACCCAGTGACAACAGGGGTTGCAAGGCACGAATTGTATTGTTGCCATCGAGGATAAAAAGATGGGGTTTATATCATATTGCATGAGTTTGTCCCTCTACATCATGCCATCTTTCTTATGTGTTACTCTGTTCTTATGAACTTAATACTCTAGATGCATGCTGGATAGCGGTCGATGTGTGGAGTAATAGTAGTAGATGCAGGCAGGAGTCGGTCTACTTGTCGCGGACGTGATGCCTATATACATGATCATGCCTAGATAATCTCATAATTATTCGCTTTTCTATCAATTGCTCGACAGTAATTTGTTCACCCACCGTAATACTTATGCTATCTTGAGAGAAGCCACTAGTGAAACCTATGGCCCCCGGGTCTATCTTTTATCATATAAGCTTTCAATCTACTTTTATTTGCATCTTTACTCCTCTTATCTATATTATAAAATACCAAAAATATATTTACCTTATCATACTATCTCTATCAGATCTCACTTCCGCAAGTGGTCGTGAAGGGATTGACAATCCCTTTATTGCGTTGGTTGCGAGTTCTTTGTTTGTTTGTGTAGGTGTGTGGGACTTTTGAGGGGCCTCCTACTGGATTGATACCTTGGTTCTCAAAAACTGAGGGAAATACTTACGCTACTATTGCTGCATCACCCTTTCATCTTCAAGGAAAACCAACGCAAGCTCAAGACGTAGCAAGAAGGATTTCTGGCACCGTTGCCGGGGAGGTCTTCGCTCAAGTCAAGACAAACCAAGTAACCATCACAAACTCATCTCCCTCGCATTTACTTTATTTGCCATTTGCCTCTCATTTTCCTCTCCCCCACTTCACCCTTGCCGTTTTATTTGCCCTCTCTTTCCCAATCTTCTCCTCTCTTTTTCGCTTGCCTTTTTCTGTTTGCTTGTGTGTTGGATTACTTGTTGCCATGGCGCAAGATAATACCAAATTGTGTGATTTCTCCAATACCAATAATAATGATTTCCTTAGTACTCCGATTGCTCCTCTTAATGATGTTGAGTCTTGTGAAATCAATACTGCTTTGCTGAATCTTGTTATGAAAGATCAATTCGCCGGCCATTCTAGTGAAGATGCCGCTACTCATCTAAACAACTTTGTTGATTTGTGTGATATGCAAAAGAAAAAAGATATGGATAATGGTATTGTTAAATTGAAGTTATTTCCGTTTTCACTTAGAGATCGTGCTAAAGATTGGTTTTCGTCTTTGCCTAAGAATAGTATTGATTCAAGGAATAAGTGCAAAGATGCTTTTATCTCTAAGTATTTTCCTCCCGCTAAGATCATCACTCTTAGGAACGATATTATGAATATTAAACAACTTGATCATGAGCATGTTGCCCAATCTTGGGAAAGAATGAAATTGATGATTCGCAATTGCCCTACTCATGGTTTGAATTTATGGATGATCATACAAAATTTTTAAGCCGGTTTGAACTTTTCTTCTAGAAATCTTTTTCGGCCGCGGGAGGCACGTTTATGGAAATCACTTTAGGAGATGCTACAAAACTCCTTGATAATATTATGGCTAATTATTCTCAATGGCACACCGAAAGATCTACTAGTAAAAAAGTGCATGCTATAGAAGAAATTAATGTTTTGAGTGGAAAGATGGATGAACTTATGAAGTTGTTTGCTACTAAAAATATACATCTTGATCCCAATGATATGCCTTTGTCTACTTTGATTGAGAATAATAATGAATCTATGGATGGGAATTTTGTTGGTAGGAATAGCTTTGGAAACAATGCTTATAGAGGAAACTTTAATCCTAGACCATTCCCTAGTAATTCCTCTAATAGTTATGGAAATGCCTACAATAATTCTTATGGTAATTTTAATAAGATGCCCTCTTATTTTGAGAATGGTGTGAAAGAATTTATGATTTCTCAAAAGAATTTTAATGCTTTGCTTGAAGAAAAATTGCTCAAAGTTGATGATTTGGCTAGGAACGTTGATAGACTTTCGCTTGATGTTGATTTTCTTAAACTTAGATCTACCCCTCCTAAGCATGATATCAATGAGTCTCTAAAAGCAATGAGAATTTCCATTGATGAGTGCAAGGAAAGAACCGCTAGATTGTGTGCTAAGAAAGATTGCTTTGTAAAGGCGTGTTCTTCTAGTTTCAATGAAAATAATGATGAAGATCTTAAAGTTATTGATTTGCCTCCTATTAGATCTTTATTTTGCAATCTGAATCTTAATAATAATGGGACTGGAGATGATCCAACTTTAGTTAGAAGGCGTCCCAATAATTCGGAGTTTTTAGATCTTGATGCTAAATTTGGTAAAAGTGGGATTGGATAGGTCATGACTTTAAATAGCATTGAACCCACTATCTCGGATTTCAAGGAATTTGATTATGATAATTGTTCTTTAGAAGGTTGTATTTCCTTGTGCAATCCGTTGTTAATTCTCCTCATGCTTATAGTCAAAATAAAGCTTTTACCAAACATATCGTTGATGCCTTGATGCAATCTTATGATGAAAAACTTAATTTGGAAGTTTCTATACCTAGAAAACTTAATGATGAGTGGGAACCTACTATAAAGATTAAAATTAAAGATCATGAGTGTTATGCTTTGTGTGATTTGGGTGCTAGTGTTTCCACGATTCTGAAAACTTCATGTGATATTCTAGGTTTCCATGATCTTGATGATTGCTCTTTAAATTTGCACCTTGCGGATTCCACCATTAAAAAGCCAATGGGAAGGATCAATGATGTTCTCATTGTTGCAAATAGAAATTTGGTGCCCATAGATTTTATCATTTTTGATATAGATTGCAACCTTTCTTGCCCTATTATTCTTGGTAGACCTTTCCTTAGAACGATTGGCGCGATTATTGATATGAAGGAAGGGAATATTAGATTCCAATTTCCATTAAGGAAGGGCATGGAGCACTTTCCAAGAAAGAAAGTCAAATTGCCTTATGAATCTATCATGCGAGCTACTTACGAATTGAGTGCCAAAGATGGCACTACTTAGATCTATCTTCGCTTTTATGCCTAGCTAGGGGCATTAAACGATAGCGCTAGTTGGGAGGCAACCTAATTTTATTTGTGTTTTTTGTTTTTGCTTCTGTTTAGTAATAAATTTTGCATCTACCTTCTGTTTAGATGTGTTTTTATGTTTTAATTAGTGTTTGTGCCAAGTAGAACCTATAGGATAACCTATGGTGATAGTTAATTTGATTCTGCTGAAAAACAGAAACTTTACACGCACGAAGTTAGTTTTATTAAATCACAGAAACGTGCTTTTGCGTTGATTCTTTTTGCTGCTGATCAATAGAAAAATTGCCCAGGACTTCCTATGTTGGTATGATTTTTAAAGTTCCAGAAGTTTGCGTTAGTTACAGATTGCTACAGACTATTCTGTTTTTGACAGATTCTGCTTTTCGTGTGTTGTTTGCTTATTTTGATGCATCTATGGCTAGTATTAAGTGGTATGAACCATAGAGAACTTGGAATACAGTAGGTTTAACACCAAAATAAATAAAGAATGAGTTCATTACAGTACCTTATGTGGTGGTTTTGTTTTCTTTCACTAACGGAGCTTATGAGATTTCCTGTTGAGTTTTGTGTTGTGAAGTTTTCAAGTTTTGGGTAAAGATTTGATGGACTATGGAACAAGGAGTGGCAAAAGCCTAAGCTTGGGGATGCCCATGGCACCCCCAAGATATTCAAGAATATCCAAAATCCTAAGCTTGGGGATGCCCCCAGAAGGCATCCCCTCTTTCGTCTTTGTTCATTGGTAACTTTACTTGGAGCTATATTTTTATTCACCACATGATATGTGTTTTGCTTGGAGCGTCGTGTATGATATTAGTATTTGCTTTTTAGTTTTACACAATCATCCTTGTTGTACACACCTTTTGGGAGAAGCCAACTTGATTGGAATTTATTAGAATACTCTATGTGCTTCGCTTATATCTTTTGAGCTAGATAGTTTTTGCTCTAGTGCTTCACTTATATCTTTTAGAGCATGGCGGTGGCTTAATTTTGTAGAAATTGCTAGTCTCTCATGATTCACTTATATTATTTTGAGAGTCTCTTAGAACAGCATGGTATTTGCTATGGTTATAAAATTGGTCCTAGAATGGTAGGCATCCAAGTTGGGTATGATAAAAACTATCATAGGAAGTGAATTGGATGCTATGATCAACTTGATACTTGATAATTGTTTTGAGATGTGGAGGTAGTGATATTAAAGTCATGCTAGTTGGGTAATTATGAATTTAAAGAATGCTTGTGTTGAAGTTAGCAAGTCCCGTAGCATGCACATATGGTGAAAGTTGTGTAACAAATTTATTGCATAGAGTGCTCTTTTGATTGCCTTCCCTTGAGTGGAGGTCGGGGGCGCGTGATGGTTAACTCCTACCAACCTCCCCCCTAGGTGCATGCATAGTAGTACTTTGCTTCGAGGGCTAATAAATTTTTTGCAATAAGTATATGAGTTCTTTTGACTAATGTTGAGTCCATGGATTATACGCACTTTTACCTTTCCATCATTGCTAGCCTCTTCGGTACCGTGAATTGCCCTTTCTCACCTTGAGAATTGGTGCAAACTTCGCCGGTGCATCCAAACCCCGTGTACGATACGCTCTATCACACATAAACCACCTTATATCTTCCTCAATACAGCCACCATACCTACCTTTTATGGCATTTCCATAGCCATTCCGACATATATTGCCATGAAACTTTCCACCGTTCCGTTTACATCATGACACGCATTACTATTGTCATATTGCCATTGCATGATCATGTAGTTGACATCATATTTGTGGCAAAGCCACCATGCATAATTTTTCATACATGTCACTCTTGATTCATTGCACCTTCCCGGTACACCGCCAGAGGCATTCATATAGAGTCATATCTTGTTCTAGTTTTGAGTTGTAATTCATATGTTGTAAATCAATAAAAGTGTGATGATCATCATTATCAGAGCATTGTCCCCAAAAAGAAAAAAAGAAAAAAGAAAAAAAAGAAAGGCCAAAAGAAAGAAAAAAAGGCCCAAAAAAAGGAAAAAAAGAAAAGAAATAAAAAGGGGGCAATGTTACTATCTCTTTTTCCACACTTGTGCTTCAAAGTAGCACCATGTTCTTAATATAGCGAGTCTCATATATTGTGCTTCAAAGTAGCACCATGTTCTTCATGTAGCAAGTCTCATATGTTGTCACTTTCATATACCAGTGGGAATTTTTCATTATAGAACTTGGCTTGTATATTCCTACGATGGGCTTCCTCAAATGCCCTAGGTCTTCGTGAGCAAGCAAGTTGGAAGCACACCCACTAGTTTCTTTTGTTGAGCTTTCATACATTTATAGCTCTAGTGCATCCGTTGCATGGCAATCCCTACTCCTCATGTTGACATCAATTGATTGGCATCTCCATACCCGTTGATTATCCTCGTCAATGTGAGACTTTCCCCTTTTTTGTCTTCTCCACACAACCTCCATCATCATATTCTATTCCACCCATAGTGCTATATCCATGGCTCACGCTCATGTATTGCGTGAGAGTTGAAAAAGGCTGAAGCACGTTAAAAAGTATGAACCAATTGCTTGGCTGAAACTGGGGTTGTTCTTGATGGGAGTATTTTGTGTGATGAAAATGAAACATAGCCTAACTATATGATTTTGTAGGGATGTGTCACATCCCTAGTTCTGGTAATGCCTAGTGCTAGCCTCTGGTGTTGCATCATGTTTATTTTGCTCAGAAATTTGAAAATGGGGATGACATAACCCCCAGCACCCCCCTTAATCCAACTAGGGTTTACCAAAATCTTTTCGAATGAACCTGAAATGCCCTTCTAAAATGTTCATCATCTTTGCCTGATCTAGAACATGTGACAAAAATGATGCACACTTTTCTAGGACATCACAAGGTCACTGGATTAAATCATATGATAATTGCATTTGGACATTTAAATGCTATAAAATATTTTAAATGTCCAAATAATCATAAACTAAAATATTTAATGTTGGAAATATTCCAAACAGTGGGCATGAGAAGTTTCATGATTTTTGCGTTAGTTTTAGAATTTTTAATAAAGCTCTAAAGTTGCAGAAAAATAGAAAAACAGAATTAATTAAGTAAGGGAGAGAGAGAAGGCCACTGGGCCACTCACCAGGACCTACCTGGCGGCCCAGTTTAGGCCAGCCCACCAAGCGCTGTCCTCCTCCTGGCGCCAGTCGGCCAGGCGCGTGGCCGACGCACGCGCACGCATGGCACGCCATGCCACCAGGGCGCCTGCCTGCCTCCTCCCGCCAGCGAGACGTCGCGAGAAACCGCCCCGGAGCCGTCTGGATCGCGCTGACCGCTCCATTCCTCCCCCTCGTCTCTCCCTCGCCCTCCAGACGCCATAGCCGAACGCTGCGGTCAATGCCGCTCGTTGTCACCGCGTCCAGCGTGTTTCCTGAGCCGCCCCGAGCTATCCCCGAGCTCCGCCACCTCGTTCCCTACCTCCTCACCGAGCCACGCAACCAGAAGGGCCCCGAAGCGCCGCCCCCGATGCTTTTCCCCTCCTCGGCCGTCGAAGATCCGCCTCGCCGCCCCGCTCAGCTCCGGCCTTCCCCGAGCCCGCTTGGACGCCTGCTGCAACCGCTGTGAGCTACTGCTCCTTCTCCCCCTCTTTGTTTTCTCCGTTGCACGTCGTAGCTGCCGCTTCGCCGATGACCGAAACCCGCCAACGCCCGTGCTTGCCGCCGACGATGCTCAGGTGACCATTAGGTCCCGGGCGCACGTCCATCCTGCTTGCCGCATCGCGTAGACAGCTTAGGTTCCGCGCACGCATCGCCTAGGCCACCGCAGCCGCGTTTCCGTGCACACCCGAACGTCGGCTGCCGCTGCCGAGCTCGCTGCTGTCAGCTCCGGCCACCACAGCCCAATCCCGAGCACCTTTGCCGTGTTTGACCCCGCCGGCGGCTAAACGCCGGTGGGTTTGACCCACTTTGACCACAGCGGGACCCCCCTGTGTCCATGACATGTGGGGCCGGCCTTTGACTGAATTAGTGTAGGGTTATAATTAGTGCTAATTGCCATTGTTAGAGGTTAATCTCCCGCTAACTAAACACTATGCCACTGACACTGGGATCCACTACCCAGTTAACCATGGTTTATGTTTAAACCTTCTTAATTAAGGCCATAGCCACTGACATGTTGGCCCCACTGATCAGGTTTGACCTGGACAGGCCCTGTTGACCACTCACGTCACAGTGACATCATGCTGACATAGTAATTCATTTCTGCAATTTAAATAAATCTTAAATGGTTTATTTATTTCAGAAAATGTTATAAACTTCAAAAATTCATAGAAAATAATCTATAACTCAGATTGAAAAGATTTATATATGAAAAATGATCAGAAAAATCCAATCTATCCATATGTACTGGTTTCACGCATGTTTAAACAACTTAACCTTGCTGTTTAGTACAAAACATGATAAAGCACTATTTAAGTTCATAATTTGGGTTTGGGTTGAACCTTTGGTTCAAAATGACCCAAACCCATCTGGTTGTAGTTGCATTAGCCCAACACACTCATATTGCCATGTCATTATCATGCATCATAATTGTTGCATTGCATTGATTGTATTCCTCCTTGGTTGCTGGTATTTGTTCCCTCTTGATAGACGTGGTTCCGACGATGTGATCGATGACACTGATGAAGAACTATACTATCTTTAGAAGTGCCAGGCAAGCAAAACCCCCTTGTTCATTCTGATACAATCCCACTCTCTCGCTCCTGTTTTCTTTTACTGCATTAGGACAATAACGATTCAACTGTTACATGATGCGGTAGTTGAACCCCTTTCCTCTGCATGACCTGTCATTGCCACAGTAAATAGATGAAACCCACTAGCATGAGTAGGAATTGTTTGAGCCCTGATGTGCCTACTCATTCATGCTTGTTTGTCATGCCTGCTACTACTTAGAGTTGAGTTAGGTCTGATTCATCGGGGATGAATTGGAGGCGTGTGAACATGTCCTATTGTGTGTGAGCTAAGTGTGTGAACACGATTTGGTAAAGGTAGCGGTGAGAGGCCATGTAGGAGTACATGGTGGGTTGTCCCATTGAAGCCGTCCTCAGGAACTGAGTTCTGTGTTTGTGATCCATGAACAGTTACTACCACACATTGGGCTCCGGGCACTCCAAGCTCTCTCGACTTATTAATCAACTCGATCTCTGTCCAGGAGTTGCAACTAGTTTCTGGTGTTTGTTTGTAGTGCTAGTAGTCTACCAAGTGGCACCCTGTACAGGTGGGCTTGGGATAGACTAGGCGCAGTGTCACAGTGTGCCAAGTGGCACCCGGATGGTGGGCTTGGGAATCCTGCTCACATCGTTTGGGGCCGTGAGCGACACCCCGGCCGGATATCCTTGCGGATGGAACCCAAATAGGTGATAAAGCTGGACTAGAGACTTGTGTGGTTAGTCAGGTCGTGGCCGACTCCCTCGCCAGGCTTCCGCTTGAAGTTTGCTGAGATACACGACGTGTACATGGTGGTAAGTGGCGAGAGCGTGTGTGAAGGAGTACACCCCTGCAGGGTTAACATCATCCATTCGAATAGCCATGTCCGCGGTAAAGGACTTCTGGGTTGCCTATACAGTTCATAGACAAGTGAACGTGGATACTCTAAAATACGCAAGATAAGCGTGAGTGCTATGGACGGCGTTCTCGTAGGGAGACGGGAGCGGATCCATCGTGGTGTATTGATATGGTGAATATGTGGACTCGTGTGCGCCACCTCAAAAGAGTTACTTGCAGTCGTAGTTCAGGATAGCCACCGAGTCAAAGCTGGCTTGCTGCAGTTAAACCCCACCATCCCCTTTGTTGACAATGATGCATATGTAGTTAGTTCTGATGTAAGTCTTGCTGGGTACATTTGTACTCACGTTTGCCTATTTTATGTTTTTGCAGAGACTTCCGTCTCACTAGTAGTTCCGCGTGGACTTCGACATTTAGCTTGTTACCTCAGCTACGATCTTGTGCCCTCGGCAGGATCTGGTACATAGTCAGGCTTCTCAGCCTTTTTCATTTATAGATGTCTGTACTCAGACATATTGAGCTTCCGCATGTGCTTTGACTTGTATGCTCTGAATGTTGGGTCACGAGACCCATGTTTGTAATATCTCGCTCCTCGGAGCCTATTGAGTAAAATACTCGAGTTGTAGAATCATGTTGTGATGCCATGTTGTATTTGCACATATCGAGCATATTGTGTGTATGTTATTGAAATGCTTGGTATGTGTGGGATCTGACTATCTAGTTGTTTATTGGTAGCCTCTCTTACCGGGAAATGTCTCCTAGTGCTTCCACTGAGCCATGGTAGCTTGCTACTGCTCCAGAACACTTAGGCTGGCCGGCATGTGTCCTTCTTTCCTGTGTCTGTCCCTTCAGGGAAATGCCACGTGGTGTCTACCGGAGTCCTGTTAGCCTGCTACAGCCTGGTTTACCAGAGTCCTGCTAGCCCAGTTGCTACAGCCCGGATTCACTTGCTGATGACCGACACGTTCGTTGCTGGGTCATGTATGCTTGTCCCTGTAAGTTAGTGCCACTTTGGGTTCACGACTAGTCATGTTAGCCCGGGCTCCTTGTCATATGTATGCTAGCGACACTATCATATACGTGTGCCAAAAGGCGCAAACGGTCCCGGGCCTGGTAAGGCAACACCCGTGGGAATACCGTGCGTGAGGCCGCAAAGTGATATGAGGTGTTACATGCTAGATCGGTGTGGCATTGAGTCGGGGTCCTGACAGCTTTGGTATCAGAGCTTGACTGCCTGTAGGATTACCAAGCCAAACTGGTCGAAGTTGAGTCTAGAAATTCTTTAGTTATATAAGGGAATTGATTGTGGTTGGGAACGTAAGGCTCTTTTTACTCCTTATACCATATGCCCTTCTGATCCGAGTCATCTTATCTTCCTATGGGGTTAAGGAACTAGGATTTCTCTTCTTTCTATCAGGATCACGTGTTACTAATCTGTAGACCTATAGGATTGTTGGCTTTAAGCCTCAGTTTAGTTCCTACTACTTCTGCGTATCGCCAGTTGGTCTTGAAACCTTCATATTGTGATGTTGAGCGGTTATGCCATCATTTTGCAGGATGTCTCAAATCTTTTGAGCATCTACAGTCGTTATGCTGTCCGAGTCATCCTAGGTTTCTAAATAGTTTGATGCATTTGCAAATCCCTTCTTTTCGTTCCGATGTCTTTTTAAGCCAGGTTAACCACACTAAATTGCTGAGTTGAGGTACTTTGTTGCCTCGACATATATGTTGGAGCTAGTATTATGACCCTAGGTGTCTTAGAGGATCACCAGGTAATCTAGCCATGTTTTGTGTTCCCAGTGTGATGATTCTGGCCATCATTCTCGAAAGCATCCTGTGATGCTACCTAGTAGTAGGTATTCTACTCCTGGGTTCTTGAACCCGAGATTCACCCTACTTATTTCATGTTGATAGTGTTTTCTAGTTCCTTCGGGATATTAGTAACCTTTGCGATAGTCCTCGTGGTTCATGGTATTTCCTTCCTCCAAATACCATGAACTGCTTATGGCGGAAGTTCTTTGAACCAAAAGATCGCAACCAGAGTGCTCTTGGTGAGTCCTCAATTCATAGTTGTGAATCTGCCAGTCCTTCCTCTTCAGCATGGGTTATTCGGAAGAAATATGTTGAACTTGTTCGACATACTAACCTATGCATCCACAACTCAGAAAGATATATGTTCCTTTGAGTTGTCCCTCTGTAGTTGTATTCCGATCCTTGTCTATCAGTTGATAGTCAAGTTTATGTTGTGCATTCATGTTCTTCAATGCGTAGTATTCTTGTGGTCCGCCAAGCCGTTCTATTTTAGAATGAATAGGAGAAACAAACTCCAGAACCTCATCCATATCTAGGATTGGATCAAAGCAATTGTATTCCGCAGATCAAAATGCCAATCTAGCTTCTGCTCTGCTCTAACTTGGAGTGTTACCATCTTTATGTCAAGAGTGTCATGAGAATTGCACCACCTCTTATGAATTCTTGACGCAGTAATGCTTCTTGCCATCATTGTTAATTCCTCGATTCCCGTGTTATTATAACCAAAATGCCGAGAAGTGAATCGTGATGTGTGAAACCAATACTGCTAGCAACCCCGTTGCTTGGTAGTTAATGGAGAATAATCTCATTCTTAGTGTGTTGGTATTGAATTATCATTCTAAGATTGATCGTGCTACCTAGTCCTTATTTTAGGTGCACCTTTCGATCAATGAGTTAGGGCTATGCCAATCCCTTGCTTATTTGATCATCTCATCTTGCCCTGAAAAGCAAGATTGTTCTCGAGCTTAATAGCATATCGGTGGTTCGTGATTTTCCGATTATCTTCTCGGAAGTATCACCGGGTTGTCACCTGACCGCTATGTTGAGCTCGTGATCAAGTTGGTTTTCGAAACCACCCTTTCTCTAAGAATCCGTGTTGGATACCCTGAGCTAGTTGGTTAAGATAAACAACAACTTGGAGAGTTGGAGGATAAAAGCTTGTCTGACTCAGATCATTCCAAAGGGATATCCTTGTGCGTGTGTGTTGAAGAAAGATGATATCTTAATTGGTTGATCCTCGTGGTCAATTGTTGGATCTATTGTCTTACCCAAACCTTTGATTTGAGTATGGGCTATCGTCAAATCAAATCAGAACGAACGATATTCATAATGTTGTCTTACTCGTGGTTGTTCCTCGAGCATACACCATTACATCTTTCAGGTCTGACCAATGCTATCACCTTGTTCACATAATTGTGGAATTCCACTTGTATGGAAACCTGGATGAATTGTTGTTGAGCCCATTAGCAACATTGTTATCTTCTCCATGATTCATGTTGAACATCCAGCTAGTATTGGAAACTTTATAATCATTATCTTCATGTCCCGTTCATGAAGCATATGTTTGGACGAAAGAAGTGAGCCCTTCTAATTCACGTGCACTTGGTGTAAGTTGCCGCCGTGGATCTGAGAAAGATTGTTTTTTCTTCCTCTAGAATCATCCCAAGTCAGTTATGCATGTGCGAATGTATTATATGGTTTGGCAGATTAATTACCTGCATTCCATATGTATTCCCTAGCACACCAAGCCACTGATTGACTTGTTCAAGGAGAAGAAGTTCCTTCATAATAGCTAATCCGGACTTATGCAAGGACTTTGATATCCTCGATGATGGTTCCCCACCTGAACTCGGTAGTGTTTTATTATAAGACTACTACGTGGTCATGCTTGTCTGGGACAACGTGTTCACATGCTCGTAGCAGAACCAGCTCATGTTTTGGAGCTTGCTATCGTAGTTCATTCCCCGAGAATCTCGCAACGCCATCTCATCGATTTGTGTTGCAAACTTTCATTTTTCTTTCTAGACTTGATGAGTCTGGAATTTCCTGGCAGATATGATGGTTGGAACATTCCCTCCATTTGCATTTTGTTCCCAGCTTGCACCGCCTTGTGCCAATCTCCCTTGGACTGCCCTTCTCAGCAATTGTTGTTCATGATCATCTTCAGAAGTGGTCCTACCATGGGTCCCATCCATTTTCGATGATAAGCAAAATCATCCATCGCGTTGTCTTCAACAAGGTAGTCCACATCATCCATTCTAGCCCGAGTATGTCGTTCTCTCGAACTCCGTCGAACGATCGTTTGTGAATTGCCTTAGGATGGTATAGAGAGTTTCAATGATCGATGTATCAAAAGTAATACTTTTTGCCACTTAAGGGAATAATTCTACCAGTCATCTTCCCAAAGGTGCCCCATTTATTCCGAAGGGCAACCAACTCCTTATTACATTAACACCCTTTCACCACCCTCGTAAGTGTGGAAATTCTGCTATTTAATTAAACCTTGTCATACGCTCATTTCCATCATTCTTGATGTGTGTATCGTGTCTCAGCTCAAGAGATGTTATGTCTCATTTCATGAGCTGATCGTCAGTTGCTCGATCTTTGAGGAGATCGGTCCCGTAGAATTTCTTTCTGTCATCGTCGTGTTGGACGAAGTTCTCAGAGCATGACATCGAGACAAATATCGTGATCGAATCAACGTTCTTATGAAGTGCTACCTGGATCGTGTAGATTGTGTTAGTTCGCGTTTCCCCCTTCATCTTACCCTACGCTTGAATCTCGGGACAAGATTCTTGTTTAGTGGGGGTGAGTTGTCACATTCCTAGTTATGGTAATGCCTAGTGCTAGCCTCTGGTGTTGCATCATGTTTATTTTTCTCAGAAATTTGAAAATGGGGATGACAGAACCCCCAACACCCCCTTAATCCAACTAGGGTTTACCAAAATCTTTTCCAATGAACCTAAAATGCCCTTCTAAAATGTTCATCATCTTTGCCTTGGTCTAGAACCTCTGACAAAAATGATGCACACTTTTCTAGGACATCACAAGGTCACTAGATTAAATCATATGATAATTGCATTTGGACATTTAAATGCTATAAAATATTTTAAATGTCCAAATAATCATAAACTAAAATGTTTACTGTTGGAAATATTCCAAACAGTGGGCATGAGAAGTTTCATGATTTTTGCATTAGTTTTAGTATTTTTAATAAAGCTCTAAAGTTGCAGGAAAATAGAAAAACAGAAACAATTAAGTAAGAGAGAGAGAGAGAAGGCCACTCGGCCACTCACCAGGACCTACCTGGCGGCCCAGTTTAGGCCAGCCCACCAGGCGGCGCGCGCACGCATGGCACGTCATGCCACCAGGGCGCCTGCCTGCCTCCTCCCGCCAGGGAGACGTCGCGAGATACCACCCCGGAGCCGTCTGGATCGCGCTGACCGCTCCATTCCTCCCCCTCGTCTCTCCCTTGCCCTCTCGACGTAGCCGAATGCTGCCGTCGGTGCCGCTCGCTGTCACCGCGTCCAGCGTGTTCCCTGAGCCGCCCCGAGCTATTCCCAAGCTCCACCACCTCGTTCCCTACCTCCTCACCGAGCCACGCGACCGGAAGGGCCCCGAAGCACCGCCCCCGATGCTTTTCCCCTCCTTGGCCGCCGGAGATCCGCCTCGCCGCCCCGCTCAGCTCCGACCTTCCCCGAGCCCGCTTCGACGCCTGCTGCAACCGTTGTGAGCTGCTGCTCCTTCTCCCCCTCTTCGTTTTCTCGGTTGCACGTTGTAGCTGCCGCTTCGCCGATGACCGAAACCTGCCCTGCCCGTGCTTGCCGCCGACGATGCTCCGGTGACCATTAGGTCCCGGGCGCATGTCCATCCTGCTCGCCGCTTCGCGTAGACGGCTTAGGTTCCGCGCACACATCGCCTAGGCCACCACAGCCGTGTTTCCGTGCACACCCGAATGTCGGTCGCCACTGCCAAGCTCGCTGCCGTCAGCCCTGGCCACCACAGCCCAATCCCGAGCACCTCCGCCACGTTTGACCCCGTCGGCGGCTAAACGCTGGTGGGTTTGACCCACTTTGACCACGGCGGGACCCCCCTGTGTCCATGACATGTGGGGCCAGCCTTTGACTGAATTAGTGTAGGGTTATAATTAGTGCTAATTGCCACTGTTAGAGGTTAATCTCCCGCTAACTAAACACTGTGCCACTGACACTGGGACCCACTACCCAGTTAATCCATGGTTTATGTTTAAACCTTCTTAATTAAAGCCATAGCCACTCACATGTGGGCCCCACTGATCAGGTTGGACCTGGACCGGCCCTGTTGATTGCTGACATCACAGTGACATCATGCTGACATAGTAATTCATTTCTGTAATTTAAATAAATCTTAAATGGTTTATTTATTTCAGAAAATGTTATAAACTTCAAAAATTCATAGAAAATAATCTATAACTCAGATTGAAAAGATTTATATATGAAAAATGATCACAAAAATCCAATCTATCCATCTGTACTGGTGTCATGCATGTTTAAACATCTTAACCTTGCTGTTTAGTACAAAACATTATAAAGCACTATTTAAGTTCATAATTTGAGTTTGGGGTTGAACCTTTGGTTCAAAATGACCCAAACCCATCTGGTTGTAGTTGCATTACCCCAACACACTCATATTGCCATGTCATTATCATGCATCATAATTGTTGCATTGCATTGATTGTATTCTTCCTTGGTTGCCGGTATTTGTTCCCTCTCGATAGACGTGGTTCCGACGATGTGATCGATGACACCGATGAAGAACTATACTATCTTCAGAAGTGCCAGGCAAGAAAAAACCCCTTGTTCATTCCAATACAATCCCACTCTCTCGCTCATGCTCTCTTTTACTGCATTAGGACAACAATGATTCAACTGTTACATGCTGCGGTAGTTGAACCCCTTTCCTCTGCATGACCTGTCATTGCCACAGTAAATAGATGAAACCCACTAGCATGAGTAGGAATTGTTTGAGCCCTGATGTGCCCACTCATTCATGCTTGTTTGTCATGCCTGCTACTGCTTAGAGTTGAGTCAGGTCTGATTCATCGAGGATGAATTGGAGGCATGTGAACATGTCCAAATGTGTGAGCTAAGTGTGTGAACACAATTTGGTAAAGGTAGCGGTGAGAGGCCATGTAGGAGTACATGGTGGGTTGTCTCATTGAAGCCGTCCTCAGGAACTGAGTTCTGTGTTTGTGATCCATGAACAGTTACTACCACACATTAGGCTCCAGGCACTCCAAGCTCTCTCGACTTATTAATCAACTCGATCTCTGTCCAGGAGTTGCAACTAGTTTCTGGTGTTTGTAGGTAGTGCTTGTAGTCTACCAAGTGGCACCCGGTACAGGTGGGCTTGGGATAGACTAGGCGCAGTGGCACGGTGTACCAAGTGGCACCCGGATGGTGGGCTTGGGAACCCTGCTCACATTGTTTGGGGCCGTGAGTGACACCCCGGCCGGATATCCTTGCAGATGGAACCCGAATAGGCGATAAACCTAGACTAGAGACTTGTGTGGTTAGTCAGGTCGTGGCCGACTCCCTTGCCAGGCTTCCGCTTGAAGGTTGCTGAGATACACGATGTGTACATGGTGGTAAGTGGCGAGAGCGTGTGTGAAGGAGTACACCCCTGTAGGGTTAACATCATCTATTCGAATAGCCATGTCCGCGGTAAAGGACTTCTGGGTTGCCTGTACAGTTCATAGACAAGTCAAAGTGGATACTCTAAAATACGCAAGATAATCGTGAGTGCTATGGACGGCGTTCTCGTAGGGTGATGGGAGCGGATCCATAGTGGTGTACTAATATGGTGAATATGTGGACTCGTGTGCGACACCTCAAAAGAGTTACTTGCAGTCGTAGTTCAGGATAGCCACCGAGTCAAAGCTAGCTTGCTGCAGTTTAACCCACCATCGCCTTTGTTGACAATGATGCATATGTAGTTAGTTCTGATGTAAGTCTTGCTGGGTACATTTGTACTCACGTTTGCCTATTTTATGTTTTTGCAGAGACTTCTGTCTCACTAGTAGTTCCGCGTGGACTTCGACGTTTAGCTTGTTACCTCAGCTACGATCTTGTGCCCTCTGCAGGATCTAGTAGATAGTTAGGCTTCTCAGGATTTTTCATTTATAGATGTCTGTACTCAGACATGTTGAGCTTCCGCATGTGCTTTGACTTGTATGCTCTGAATGTTGGGTCACCAGACCCATGTTTGTAATATCTCGCTCCTCGGAGCCTATTGAATAAAATACTTGAGTTGTAGAGTCATGTTGTGATGCCATGTTGTATTTGCACATATGGACCATATTGTGTCTATGTTATTGAAATGCTTGGTATGTGTGGGATCTGACTATCTAGTTGTTTATCCTTGGTAGCCTCTCTTACCGGGAAATGTCTCCTAGTGCTTCCACTGAGCCATGGTAGCTTGCTACTGCTTCGGAACACTTAGGCTGGCCGCATGTGTCCTTCTTCGTTCCTGTGTCTGTCCCTTCGGGGAAATGTCACGCGGTGTCTACCGGAGTCCTGTTAGCCTGCTACAGCCTGGTTTACCAGAGTCCTGCTAGCCCAGTTGCTACAGCCCGGATTCACTCGCTGATGACCGACACGTTCATTGTTGGGTCATGTATGCCTCTCCCTGTAAGTTAGTGCCACTTTGGGTTCACGAGCAGTCATGTCAGCACGGGCTCCTTGTCATATGGATGCTAGTGACACTATCATATACGTGTGCCAAAAGGCGCAAACGATCCCGGGCCTGGTAAGGCGACACCCATGGGAATACCGTGCGTGAGGCCGCAAAGTGATATGAGGTGTTACATGCTAGATCGGTGTGGCATTGAGTCGGGGTCCTAACAGGATAAACTTTCTTTAGCCATGTTATTTTGAGAAGACATGATTGCTTTTATTAGTATGCTTGAAGTATTATTATTTCTTATGTCAATATGAACTTTTATTTTGAATCATTTGGATCTGAACATTCATGCCACAATAAAGAAAATTACATTGAGAATTATGCTAGGTAGCATTCCACATCAAAAATTCTGTTTTTATCATTTACCAACTCGAGGACGAGCAGGAATTAAGCTTGGGGATGCTTGATACGTCTCCAACGTATCTATAATTTTTTATTGTTCCATGCTATTATATTACCCCTTTTGGATGTTTATGGGCTTCATTTTACACATTTATATCATTTTTGGGACTAACCTACTAACCGGAGGCCCAGCCTGTATTGTTGTTTTTTTTGCCTATTTTAGTATTTCGAAGAAAAGGAATATCAAACGAAGTCCAAACGGAATGAAACCTTCGGGAGCGTGATTTTTGGAACGAACGTCATCCAGAGGACTTGGAGTGCAAGTCAAGAAGCAGCCGAGGCGGTGACGAGGGTGGAGGGCGCGCCCACCCCTAAAGGGTGCGCCCCCTATCTCGTGGGCCCCTTGGGTGGCCACTGACGTACTTCTTCCTCCTATATATACCCATGTACCACGAAAACATCTAGAGAGCCAACGAAAAACAATTTCCACCGATGTGACCTTCTATATACGCGAGATCCCATCTTGGAGCCTTTGTCGGCGCTCTGCCGGAGGGGGAATCGACCATGGAGGGCTTCTACATCAACACCATAGCCCCTCCTATGAGTTGTGAGTAGTTTACCATAGACCTTCGGGTCCATAGTTATTAGCTAGATGGCTTCTTCTCTCTTTTTGGATCTCAATACCATGTTCTCCCCCTCTCTTGTGGAGACCTATTCGATGTAACTCTTTTTGCGGTGTGTTTGTCGAGCTCCGATGAATTGTGGGTTTATGATCAAGTTTATCTATGAAAAATATTTGAATCTCCTCTGAATTCTTTTATGTATGATTGAGTTATCTTTGCAAGTCTCTTCAAACTATCAGTTTGGTTTGGCCTACTAGATTGATCTTTCTTGCAATGGGAGAAGTGCTTAGCTTTGGGTTCAATCTTGCGGTGTCCTTACCCAATGACAGCAGGGGTTGCAAGGCACGTATTGTATTGTTGCCATCGAGGATAAAAAGATGGGGTTTATATCACATTGCATGAGTTTATCCCTCTACATCATGTCATCTTTCTTAATGCATTACTCTGTTCTTATGAAGTTAATACTCTAGATGCATGTTGGATAGCGGTCGATGTGTGGAGTAATAGTAGTAGATGCAGGCAGGAGTCGGTCTACTTGTCACGGACGTGATGCCTATATACATGATCATGCCTAGATAATCTCATAATTATTCGCTTTTCTATCAATTGCTCGACAGTAATTTGTTCACCCACCCTAATACTTATGCTATCTTGAGAGAAGCCACTAGTGAAACCAATGGCCCCCGGGTCTATCTTTTATCATATAAGCTTTCAATCTACTTTTATTTGCATCTTTACTTTTCTTATCTATATTATAAAATACCAAAAATATATTTATCTTATCATACTATCTCTATCAGATCTCACTTTCGCAAGTGGCCGTGAAGGGATTGACAACCCCTTTATTGCGTTGGTTGTGAGTTCTTTTTTTTGTTTGTGTAGGTGTGTGGGACTTTTGAGGAGCCTCCTACTGGATTGATACCTTGGTTCTCAAAAACTGAGGGAAATACTTACGCTACTATTGCTACATCACCCTTTCCTCTTCAAGGAAAACCAATGCAAGCTCAAGACGTAGCACTATCTTGCTATGATCTCGAGAAAGTAGCAAGAATAAAAAGAATAAAAGAGTTCATATTGATCTTATGGATAGTAATGACTTCACACATAGAAAGTATGAGGCATAAAAGTTGTTGAGAGTTGACAAACGTAGTTTTGGTCATCGTTGCAATTAATAGGAAGTAATAAGGAAAGAGAGGTTTTCACATACAAATATACTATCTTGGACATCTTTTATGACTGTGAGCACTCATTAAGTGTGACATGCCAAAAGAGTTGTCGTTGGACAAGGAAGACACGTAATGGTTTATGTTTTCTCACATCTCAGTTAAAGTATATTGTCATTGATCTTCCCAACATGTTGAGCTTGCCTTTCCCCCTCATGCTAGCCAAATTCCTTGCACCAAGTAGAGATACTACTTGTGCTTCCAAATATCCTTAAACCCAGTTTTTGCCATGAGAGTCCACCATACCTACCTATGAATTGAGTAAGATCCTTCAAGTAAGTTGTCATGTTGCAGGCAATAAAAATTGCTCTCTAAATATGTATGACTTATTAGTGCAGAGAAAATAAGCTTTATACGATCTTGTTATGGAAGCAATAAAAGCGACGGACTGCATAATAAAGGTCCATATACAAGTGGCAATATAAAGTGACGTTCTTTTGCATTAAAATTTTGTGCATCCAACCCTAAAAGCACATGACAACCTCTGCTTCCCTCTGCGAAGGGCCTATCTTTTACTTTATGTTTTTACTTTATGCTTGAGTCAAGGTGATCTTCACCTTTCCCTTTTTCATTTTATCCTTTGTCAAGCTCCTCGTGTTTGAAAGATCTTGATATATATATATATCCAATTGGATGTAAGTTAGCATGAATTATTATTGTTGACATCACCCAAAGGTGAATACGTCGAGAGGCAACACAATAAGCCCCTATCTTTCTCAGTGTCCGGTTGAAACTCCATAACCACAAGTATTGCGTGAGTGTTAGCAATTGTAGAAGACTATATGATAGTTGAGTATGTGGACTTGCTGAAAAGCTCTATTCTTGACTCTTTTTGATGTTATGATAAATTGCAATTGCTTTAATGACTGAGATTATAGTTTGTTAGTTCTCGATGAAGTTTCTGAACCATACTTGACATTGTGAATTGATTGTTACTTGAGCATAAGAAATCATATGATAAAATCTATATATGTTGTTGTTATAAGAATGATCATGATGCCCTCATGTCCGTATTTTATTTTTATTGACACCTCTATCTCTAAACATGTGGACATATTTTCCGATTTCTGCTTCCGCTTGAGGACAAGCGAGGTCTAAGCTTGGGGGAGTTGATACGTCCATTTTGCATCATGCTTTTATATCAATATTTATTGCATTATGGGCTGTTATTACACATTATATCTCAATACTTATGGCTATTCTCTCTTATTTTACAAGGTTTACCATGAAGAGGGGGAATGCCAGCAGTCGGAATTCTGGCTGGAAAAGGAGCAAATATTGGAAACCTATTCTGCACAGCTCCAAAAATCCTGAAACTCCACGGAAGTCAGTTTTGGAATTAATAAGAATTATTGAGCGAAGAAACTACCGGAGGGGGCCCACACCCAGGCCAGGAGGGTGGGGGAGCGCCCACCCCTACTGGGCGCGCCCCTGTCTCCTGGGCCCCCTGGTGGCCCTTCGATGCCCATCTTCTACTATATGAAGGCTTTTACCCTGGAAAAAATCAGAGGTAAGCTTACAGGATGAAACTCCGCCGCCACGAGGCGGAACCTTGGCGGAACCAATCTAGAGCTCCGGCAGAGCTATTCTGCCGGGGAATCTTCCCTCTGGGAGGGGGAAATCATCACCATCGTCATCACCAACTATCCTCTCATCGGGAGGGGGTCAATCTCCATCAACATCTTCACCAGCACCATCTCCTCTCAGAACCCTAGTTCATCTCTTGTATCCAATCTTGTATCAAAACCACAAATTGTTACCTGTGGGTTGCTAGTAGTGTTGATTACTCCTTGTAGTTGATGCTAATTGGTTTACTTGGTGGAAGATCATATGTTCAGATCCTTAATGCATATTATTACTCCTCTGATTGTGAACATAAATATGCTTTGTGAGTAGTTACGTTTGTTTCTGAGGACATGGGTGAAGTCTTGCTATTAGTAGTCATGTGAATTTTGTATTCGTTCGATATTTTGATGAGATGTATGTTGTCTTTCCTCTAGTGGTGTTATGTGAACGTTGACTACATGACACTTCACCATTATTTGGGCCTAGAGGAAGGCATTGGGAAGTAATAAGTAGATGATGGGTTGCTAGAGTGACAGAAGCTTAAACCTGCTTCGTAAGGGGCTGATTTGGATCCATATGTCTAATGCTATGGTTATGTTTACCTTAATACTTCTTTTGCAGTTGCTGATGCTTGCAATAGAGGTTAATCATAAGTGGGATGCTTGTCCAAGTAAGGGCAGTACCCAAGCACCGGTCCACCCACATATCAAATTATCAAAGTACCGAACGCGAATCATATGAGCGTGATGAAAACTAGCTTGACGATAATTCCCATGTGTCCTCGGGAGCTCTTTTCTCATTATAAGAAATTGTCCAGGCTTGTCCTTTGCTACAAAAAGGATTAGGACACCTTGCTGCACTTTATTTACTTTCATTCCTTGTTACCTGTTACAATTTATCTTATCACAAAACTATTTGTTACCTACAATTTCAGTGCTTGCAGAGAAAACCTTAATGAAAACCGCTTGTCATTTCCTTCTGCTCCTCGTTGGGTTCGACACTCGAAAGGACTACGATAGATCCCCTACACTTGTGGGTCATCAATGAGAAACTTGTATTTCCAAAGAAGTGAGTGGGAGCACTATAACATTTCTGATGAGTATATGTTGTTGACATCTTGTTGATCGGAAATGATGTAGAGTTTCTGGAAAGCATATAGGGTTATTTGAAAAGTTTTTTTCAATGGAAAACCTGGATTAAGCTACTTGAACATTGAGCATCAAGATCTATAAGGACAGATCAAAATCGCTTGATAGTACTTTCAAATGAATACATAACGTGACAAGATTTTGAAGGAGTTCAAAATAGATAGGCAAAGAAGGAGTTCTTGGTTGTGTTATAAGGTGTGAGTATTGAGTAAGACTCAAGACCTGACCATGGCAGAAGAGAGAGAAAGGACGAAGGTCGTCCCCTGTGATCTACAGTATGCCGTGATGTGTACCGCACCTGAAGTGTGCCTTACCATGAGTCAGTCAAGGGGTACAAGAGTGATCCAGGAATGGATCACTAGACAACGGTTAAAGTTATCCTTAGTGGACTAACTAATTTTCTCGATTATGGAGGTGGTAAAAGAGTTCGTCGTAAGGGTTATGTCGATGCAAACTTTGACACTAATTTGGATGACTCTAAGTAGTAAACCGGATTCATATAGTAGAACAGTTATTTGGAATAGTACCAATTAGCGCGTGGTAGCTGCATCTACAAGATGGCGTAGAGATTTGTAAAGCACACACGGATCTGAAGGGTTCAGACCCGTTGACTAATAACCTCTCTCACAAGCAAGATATGATCAAACCCCATGGGTGTTGGATTCATTACAATCACATAGTGATGTGAACTAGATTATTGACTCTAGTGCAAGTGGGAGATTGTTGGAAATATGCCCTAGAGGAAATAATAAAAATGGTTATTATTATATTTCCTGGTTCATAGTAATTGTCTATTGTTCATGGTATAATTGTATTAACTGGAAACCATAATACAAGTGTGAATACTTAGACCACAACATGTCCCTAGTGAGCCTCTAGTTGACTAGCTCGTTGATCAATAGATGGTTATGGTTTCCTGACCATGGGCATTGGATGTCATTGATAACAGGATCACATCATTAGGATAATGATGTGATGGACAAGACCCAATCCTAAGCATAGCACGAGATCGTGTAGTTCATTTGCTAAAAGATTTTCTAATGTCAAGTATCATTTCCTTAGACCATGAGATTGTGCAACTCCTGGATACCGTAGGAATGCTTTGGGTGTACCAAACGTCACAACGTAACTGGGTGGCTATAAAGGTACACTACAGGTATCTCCGAAAGTGTTTGTTGGGTTGGCACGAATTGAGACTGGGATTTGTCACTCCGTATGACGGAGAGGTATCTCTGGGCCCACTCGGTAATGCATCATCATAATGAGCTCAATGTGACTAGTGAGTTAGCCACGGGATCATGCACTATGGAACGAGTAAAGAGACTTGCCGGTAACGAGATTGAACAAGGTATAGGGATACTGATGATCGAATCTCGGGCAAGTAACATACCGATGGACAAAGGGAATTGTATACGGGGTTGATTAAATCCCTGACATCATGGTTCATCCGATGAGATCATCTGGAACATGTGGGAGCCAATATGGGTATTCAGATCCCGCTATTGGTTATTGGCCGGAGAGGCATCTCGATCATGTCTGCATGGTTGCCGAACCCATAGGGTCTACACACTTAAGGTTCGGTGATGCTAGAGTTGTAATGGGAATAGTATGTGGTTACCGAAGGTTGTTCGGAGTCCCGGATGAGATCTCGGACATGACGAGGAGCTCCGGAATAGTCCGGAGGTGAAGATATGTATATTGGACGAAGGGTATTGGAGTCCGGAATTGTTCCGGGGGTACCAGGTGATGACCAGCGTGTCCGAAAGGGGTTTCGGAGGCCCCAGCAAGCGTTGGGGGGCCTTATGGGCCAAGGGGAGGGGCACATCAGCCCACTAAGGGGCTGAGCGCCCCTCCCACCCTATCTCTTGTAACTTGGAGAGGTGGGGGCGCCACCCCTAGGGTAGCCGCCCCTCCCGGCTTGGGGGGCAAGTTTCCTAGAGGGTGGGGGCGCCCAAACCCATCTAGGGTTTCCCCTGGCCGCCGCCCCTCCTCTAGATCCATCTAGAGGGGCCGGCCCCCTCTCCCCTTCCCCCTATATATAGTGAAGGGGTGGGAGGGCAGCCACACCCTTCCCCTGGCATAGCCCCTCCCTCCTCCAACACCTCCTCCTCCTCTGTAGTACTTGGCAAAGCCCTGCTGGAGAACCACGAGCTCCACCACCACCTTGCCGTCGTGTTGTCGGAGTTCTCCCTCAACTTCTCCTCTCTCCTTGCTGGATCAAGAAGGAGGAGACGTCCCCGGGCTGTACGTGTGTTGAACACGGAGGCGTCGTTCGTTCGGCGCTAGATCGGATCTTCCGCGATTTGAATCGCCGCGAGTACGACTCCATCAACCGCGTTCTAGTAACGCTTCCGCTTAGCGATCTTCAAGGGTATGAAGATGCACTCCCTCTCTCTCTCGTTGCTAGTATCTCCTAGATTGATCTTGGTGACACATAGGAAAATTTTGAATTATTTCTATGTTCCCCAACAACATTATCGTCAGTCTCTGCTCTTCTCCGCGAGCCCCGAATGCACTAACAGGTTTGGGTATTTGTTCTGAGTTGGCCTCTGGCCTTTACGCACTAACTACCACGCAAGAATAGTTATGGGCCTCGACGTCGCAGTATCGGCCGAAGCTTTGTCAGACGTCCAGTTCAGCAGTGCGGCATGGTCGGGTCGTGCTGGCCATCCAAGGCGGTGCTGTTATTCACCCTGCGCACAACGACCCGGAGTGCAACGGGCGATGGGCCCAAGACCCCGGAGCGCTTAGGATGTAGACCGGCGGGGACCTCTCTACTGAGCCTAGGTAGGGCTGCGACGTGTTGATCTTTCGAGGCCAGGCATTGACCCAGAAAAGTGTGTCCGGCCAGAGTAATCAAGCATGTTGGAAAATTTGGTGCACCCCTGCAGGGAAGATTATCTATTAATAGCCTTGTCCACGGTAACAGAAGTTCAGCCTTATATCCTGATCTTATATAACTAGAAATGGATACTTGAGATATGTGATGAATATGCGGCTCCGGGATTGCTTTCTCATAGGGAGTCGAGGAAGGATCTCTGGGCGTTAATGTTACAACATACTTGTTAATTAAAATGCTATTCCTTACTCTTCTACATGCTGCAAGATGCTTGGAGCTGCTTGAAGATGCTAGTCTTTGATAGGCTAGGCCTTCCCCCTCTATTCTGGCATTCTGCAGTTCAGTCCATAAATACAAACCTTCCATTTGATACCAATGCATACTTAGTATAGATCTGATGCTTGCGAGTACTTTGGATGAGTACTCGCGGTTGTTTTGCTACCCCCTTTTCCCCTTGTTTCTTCTTTCTGGTTGATGCAACCAGATGGTGGATCCCTAGAGCCAGATGCCACCGCCGACGGATACTGCTACGTGGAGGCCGACGACGACCAGGAGTAGTTAGGAGGTCCCAGGCAGGAGGCCTTGCCTCTTCGATCATGTTGCTTTTGTGCTAGACTTCTTAAGGCATCCTTGTTTAACTTATGTCCGTTTTCAGATATTGTTGCTCTTGTGTATCGAGCTTTTGTATTCGAGCCCTCGAGGCCCCTGGCTTGTAATATAAAGCTTGTATTATTTTATTTTGTGTCTAGAGTTGTGTTGTGATATCTTACCATGAGTCCCTGATCTTGATCATACACATTTGCGTGTATGATTAGTGTACGGTCGAATCGGGGGCATCACAGACTGTGAGTGTCAGTTATTGATCCAGGGATTGAGATAGTAAGCACATATATTCGGGGGCCCTCCCGGTACTGGTTCGCGACATATGTTATCAGAGTACATGTTGTCTATAGGACATGACCCTAGGAGATGGAAAGACAATAGGGACAAAACATATTTTAGACTTCACTAAGTTTATCCTTTGGTCTTGTATCTTATTACCTCTTCATTTCTAACCCTCTCCCCTTCAAAATGTAGATGACCACTTTCATGGAACTAGACGAGGAGAAGTCAATGCTTAGCATGATCTTGAAGGGAGACATCAAATTTCCAAAAGCATTGAAGGGTGTCATGTTAGGCATGGGACTGTATGGAGAAGCAGTTACAGAGGGTTCCTAGTATGACATGAAGGAAGGAACTGTTGGTTAGTGTAACTACACATGTACGCCAACCATGGAACAACAATGAGGCTAGAGGACTTCAAGTAATCACCAACCCGACACTCCAAGCTACATTCTTCGACGCTGGACGAGATGTTGCATGGGAAGAATAGTTAGATTGCACTGCACTCAGGAGCACCTCCACAAGATAGAAGAAGAGAGTTGAAGACTGTCTAGGAAGAACTTGCAAGGGAGAAGTACAAGAAACGCTTCAAGAAGGAAGCCAATTGAAGGAGTTGGATACCGAAACTGTGATAGATTTAACCACCACTACTATGTTAATCTGAAGTAGAACGTTTCACACATACCACTACTATGTCAATCTGACGTGGTGATGTAATAGCAGTAGGATGAGATCATAACGGATGCGGTATGACCTTACTTATGATTTTCTTGGAACCTTGTTGCTTATAAATTGAATGAAGTCTTGATTACGTGTTTCATGTGTGAAGTGTGAACGTTACCTATGTGTTATACTAACAAACATATGAGGCTATAATTAGTAGAAGTTAGTATAAGGGTATCTATCTATCTCGACTATTCCCTCGTCCCCAACCTAAACCCGAAACCATGGACCATGAGTAGACCGCAACCAGATGGTCCAGAGAATTTGCGAAACCAAAGACCATACCAACAACTGGTCAGCTCCCGGTGTCCCCACATTGATGGAACAAGTGGCGCAGGGACAAACCTTGATAAGCTATCAACTGGAGACCTGGATCAAGCACCTGAGTAAGAAACAAGCACCAACCCCCTAAAGGATGCATTCATGAGCTTCATGGAGATGAGACTGCCTAGATTTTTTAGTGCCACAGACCATGGAGGTCGATGATTGGCTACAGATTGTGAGAAAAAATTTGGAGACCATTGCTTGCACATACTCTGAGAAGGTGAGATTTGCCACACTTCTGTTAGAAGGGCCTACCGGAGAATGGTGGGACCGAGACAAAACAAGTCATTCCATTTGGGAAATGACATGAACGATTTTCTGCTTCGATTTCCATGAAGTCCAGACTCGACTGATAAGAGCCGCACCAAGGGTAGAGGAGGAACACCCCGAGAAGAACAAGGAGGAACTTGGGAAGAGCTTGGATAATCGCACCTTAGGAATGGAAGGAAACCTAAAGCAGGATCACCCCGCGGAAGAGATTACATGCCTCTTGTGCAATGGGATTGATCATTTTCCGTCTAGTTGTGGAACCTTCAAAAGGTAGCACCGATGGCACAACCTCAAGAGGAGATATAAGGGGAAACCCTAGTACTATAAACTATGTTCCCTAGTTTTTAAGGCCTCAAAATGAATCGAGGACTACAATATGGAATTGGGTCATCTAATTTTGACTGAGTCAACAATTTCACAAGGAGCTCTCTCATTCATTTTCTAATACATTATGCTCAATAATTTTGAAGATCTCCCATTCGATTGAGATATACTCCCTCCGTCCCATAATGTAAGATATTTTTTGCTACTACACTAGTGTCAAAAAAAGTCTTACATTTTAGGACGGAGGGAGTACAATGTTAAATCCTTGATTTTGACTCGATCGATCCTTGGTTGTGGCAATGAAAATCTCTAAATCCATTAAACTCTCTAATATTAAAGCTCCCTCATTTAGCTTAGGTCTTCAAATTGGATTATTTACATGATTGATTGGGTCATTGACTCGGGCTTCGTGGTGGGATCTCTCGATGAATGGATCCCTTGGTAAGTGCATGGGTGGTGTGGGCCTTTATTGACAAAAAGAAAGTGCCCCCTGTGACTCTTTTAGCATGAGCATAACACATGCGGCGAACATAGGTAATTTTCTCATGTATTTGTATTAATTATAAAAGATACCTTCCAATCACACGGTCAAAAAGACCCACCCAAACACCACAACAGAAAAAGAAAAATGACACACTCACATATGATTCGCTACGGATTGGTCATACCAAACACTCTCCCACCAATCACTTTCCTGATTTTCACTGTTGAGCCACTCTTCCCCTAATCTCCAACCATAAATTGACACATCATTTTCTTGAAAAAAAATTGACACATCCATCCATAACCATGATTTCGTAAAGTCCATCCATAGGTGCAGCATCTCTGATAAAAGGAACACTCCATTGTTTACCCACACGCCATACCAACTAGCACGTAAATATTTTTCACAATTTAAAAACAATCACCACATAAAAATAGAACATGTACAACCCTAAGAACTTCTAGTATCACTATAAGCTCCCTAGAGGGTGAAGGCCTCTCATTCAATTGAGGACATTGCGTTTGGATTTGGTTCTCAATTTTGACCTGATCAACAATTTTCCAAGGAGTTCTCTCATTCAAGTGAGGTGTTCAATTTTAAATTTGGTTCACGATTTTGACTGGTCAAGTCATCTCCCCACATACCAAGCCAAATGAGTACAAGACGTTTTTTGATAGTGTCATAAACTCTAAAAACGTCTTATGAAGATTCTAAGAGAAAAACGTCTTATAAAAAAGTTACAGAGATAGTAGTATATATGGACAGTTGAATACATTATCAGAATTACACCCATCTTATCATTTGGCTGAATGATGAGGTACATCAAAAAGGAATTACACCCATCTTATCATTCGGCATGAATGGTGAGCTACATCAAAAAGGAATTACACCCATCTTATTTGCATCCGAAAAGCATGTTACTCGTTCATATATCCAAATGAAACCGGGATCTCTTCCCTACACCCCGTCTGAAGTAGGGGTGGTAGTACGTCCGCTTGCCGGGGGAGGAGGATAAATCTTGGCAAGAAGCAATCCGAAGGAAACCACGGCCGACCCAAAAACCAAGCGGCCGAGGGTCCGGTCGACAGCTGCCTGCTCTTTCTCCAGCAGCCTGCAGCGCAGACGAACACACACGGGACGGGGATTAGTGGCGATTAGTGAGCTGCTAGTACTCCCTTCATCTCAAAAATTTTGTCTTAGATTTGTGTAAATACGGTATCAAGTCAAATTTTAGTATTAAATACATTCGTATCTAGAAAAATACTCCCTCCGTTCCTAAATACTTGTCTTTTTAGAGATTTCAACAAGTGACTACATACGACGTAAAATGAGTGAATCTATAATTTAAAGTATGTCTACATACATCCGTATTTTGAGTCCATTTAAAATGCCTAGAAAGACAAGTATTTGGGAACGGAGGGAGTATAAGACAAGAATTTTGGAACGGAGGAAGTATCTCGTGGCTGCAAATCGGTTGTTAGTAGTAGTACTTACTTCATGTACGACGCGTGGCCTAATCGCCTTTTGGCCTCGGCCATCGCCGTGTCTTTTTTCAAAAGTATTTTCATTATTTTAACTAATTCCAAATATATATGACCTAATTTGAAATTTTCAAAAATATTAGCCCATCGGCCTCGCACAGGCCGAAGAGGCACTTTTCGGTTGCTCTTAGACCGAAGTTTGGTCTTCGGTCACACTTGGACCAAGGTGTGTCCGTTCTGGGCCGAAGAGATTAATTTCGGCCGCGGGCCGACCGATGGGCAATCTTCGGCTTTGCCCTGACCGAAGAGCTGTCTTCGGCCTGCACCGAGCCGAAGAGGGGAGTGCCACACGCGCACCTCCAGCGCAAGTGCTAGTACAAGAAGATGTGTTAGAGCCCAAGCCGATATCCATCTGCTACTAAATTTTATTTGAGATACGTGAAAGTTTCACGCATGGCCGGACATATTACAAAATATTGACATGGCGAATTTTTTAATGTGTGTGAGCATTCTATTTGGATCGGCGGATGCGCCCACGGGATATTATACACATTTTGCTGTCGTGGTCAACACTTAATAAATTAAGCATAATTATACATAAATGGCCGGTCAAACGCCGGCGGCCAAAGTCTACTTAAACATAACTACAAATTAAAAAACTCTAGTAAACACCCGCACTCTGCCCTAGTGGACGGCCTTGCCTTTGCCCTTGCCCTTGCCATCATCGTCGCCGTCGGTGAGGTCGATGAAGATGGGAGGCGGCCCGGCCCAGCCAACGGCACTTTGATAGGCTATGGCTTTGGTAGGGTCCAGATGCCAGCCTTGCGGCACGATGATAGCTGGATACGACAAAGGGCTGGCGGTACTCCCAGTGCCACCGCGCCTGGTGGCGTGTCGCGTCTAGCCGGTGGCGGTGAAGGAGGGAGCACGCGGGAAGAGCTCGCTCCGGCGCTGAATCTCCCCTTCCTACCTGCCCATCCTCCTTCCCTTCCCGCTAAAGATGCCCACGACTTTGCTAGGGTTTGGGGCTGGCAGGCTTGCTAGGTTTTTCTGGTCATTGGCGAGGGAACAAAGGTGGCCGGATATAAACGGGGGAGTGGATGAGGCCGGCCCCGCCGCACGCGTCCATTGAAAAGGACGGGCATCGGCCCTTCCACACACTGCCAGATAGGCCCTTTGTAGGTCACCGTGTTAATTATGACCATCTGGGTCGTTGGCCTGCCGACATATGGGGCAATGGCGGACATCGAGGGAACGCGCGACGCGTTGTTAGCGCCCTGACGAGCAGGATCCACTGGGCAGCGACCACACCAACACAACAACTGCCCAGCGGCCCACACGAATCAAACGGCCAGCCAACGCGCCCATGGGCCAGAGTGGATCACCCGAGCCCATGCTGCACGCTACTTCAGAGGAGGCGCACGAGGGCAAAGGCATCCGGTGGATCAACGACGAACCTGGCGGCTACCACTTTCCCCTCCTTGAACCGTAGTTCATCCTCCACCATTCTTGTAACCGAATCAAGCTTGTATCCCAGATATTGTTGCTACTGAGAAATCGATCCGCAAGAGAGAACCTATCACGCGTTCGTTTCGCATCCGCGCCGACAAATTTCTGACGCAAATTTGGACCGAAAATGGGTCCGCTCGGACGTGAAACAGACGGGTTTTGGTAATGGGCAGGCGCGTTGGGCCATCATTTTATCTTTGACGACTCAGACGGACGTGGGCGGATGAAATGAATCCCCCGGTTAAAATTACTCTAAGTGTTTATTCTTTGTACTAATTTTAGTATAAAATTATATTAAGGTTAAGACACTTATATTAGGACGAAGGGAGTATCAATATTTATTCTTAGAATGCGCTTTGCACCGACGAAGAGGGCGGGCTGCCTCGAGTGCTGAAAGCTAGCAGCATAGAGAGTGGCGCTGGAAGTGTCGCGAGTCCAAGTGAGTTGGCACAAGTCCCTTGAGTTACGGTCAGGAGCTTCCAAAGAGATGCCAAATCTCGTTGTTTGTTGGTTATCGCGAGCTACAACCAACCTTAGGCCGAAGCTAGCATGCCTCCAAGCATACATGCAGATGAACAATCTACTGTACTTTATTGGTATAATTCTAAGTGGAACACACGAACATCTAAGTGATCTAACAGCACGTATATCCAGCAGGAAAAGGCATCCCTCTTGCACACGCTGACACAGTTGCTTTTGCTTTTTTTAGGGGAGACACAATTGCTTTTGCTGATGCAGGTGCCCTCTTCGGCTTGGTGTAGGCCGAAGGCAACTCTTCGGTCAGGGCGAGGCCGAAGTGCGTCCATCGGTCGGCCCGCGGCCGAAGTTGATCTTTTCGGCCCAGTCCGGCCACTCATCGGCCCAAACGTGACCGAAGACCGAACTTCGGTCTAAGCGTGGCCAGAAAGTGCCTCTTCGGCCTGAGCAAGGCCGACGGGCTAATATTTTAGAAATTTCTAGATTAGTTCATATATTTTTAGAATTTGTTAAAATATTGATAATACTTTTATAAAAAAGTCGAAGCCAATCAGATAGGACCGCCACGACCAACGACCCTGCCACAGACCCCGTAGCTTTTGAGTGTCAATTCGGAATGAAATACTGAAAAAAGATGATGATGAGAGACGGGATTGAATGAATTGACCTGAGGAAGGTGCTCGGCGGCCTTGCCTATGGCGCTGGTGAGAGTCCGGCGAGAGAGGAGTCGGAACGCGATCGTCGCCATGGCGCAACTCGCCACAATCGATTGGGGTTTGTTCGAGAAACCTAATCTGCGGAAATCGTTAATGAGATCGAATACTACGGAAGCGCACATGATATAACTGGGAAAAGGCTCCGACTACGAACCCAAACGAGAATCGTACCCGATCCGAAACCAGAGGCCCCGTGTCAGAGACGGACAGGGTTTTTTCCCATGGCGCAAAAGCGCGCAAAGGCAATCTCTATTGGCTCTTATATAGAAACTAGCGTACCGTGTCCGTTCGTTGCATCCGGAAAAATAATTTTTACATGCTCCTAGCCCAACAAGTACTGCTACTCAAGACCCATACATGTTAACATCCTCTATTTTAATACGGTGCTGCGGTGTGAAGTGTCGGAAGGTGGTCAATCTCATGGCGATCATTAAGAGAATTGGTCAGCATATAGAACAATAATATGGACAAATATCCAGACTTCACCCTATTTAAATTTAGTATTTTTTTCTTGCCCTTGGTGCAACTTATGTCTTGTAAGTCATTTCACAACCATATGCATCTTTGATGAAAAAAAATAGATGTGACCAAGTTTAAGCATATTAGCTTATACTCCCATATATTTTGGCCAATATTAACTTATACTCCCTCCGTTTTTATTTAGTTCGCATATTAGCTTTGGTCAAAGTCAAGCTTTACAAACTTTGACCAAGTTTGTAAACAAAAATATTAAGGTATACAATAACAAATCAACAACATTAGATTTATTATTGAATGTATTTTCACATCGTATAGATTTATTATGGTAAATGTCTATATTGTATTCTATAAACTTGGTCAAACTTTACGAAGTTTGACTTCAGTCAATCCTAATATGCAGAGTAAACAAAAACGGAGGGAGTACATAAAAAGGAAAATCATGGTTATGGTAGTTGGCCACACTGTAATACTATTGTAATCATTGAAAATATCATCCCAACAATAGTTTTTCTAGCTAGTCTATATCTATATCTATATCTATATCTATATCTATATCTACTAATAAAGCAAGGTGCGTTTCTTCGATTTTTTTCATCCGTTCACCGCTAAAAGATTTTTTTTATTTTTATCTGAGGTGGTACTAAACTTTCGTACCCCGTCTATTAGCAAAGGAAAAACGATTTGTGGAGAATTTCATACGTGGGCCACGCGCCCTATGGCCCAGTAAACTTAGCCATTTTTACCAGCCCACGCAGCAATAGAAGAATTCTATTTTTCGCTCCATTCGGCATATAGTTTCAGCTACGCACAGGGCGACCAAGACACGGCGGCCCATTTTTGTTTGTGTTCTGTTTCAAATTTCCTTTTTCTGTTTCTTTCTCTTTTCATTTACTGTTTCTTTTTATTTTGCAAATTGCAAATATATTTTTTAAAAATTTCTGAAATTCCACAATTTTCAAAAAATGTTTGCAGTTTTAATTTTTATTCACAATTTCGTAAAAAGTTATGAATTACAAAAATATGTTCCTATTTTAAAAAAAGTTTCTATTTTTTTGTCGTGCCAAAATATGTCCAAATTTTAAAAATATTCCCATTCTTAATAAAATGGTCGTATTTTTCACAAAAAATCAATATTTAAACAAATGCATTTAAAAAATGTTCCAAATTCGAAAAATATTCTTGTTTTAGATATAGGTTTAAAAATTGAAAAGAATGTTTGCATTAAAGAAACACATTTCCTAAAATTCTTCTGCATGTTTAACACATGTTCCCATTTAAAAAAATTGTTCACAACGTAAAAATATTCATGTTTTTATAAGAATGTTCAGGTATTTAAGAAATGTATGCGAATTTCAGGAAATGTTCTGTTCAAATTTTTTGTTCTTGCTTTGTCCAAAAATGTACGTAAGTTTCAAAAACTGTTCAAATTTTGGAAAATTGTTCATGTTGCCAAGTATATTTGGTAGTTCATGTTATGAATTACAAAATTCTGTTCCTATTTAAAAAATGTTTGTAATTTTAAATTTTTATCATTCTGAATTTTTTTCAGAATTTTAAAAATTATTCCCATTTTTTGAAAAATGTTTGGGTTTTTCCAAATTTGTGCAAGATTTAAAAATGTTACAAATTTGAAAAATATTCTTGTTTAGTGATATGTTCAAAAATTGAAAATAAGTTTTGCACTAAAAGACACATTTTCTAAATTTCTTCCATATGTTCAAAACATGTTCCCGTCTCCAAAAATTGTTCCCAACTTCAAAAAAAATTGTATTTTTATAAAACGTTCATGCTTTTAAGAAATGTTTGTGAATTTCAACAAATGTTCTGTTCAAATTTTTTGTTCGCCTTTTTAAAAATGTATAGAATTTCAAAAAAATGTAATTTGGAAAATTGTTCACGTTCCCAAGTATATTTGGCATTTCATAGTTATTAGTTTTTGAAAAGTTGAAAAAAAAGTTTCGAATCTGACGTTGCATAAGATTCTTTAATTTTAACGCTAACCATTGGATAGCAGAACGCATTTGTTTGAGTGGCTAGCAACATGTGGTCGGGTCTTTGAGGTCGTGAATTCGATCACTCCCATACTGGGACTGCTCCGCATCCGGCGCATCAAGCTAAGTCGGCTTGTTTAGAATAAGGGACCCTCAGGCGCGCCCCCCTGTCTCGTGGGCCCCTCAGGCGGCCACTGACGTACTTCTTCCTCCTATATATACCCATGTACCCCGAAAACATCTAGAGAGCCAACGAAAAACAATTTCCACTGCTGCAACCTTCTGTATCTGCGAGATCCCATCATGGAGCCTTCGCCGGCGCTTCGCCGGAGAGGGAATCGACCATAGAGGGCTTCTACATCAACACCAGAGCCCCTCCTATGAGTTGTGAGTAGTTTAGCACAGACCTTCGGGTCCATAGTTATTAGCTAGATGACTTCTTCTCTCTCTTTGGATCTCAATACCATGTTCTCCCCCTGTCTTGTGGAGATCTATTCGATGTAACTCTTTTTGCGGTGTGTTTGTTGAGATCCGATGAATTGTGGGTTTATGATCAAGTTTATCTATGAGAAATATTTGAATCTCTCTGAATTATTTTATGTATGATTGAGTTATCTTTGCAAGTCTCTTTGAATTATCAGTTTGGTTTGGCCTACTAGATTGATCTTTCTTGCAATGGGAGAAGTGCTTAGCTTTGGGTTCAATCTTGCGGTGTCCTTACCCAGTGACAATAGGGGTTGCAAGGCACGAATTGTATTGTTGCCATCGAGGATAAAAAGATGGGGTTTATATCATATTGCTTTAGTTTATCCCTCTACATCATGTCATCTTGCTTAATGCGTTACTCTGTTCTTTATGAACTTAATACTCTAGATGCAGGCAGGAGTCGGTCGATGTGTGGAGTAATAGTAGTAGATGCAGGCAGGAGTCGGTCTACTTGTCGCGGACGTGATGCCTATATACATGATCATGCCTAGATAATCTCATAATTATTCTCTTTTCTATCAATTGCTCGACAGTAATTTGTTCACCCACCGTAATACTTATGCTATCTTGAGAGAAGCCACTAGTGAAACCTATGGCCCCCGGGTCTATCTTTTATCATATAAGCTTTCAATCTACTTTTATTTGCATCTTTACTCCTCTTATCTATATTATAAAATACCAAAAATATATTTATCTTATCATACTATCTCTATCAGATCTCACTTCCGCAAGTGGCCGTGAAGGGATTGACAATCCCTTTATTGCGTTGGTTGCGAGTTCTTTGTTTGTTTGTGTAGGTGTGTGGGACTTTTGAGGAGCCTCCTACTGGATTGATACCTTGGTTCTCAAAAACTGAGGGAAATACTTACGCTACTATTGCTGCATCACCCTTTCATCTTCAAGGAAAACCAACGCAAGCTCAAGACGTAGCAAGAAGGATTTCTGGCACCGTTGCCGGGGAGGTCTTCGCTCAAGTCAAGACAAACCAAGTAACCATCACAAACTCATCTCCCTCGCATTTACATTATTTGCCATTTGCCTCTCGTTTTCCTCTCCCCCACTTCACCCTTGCCGTTTTATTTGCCCTCTCTTTCCCAATCTTCTCCTCTCTTTTTCGCTTGCCTTTTTCTGTTTGCTTGTGTGTTGGATTACTTGTTGCCATGGCGCAAGATAATATCAAATTGTGTGATTTCTCCAATACCAATAATAATGATTTCCTTAGTATTCCGATTGCTCCTCTTAATGATGTTGAGTCTTGTGAAATCAATACTACTTTGCTGAATCTTGTTATGAAAGATCAATTCCCCGGCCTTCCTAGTGAAGATGCCGCTACTCATCTAAACAACTTTGTTGATTTGTGTGATATGCAAAAGAAAAAAGATACGGATAATGGTATTGTTAAATTGAAGTTATTTCCGTTTTCACTTAGAGATCGTGCTAAAGTTTGGTTTTCGTCTTTGCCTAAGAATAGTATTGATTCAAGGAATAAGTGCAAAGATGCTTTTATCTCTAAGTATTTTCCTCCCGCTAAGATCATCACTCTTAGGAACGATATTATGAATATTAAACAACTTGATCATGAGCATGTTGCCCAATCTTGGGAAAGAATGAAATTGATGATTCGCGATGATCATACAAAATTTTTAAGCCGGTTTGAACTTTGCTTCTAGAAATCTTTTTCGGCCGCGGGAGGCACGTTTATGGAAATCACTTTAGGAGATGCTACAAAACTCCTTGATAATATTATGTCTAATTATTCTCAATGGCACACCGAAAGATCTACTAGTAAAAAAGTGCATGCTATAGAAGAAATTAATGTTTTGAGTGGAAAGATGGATGAACTTATGAAGTTGTTTGCTACTAAAAATACACATCTTGATCCCAATGATATGCCTTTGTCTACTTTGATTGAGAATAATAATGAATCTATGGATGGGAATTTTGTTGGTAGGAATAGCTTTGGAAACAATGCTTATAGAGGAAACTTTAATCCTAGACCATTCCCTAGTAATTCCTCTAATAATTATGGAAATGCCTACAATAATTCTTATGGTAATTTTAATAAGATGCCCTCTTATTTTGAGAATAGTGTGAAAGAATTTATGATTTCTCAAAAGAATTTTAATGCTTTGCTTGAAGAAAAATTGCTCAAAGTTGATGATTTGGCTAGGAACGTTGATAGACTTTCGCTTGATGTTGATTTTCTTAAACTTAGATCTACCCCTGCTAAGCATGATATCAATGAGTCTCTAAAAGCAATGAGAATTTCCTTTGATGAGTGCAAGGAAAGAACCGCTAGATTGTGTGCTAAGAAAGATTGCTTTGTAAAGGCGTGTTCTTCTAGTTTCAACGAAAATAATGATGAAGATCTTAAAGTTATTGATGTGCCTCCTATTAGATCTTTGTTTTGCAGTCTGAATCTTAATAATAATGGGACTGGAGATGAGTCAACTTTAGTTAGAAGGCGTCCCAATAATTCGGAGTTTTTAGATCTTGATGCTAAATTTGGTAAAAGTGGGATTGGATAGGTCATGACTTTACATAGCATTGAACCCACTATCTCGGATTTCAAGGAATTTGATTATGATAATTGTTCTTTAGAAGGTTGTATTTCCTTGTGCAATCCGTTGTTAATTCTCCTCATGCTTATAGTCAAAATAAAGCTTTTACCAAACATATTGTTGATGCCTTGATGCAATCTTATGATGAAAAACTTAATTTGGAAGTTTCTATACCTAGAAAACTTAATGATGAGTGGGAACCTACTATAAAGATTAAAATTAAAGATCATGAGTGTTATGCTTTGTGTGATTTGGGTGCTAGTGTTTCCACGATTCTGAAAACTTTATGTGATATTCTAGGTTTCCATGATCTTGATGATTGCTCTTTAAATTTGCACCTAGCGGATTCCACCATTAAAAAGCCAATGGGAAGGATCAATGATTTTCTCATTGTTGCAAATAGAAATTTGGTGCCCATAGATTTTATCATTCTTGATATAGATTGCAACCTTTCTTGCCCTATTATTCTTGGTAGACCTTTCCTTAGAACGATTGGCGCGATTATTGATATGAAGGAAGGGAATATTAGATTCCAATTTCCATTAAGGAAGGGCATGGAGCACTTTCCAAGAAAGAAAGTCAAATTGCCTTATGAATCTATCATGCGAGCTACTTACGAATTGAGTGCCAAAGATGGCACTACTTAGATCTATCTTCGCTTTTATGCCTAGCTAGGGGCATTAAACGATAGCGCTAGTTGGGAGGCAACCTAATTTTATTTGTGTTTTTTGTTTTTGCTTCTGTTTAGTAATAAATTTTGCATCTACCTTCTGTTTAGATGTGTTTTTATGTTTTAATTAGTGTTTGTTCCAAGTAGAACCTATAGGATAACCTATGGTGATAGTTAATTTGATTCTGCTGAAAAACAGAAACTTTACACGCACGAAGTTAGTTTTGTTAAATCACAGAAACGTGCTTTTGCGTTGATTCTTTTTGCTGCTGATCAATAGAAAAATTTCCCATGACTTCCTATGTTGGTACGATTTTTAAAGTTCCAGAAGTTTGCGTTCGTTACAGATTGCTACAGACTATTCTGTTTTTGACAGATTCTGCTTTTCGTGTGTTGTTTGCTTATTTTGATGCATCTATGGCTAGTATTAAGTGGTATGAACCATAGAGAACTTGGAATACAGTAGGTTTAACACCAAAATAAATAAAGAATGAGTTTATTACAGTACCTTATGTGGTGGTTTTGTTTTCTTTCACTAACGGAGCTTATGAGATTTCCTGTTGAGTTTTGTGTTGTGAAGTTTTCAAGTTTTGGGTAAAGATTTGATGGACTATGGAACAAGGAGTGGCAAAAGCCTAAGCTTGAGGATGCCCATGGCACCCCCAAGATATTCAAGAATATCCAAAATCCTAAGCTTGGGGATGCCCCCAGAAGGCATCCCCTCTTTCGTCTTCGTTCATTGGTAACTTTACTTGGAGCTATATTTTTATTCGCCACATGATATGTGTTTTGCTTGGAGCGTCGTGTATGATATTAGTATTTGCTTTTTAGTTTTACACAATCATCCTTGCTGTACACACCTTTTGGGAGAAGCCAACTTGATTGGAATTTATTAGAATACTCTATGTGCTTCGCTTATATCTTTTGAGCTAGATAGTTTTTGCTCTAGTGCTTCACTTATATCTTTTAGAGCACGGCGGTGGCTTAATTTTGTAGAAATTGCTAGTATCTCATGATTCACTTATATTATTTTGAGAGTCTCTTAGAACAGCATGGTATTTGCTATGGTTATAAAATTGGTCCTAGAATGGTAGGCATCCAAGTTGGGTATGATAAAAACTATCATAGGAAGTGAATTGGATGCTATGATCAACTTGATACTTGATAATTGTTTTGAGATGTGGAGGTAGTGATATTAAAGTCATGCTAGTTGGGTGATTATGAATTTAAAGAATGCTTGTGTTGAAGTTAGCAAGTCCCGTAGCATGCACATATGGTGAAAGTTGTGTAACAAATTTATTGCATAGAGTGCTCTTTTGATTGCCTTCCCTTGGGTGGAGGTCGGGGGCGCGCGATGGTTAACTCCTACCAACCTCCCCCCTAGGTGCATGCGTAGTAGTACTTTGCTTCGAGGGCTAATAAATTTTTTGCAATAAGTATATGAGTTCTTTTGACTAATGTTGAGTCCATGGATTATACACATTTTTACCTTTCCATCATTGCTAGCCTCTTCGGTACCGTGAATTGCCCTTTCTCACCTTGAGAATTGGTGCAAACTTCGCCGGTGCATCCAAACCCCGTGATACGATACGCTCTATCACACATAAACCACCTTATATCTTCCTCAATACAGCCACCATACCTACCTATTATGGCATTTCCATAGCCATTCCGAGATATATTGCCATGAAACTTTTCACCGTTCCGTTTACATCATGACACGCATTACTATTGTCATATTGCCATTGCATGATCATGTAGTTGACATCATATTTGTGGCAAAGCCACCATGCATAATTTTTCATACATGTCACTCTTGATTCATTGCACCATCCCGGTACACCGCCGGAGGCATTCATATAGAGTCATATCTTGTTCTAGTTTTGAGTTGTAATTCATATGTTGTAAATCAATAAAAGTGTGATGATCATCATTATTAGAGCATTGTCCCCAAAAAGAAAAAAGGAAAAAGAAAAAAGAAAAAAAGAAAAAAAAGAAAGGCCAAAAGAAAGAAAAAAAGGCCCAAAAAAAGAAAAAAAAGAAAAGAAAAAAAGAAAAGAAATAAAAAGGGGGCAATGTTACTATCTCTTTTTCCACACTTGTGCTTCAAAGTAGCACCATGTTCTTAATATAGCGAGTCTCATATATTGTGCTTCAAAGTAGCACCATGTTCTTCATGTAGCAAGTCTCATATGTTGTCACTTTCATATACCAGTGGGAATTTTTCATTATAGAACTTGGCTTGTATATTCCTACGATGGGCTTCCTCAAATGCCCTAGGTCTTCGTGAGCAAGCAAGTTGGATGCACACCCACTAGTTTCTTTTGTTGAGCTTTCATACATTTATAGCTCTAGTGCATCCGTTGCATGGCAATCCCTACTCCTCATGTTGACATTAATTGATTGGCATCTCCATAGCCCGTTGATTATCCTCGTCAATGTGAGACTTTCCCCTTTTTTGTCTTCTCCACACAACCTCCATCATCATATTCTATTCCACCCATAGTGCTATATCCATGGCTCACGCTCATGTATTGCGTGAGAGTTGAAAAAGGCTGAAGCATGTTAAAAAGTATGAACCAATTGCTTGGCTGAAACCGGGGTTGTTCTTGATGGGAGTATTTTGTGTGATGAAAATGAAACATAGTCTAACTATATGATTTTGTAGGGATGTGTCACATCCCTAGTTCTGGTAATGCCTAGTGCTAGCCTCTGGTGTTGCATCATGTTTATTTTGCTCAGAAATTTGAAAATGGGGATGACATAACCCCCAGCACCCCCCTTAATCCAACTAGGGTTTACCAAAATCTTTTCGAATGAACCTGAAATGCCCTTCTAAAATGTTCATCATCTTTGCCTTGGTCTAGAACCTCTGACAAAAATGATGCACACTTTTCTAGGACATCACAAGGTCACTGGATTAAATCATATGATAATTGCATTTGGACATTTAAATGCTATAAAATATTTTAAATGTACAAATAATCATAAACTAAAATGTTTAATGTTGGAAATATTCCAAACAGTGGGCATGAGAAGTTTCATGATTTTTGTGTTAGTTTTAGTATTTTTAATAAAGCTCTAAAGTTGCAGAAAAATAGAAAAACAGAAACAATTAAGTAAGAGAGAGAGAGAGAGAAGGCCACTGGGCCACTCACCAGGACCTACCTGGCGGCCCAGTTTAGGCCTAGCCCACCAAGCGATGTCCTCCTCCTGGTGCCAGTCGGCCAGGCGCGTGGCCGACGCACGCGCACGGATGGCACGCCACGCCACCAGGGCGCCTGCCTGCCTCCTCTCGCCAGTGAGACGTCGCGAGAAACCACCCCGGAGCCGTCTGGATCGCGCTGACCGCTCCATTCCTCCCGCTCGTCTCTCCCTCGCCCTCCCGACGCCATAGCCGAACACTACGGTCGGCGCCGCTTGCTGTCACCGCGTCCAGCGTGTTCCCTGAGCCGCCCCGAGCTATCCCCGAGCTCCGCCACCTCGTTCCCTACCTCCTCACCGAGCCATGCAACCAGAAGGGCCCCGAAGCGCCGCCCCCGATGCTTTTCCCCTCCTCGGCCGTCGAAGATCCACCTCGCCGCCCCGCTCAGCTCCGGCCTTCCCCGAGCCCGCTTGGACGCCTATTGCAACCGCTGTGAGCTGCTGCTCCTTCTCCCCCTCTTCGTTTTCTCGGTTGCACGCCGTAGCTGCCGCTTCGCCGATGACCGAAACCCGCCACCGCCCGTGCTTGCCGCGGACGATGCTCTGGTGACCATTAGGTCCCGGGCGCACGTCCATCGTGCTCGCCGCATCGCGTAGAAAGCTTAGGTTCCGCGCACGCATAGCCTAGGCCACCGCAGCCGCGTTTCCGTGCACACCCGAACGTCGGTTGCCGCTGCCGAGCTTGCTGCCGTCAGCTCCGGCCACCACAGCCCAATCCCGAGCACCTTCGCCGCGTTTGACCCCGCCGGCGGCTAAATGCCGGTGGGTTTGACCCACTTTGACCATGGTGGGACCCCCCTGTGTCCATGACATGTGGGGCCGGCCTTTGACTGAATTAGTGTAGGGTTATAATTAGTGCTAATTGCCACTGTTAGAGGTTAATCTCTCGCTAACTAAACACTGTGCCACTGACACTGGGACCCACTACCCAGTTAATCCATGGTTTATGTTTAAACCTTCTTAATTAAGGCCATAGCCACTGACATGTTGGCCCCACTGATCAGGTTTGACCTGGACAGGCCCTGTTGACCGCTGACATCATAGTGACATCATGCTGACACAGTAATTCATTTCTGCAATTTAAATAAATCTTAAATGGTTTATTTATTTTAGAAAATGTTATAAACTTCAAAAATTCATAGAAAATAATCTATAACTCAGATTGAAAAGATTTATATATGAAAAATGATCAAAAAATCCAATCTATCCATCTGTACTGGTTTCACGCATGTTTAAACAACTTAACCTTGCTGTTTAGTACAAAACATGATAAAGCACTATTTAAGTTCATAATTTGGGTTTGGGTTGAACCTTTGGTTCAAAATGACCCAAACCCATCTGGTTGTAGTTGCATTAGCCCAACACACTCATATTGCCATGTCATTATCATGCATCATAATTGTTGCATTGCATTGATTGTATTCTTCCTTGGTTGCTGGTATTTGTTCCCTCTTGATAGACGTGGTTCCGACGATGTGATCAATGACACTGATGAAGAACTATACTATCTTCAGAAGTGCCAGGCAAGCAAAACCCCCTTGTTCATTCTGATACAATCCCACTCTCTCGCTCCTGCTTTCTTTTACTGCATTAGGACAATAACGATTCAACTGTTACATGATGCGGTAGTTGAACCCCTTTCCTCTGCATGACCTGTCATTGCCACAGTAAATAGATGAAACCCACTAGCATGAGTAGGAATTGTTTGAGCCCTGATGCGCCTACTCATTCATGCTTGTTTGTCATGCCTGCTACTACTTCGAGTTGAGTTAGGTCTGATTCATCGGGGATGAATTGGAGGCGTGTGAACATGTCCTATTGTGTGTGAGCTAAGTGTGTGAACACGATTTGGTAAAGGTAGCGGTGAGAGGCCATGTAGGAGTACATGGTGGGTTGTCCCATTGAAGCCGTCCTCAAGAACTGAGTTCTGTGTTTCTGATCCATGAACAGTTACTACCACACATTGGGCTCCGGGCACTCCAAGCTCTCTCGACTTATTAATCAACTTGATCTCTGTCCAGGAGTTGCAACTAGTTTCTAGTGTTTGTAGGTAGTGCTAGTAGTCTACCAAGTGGCACCCGGTACAGGTGGGCTTGGGATAGACTAGGCGCAGTATCACGGTGTGCCAAGTGGCACCCGGATGGTGAGCTTGGGAATCCTACTCACATCGTTTGGGGCCGTGAGCGACACCCCGGCCGGATATCCTTGCGGATGGAACCCGAATAGGCGATAAAGCTGGACTAGAGACTTGTGTGGTTAGTCAGGTCATGGCCGATTCCCTCGCCAGGCTTCCGCTTGAAGTTAGCTAAGATACACGACGTGTACATGGTGGTAAGTGGCGAGAGCGTGTGTGAAGGAGTACACCCCTGCAGGGTTAACATCATCCATTCGAATAGCCGTGTCTGCGGTAAAGGACTTCTGGGTTGCCTGTACAGTTCATAGACAAGTGAACATGCATACTCTAAAATACGCAAGATAAGCGTGAGTGTTATGGACGGCATTCTCGTAGGGAGACGGGAGCGGATCCATCGTGGTGTATTGATATGGTGAATATGTGGACTCGTGTGCGCCACCTCAAAAGAGTTACTTGCAGTCGTAGTTCAGGATAGCCACCGAGTCAAAGCTGGCTTGCTGCAGTTAAACCCCACCACCCCCTTTGTTGACAATGATGCATATGTAGTTAGTTCTGATGTAAGTCTTGCTGGGTACATTTGTACTCACGTTTGCCTATTTTATGTTTTTGCAGAGACTTCCGTCTCACTAGTAGTTCCGCGTGGACTTCGACGTTTAGCTTGTTACCTCAGCTACGATCTTGTGCCCTCGGCAGGATCTGGTAGATAGTCAGGCTTCTCAGCCTTTTTCATTTATAGATGTCTGTACTCATACATATTGAGCTTCCGCATGTGCTTTGACTTGTATGCTCTGAATGTTGGGTCACCAGACCCATGTTTGTAATATCTCGCTCCTCGGAGCCTATTGAATAAAATACTTGAGTTGTAGAGTCATGTTGTGATGCCATGTTGTATTTGCACATATCGAGCATATTGTGTGTATGTTATTGAAATGCTTGGTATGTGTGGGATCTGACTATCTAGTTGTTCATTGGTAGCCTCTCTTACCGGGAAATGTCTCCTAGTGCTTCCACTGAGCCATGATAGCTTGCTACTGCTCCAGAACACTTAGGCTGGCCGGCATGTGTCCTTCGTTCCTGTGTCTGTCCCTTCGGGGAAATGCCACGCGGTGTCTACCAGAGTCCTGTTAGCCTGCTACAGCCTGGTTTACCGGAGTCCTGCTAGCCCAGTTGCTACAGCCCGGATTCACTTGCTGATGACCGACACGTTCGTTGATGGGTCATGTATGCCTGTCCCTGTAAGTTAGTGCCACTTTGGGTTCACGACTAGTCATGTTAGCTCGGGCTCCTTTTCATATGGATGCTAGCGACACTATCATATACGTGTGCCAAAAGGCGCAAACGGTCCCGGGCCTGGTAAGGCAACACCCATGGGAATACCGTGCGTGAGGCCGCAAAGTGATATGAGGTGTTACATGCTAGATCGGTGTGGCATTGAGTCGGGGTCCTGACAGCTTTGGTATCAGAGCTTGACTGCCTGTAGGATTACCAAGCCAAACTGGTCGAAGTTGAGTCTAGAAATTCTTTAGTTATATAAGGGAATTGATTGTGGTTGGGAACGTAAGGCTCTTTTTACTCCTTATACCGTATGCCCTTCTGATCCGAGTCATCTTATCTTCCTATGGGGTTAAGGAACTAGGATTTCTCTTCTTTCTATCAGGATCACGTGTTACTAATCTGTAGACCTATAGGATTGTTGGCTTTAAGCCTCAGTTTAGTTCCTACTACTTCTGCGTATCGCCAGTTGGTCTTGAAACCTTCATATTGTGATGTTGAGCGGTTATGCCATCATTTTGCAGGATGTCTCAAATCTTTTGAGCATCTACAGTCGTTATGCTGTCCGAGTCATCCCAGGTTTCTAAATAGTTTGATGCATTTGCAAATCCCTTATTTTCGTTCTGATGTCTTTTTAGGCCAGGTTAACCACACTAAATTGCTGAGTTGAGGTACTTTGTTGCCTCGACATATATGTTGGAGCTAGTATTATGACCCTAGGTGTCTTAGAGGATCACCAGGTAATCTAGCCATGTTTTGTGTTCCTAGTGTGATGATTCTGGCCATCATTCTCGAAAGCATCGTGTGATGCTACCTAGTAGTAGGTATTCTACTCCTGGGTTCTTGAACCCGAGATTCACCCTACTTATTTCATGTTGATAGTGTTTTCTAGTTCCTTCGGGATATTAGTAACCTTTGCGATAGTCCTCGTGGTTCGTGGTATTTCCTTCCTCCAAATACCATGAACTGCTTATGGCGGAAGTTCTTTGAACCAAAAGATCGCAACCAGAGTGCTCTTGGTGAGTCCTCAATTCATAGTTGTGAATCTTACAGTCCTTCCTCTTCAGCATGGGTTATTCGGAAGAAATATGTTGAACTTGTTCGACATACTAACCTATGCATCCACAACTCAGAAAGATATATGTTCCTTTGAGTTGTCCCTCTGTAATTGTATTCCGACCCTTGTCTATCAGTTGATAGTCAAGTTTATGTTGTGCATGCATGTTCTTCAATGCGTAGTATTCTTGTGGTCCGCCAAGCCGTTCTATTTTAGAATGAATAGGAGAAACAAACTCCAGAACCTCATCCATATCTAGGATTGGATCAAAGCAATTGTATTCCGCAGATCAAAATGCCAATCTAGCTTCTGCTCTGCTCTAACTTGGAGTGTTACCATCTTTATGTCAAGAGTGTCATGAGAATTGCACCACCTCTTATGAATTCTTGACGCAGTAATGCTTCTTGCCATCATTGTTAATTCCTCGATTCCCGTGTTATTGTAACTGGAATGCCAAGAAGTGAATCGTGATGTGTGAAACCAATACTGCTAGCAACCCCATTGCTTGGTAGTTAATGGAGAATAATCTCATTCTTAGCATGTTGGTATTGAATTATCATTCTAAGATTGATCGTGCTACCTAGTCCTTATTTTAGGTGCACCTTTCGATCAATGAGTTAGGGCTATGTCAATCCCTTGCTTATTTGATCATCTCATCTTGCCCTGAAAAGCAAGATTGTTCTCGAGCATAATAGCATATCGGTGGTTCGTGATTTTCCGATTATCTTCTCGGAAGTATCACCGGGTTGTCACCTGACCGCTATGTTGAGCTCGTGATCAAGTTGGTTTTCGAAACCACCCTTTCTCTAAGAATCCGTGTTGGATACCCTGAGCTAGTTGGTTAAGCTAAACAACAACTTGGAGAGTTGGAAGATAAAAGCTTGTCCGACTCAGATCATTCCAAAGGGATATCCTTGTGCGTGTGTGTTGAAGAAAGATGATATCTTCATTGGTTGATCCTCGTGGTCAATTGTTGGATCTATTGTCTTACCCAAACCTTTGATTTGAGTATGGGCTATCGTCAAATCAAATCAGAACGAACGATATTCATAATGTTGTCTTACTCGTGGTTGTTCCTCGAGCATACACCATTATATCTTTCAGGTCTGACCAATGCTATCACCTTGTTCACATAATTTTGGAATTCCACTTGTATGGAAACCTGGATGAATTCTTGTTGAGCCCATTAGAAACATTGTTATCTTCTCCATGATTCATGTTGAACATCCAGCTAGTATTGGAAACTTTATAAGCATTATCTTCATGTCCCGTTCATGAAGCATATGTTTGGACGAAAGAAGTGAGCCCTTCTAATTCACGTGCACTTGGTGTAAGTTGCCGCCGTGGATCTGAGAAAGATTATTTTTTCTTCCTCTAGAATCATCCCAAGTCAGTTATGCATGTGCGAATGTATTATATGGTTTGGCAGATTAATTACATGCATTCCATATGTATTCCCTAGCACACCAAGCCACTGATTGACTTGTTCAAGGAGAAGAAGTTCCTTCATAATAGCTAATCCAGACTTATGCAAGGACTTTGATATCCTCGATGATGGTTCCCCACCTGAACTCGGTAGTGTTTTATTATAAGACTACTACGTGGCCATGCTTGTCTGGGACAACATGTTCACATGCTCGTAGCAGAACCAGCTCATGTTTTGGAGCTTGCTATCGTAGTTCATTCCCCGAGAATCTCGCAACGCCATCTCATCGATTTGTGTTGCAAACTTTCATTTTTCTTTCTAGACTTGATGAGTCTGGAATTTCCTGACACCAACCAGATTTGAATCTCAGGCAGATATGATGGTTGGAACATTCCGCCATTTGCATTTTGTTCCCAGCTTGCACCGCCTTGTGCCAATCTCCCTTGGACTGCCCTTCTTAGCAATTGTTGTTCAGGATCATCTTCAGAAGTGGTCCTACCATGGGTCCCATCCATTTTCGATGATAAGCAAAATCATCCATCGCGTTGTCTTCAACAAGGTAGTCCACATCATCCATTCTAGCTCGAGTATGTCGTTCTCTCGAACTCCGTCGAACGATCGTTTGTGAATTGCCTTAGGATGGTATAGAGAGTTTCAATGATCGATGTATCAAAAGTAATACGTTTTGCCACTGAAGGGAATAATTCTACCAGTCATCTTCCCAAAGGTGCCCCATTTATTCCGAAGGGCAACCAACTCCTTATTACATTGACACCCTTTCACCACCCTCGTAAGTGTGGAAATTCTGCTATTTAATTAAACCTTGTCATACGCTCATTTCCATCATTCTTGATGTGTGTATCTTGTCTCAACTCAAGAGATGTTATGTCTCATTTCATGAGCTGATCTACAGTTGCTCGATCTTTGAGGAGATCGGTCCCGTAGAATTTCTTTCTGTCATCGTCGTGTTGGACGAAGTTCTCAGAGCATGACATCGAGACAAATATCGTGATCGAATCAACGTTCTTATGAAGTGCTACCTGGATCGTGTAGATTGTGTTAGTTCGCGTTTCCCCCTTCATCTTACCCTACGCTTGAATCTCGGGACGAGATTCTTGTTTAGTGGGGGTGAGTTGTCACATTCCTAGTTATGGTAATGCCTAGTGCTAGCCTCTGGTGTTGCATCATGTTTATTTTGCTCAGAAAATTGAAAATGGGGATGACAGAACCCCCAACACCCCCTTAATCCAACTAGGGTTTACCAAAATCTTTTCCAATGAACCTAAAATGCCCTTCTAAAATGTTCATCATCTTTGCCTTGGTCTAGAACCTCTGACAAAAATGATGCACACTTTTCTAGGACATCACAAGGTCACTAGATTAAATCATATGATAATTGCATTTGGACATTTAAATGCTATAAAATATTTTAAATGTCCAAATAATCATAAACTAAAATGTTTACTGTTGGAAATATTCCAAACAGTGGGCATGAGAAGTTTCATGATTTTTGCATTAGTTTTAGTATTTTTAATAAAGCTCTAAAGTTGCAGGAAAATAGAAAAACAGAAACAATTAAGTAAGAGAGAGAGAGAGAAGGCCACTCGGCCACTCACCAGGACCTACCTGGCGGCCCAGTTTAGGCCAGCCCACCAGGCGTTGTCGTCCTTCTGGCGCCAGTCGGCCAGGCGTGTGGCCGACGCGCGCGCACGCATGGCACGCCACGCCACCAGGGTGCCTGCCTGCCTCCTCCCGCTAGCGAGACGTCGCGAGATACCACCCCGGAGCCGTCTGGATCGCGCTGACCGCTCCATTCCTCCCCCTCGTCTCTCCCTTGCCCTCTCGACGTAGCCGAATGCTGCCGTCGGTGCCGCTCGCTGTCACCGCGTCCAGCGTGTTCCCTGAGCCGCCCCGAGCAATTCCCAAGCTCCGCCACCTCGTTCGCTACCTCCTCACTGAGCCACGCGACCAGAAGGGCCCCGAAGCACCGCCCCCGATGCTTTTCCCCTCCTCGGCCGCCGGAGATCCGCCTGGCCGCCCCGCTCAGCTCCGACCTTCCCCGAGCCCGCTTCGATGCCTGCTGCAACCGCTGTGAGCTGCTGCTCCTTCTCCCCCTCTTCATTTTCTCGGTTGCACATCGTAGCTGCCGCTTCGCCGACGACCGAAACCCTCCCTGCCCGTGCTTGCTGCCGACGATGCTTCGGTGACCATTAGGTCCCGGGCGCATGTCCATCCTGCTCGCCGCATCGCGTAGACGGCTTAGGTTCCGCGCACGCATCGCCTAGGCCACCGCAGCCACGTTTCTGTGCACACCCGAACGTCGGTCGCCACTGCCAAGCTCGCTGCCGTCAGCCCCGGCCACCACAGCCCAATCCCGAGCACCTCCGCCGCGTTTGACCCCGTCGCCGGCTAAACGCCGGTGGGTTTGACCCACTTTGACCACGGCAGGACCCCCCCTGTGTCCATGACATGTGGGGCCGGCCTTTGACTGAATTAGTGTAGGGTTATAATTAGTGCTAATTGCCACTGTTAGAGGTTAATCTCCCGCTAACTAAACATTGTGCCACTGACACTGGGACCCACTACCCAGTTAATCCACGGCTTATGCTTAACCTTCTTAATTAAAGCCATAGCCACTCACATGTGGGCCCCATTGATCAGGTTGGACCTGGACTGGCCCTGTTGATTGCTGACATCACAGTGACATCATGCTGACATAGTAATTCATTTCTGTAATTTAAATAAATCTTAAATGGTTTATTTATTTCAGAAAATGTTATAAACTTCAAAAATTCATAGAAAATAATCTATAACTCAGATTGAAAAGATTTATATATGAAAAATGATCACAAAAATCCAATCTATCCATCTGTACTGGTGTCATGCATGTTTAAACATCTTAACATTGCTGTTTAGTACAAAACATTATAAAGCACTATTTAAGTTCATAATTTGAGTTTGGGGTTGAACCTTTGGTTCAAAATGACCCAAACCCATCTGGTTGTAGTTGCATTACCCCAACACACTCATATTGCCGTGTCATTATCATGCATCATAATTGTTGCATTGCATTGATTGTATTCTTCCTTGGTTGTCGGTATTTGTTCCCTCTCGATAGACGTGGTTCCAACGATGTGATCGATGACACCGATGAAGAACTATACTATCTTCAGAAGTGCCAGGCAAGAAAAACCCCCTTGTTCATTCCGATACAATCCCACTCTCTCGCTCATGCTCTCTTTTACTGCATTAGGACAACAATGATTCAATTGTTACATGCTGCGGTAGTTGAACCCCTTTCCTCTGCATGACCTGTCATTGCCACAGTAAATAGATGAAACCCACTAGCATAAGTAGGAATTGTTTGAGCCCTGATGTGCCCACTCATTCATGCTTGTTTGTCATGCCTGCTACTGCTTAGAGTTGAGTCAGGTCTGATTCATCGAGGATGAATTGGAGGCGTGTGAACATGTCCTACTATGTGAGCTAAGTGTGTGAACACAATTTGGTAAAGGTAGCGGTGAGAGGCCATGTAGGAGTACATGGTGGGTTGTCTCATTGAAGCCGTCCTCAGGAACTGAGTTCTGTGTTTGTGATCCATGAACAGTTACTACCACACATTGGGCTCCAGGCACTCCAAGCTCTCTCGACTTATTAATCAACTCGATCTCTGTCCAGGAGTTGCAACTAGTTTCTGGTGTTTGTACGTAGTGCTTGTAGTCTACCAAGTGGCACCCGGTACAGGTGGGCTTGGGATAGACTAGGCGCAGTGGCACGGTGTACCAAGTGGCACCCGGATGGTGGGCTTGGGAACCCTGCTCACATTGTTTGGGGCCGTGAGTGACACCCCGGCCAGATATCCTTGCAGATGGAACCCGAATAGGCGATAAACCTGGACTAGAGACTTGTGTGGTTAGTCAGGTCGTGGCCGACTCCCTTGCCAGGCTTCCGCTTGAAGGTTGCTGAGATACACGACGTGTACATGGTGGTAAGTGGTGAGAGCGTGTGTGAAGGAGTACACCCCTGCAGGGTTAACATCATCTATTCGAATAGCCGTGTCCGCGGTAAAGGACTTCTGGGTTGCCTGTAGTGTTCATAGACAAGTCAAAGTGGATACCCTAAAATACGCAAGATAAGCGTGAGTGCTATGGATGGCGTTCTCGTAGGGTGACGGGAGCGGATCCATAGTGGTGTACTAATATGGTGAATATGTGGACTCGTGTGCGACACCTCAAAAGATTTACTTGCAGTCGTAGTTCAGGATAGCCACCGAGTCAAAGCTAGCTTGCTGCAGTTTAACCCCACCATCGCCTTTGTTGACAATGATGCATATGTAGTTAGTTCTGATGTAAGTCTTGCTGGGTACATTTGTACTCACGTTTGCCTATTTTATGTTTTTGCAGAGACTTCTGTCTCACTAGTAGTTCCGCGTGGACTTCAACGTTTAGCTTGTTACCTCAGCTACGATCTTGTGCCCTCGGCAGGATCTGGTAGATAGTCAGGCTTCTCAGCATTTTTCATTTATAGATGTCTGTACTCAGACATGTTGAGCTTCCGCATGTGCTTTGACTTGTATGCTCTGAATGTTGGGTCACCAGACCCATGTTTGTAATATCTCGCTCCACAGAGCCTATTGAATAAAATACTTGAGTTGTAGAGTCATGTTGTGATGCCATGTTGTATTTGCACATATCGAGCTTATTGTGTGTATGTTATTGAAATGCTTGGTATGTGTGGGATCTGACTATCTAGTTGTTTATCCTTGGTAGCCTCTCTTACAGGGAAATGTCTCCTAGTGCTTCCACTGAGCCATGGTAGCTTGCTACTGCTTCGGAACACTTAGGTTGGCCGCATGTGTCCTTCGTTCCTGTGTCTGTCCCTTCGGGGAAATGTCACGCGGTGTCTACCAGAGTCCTGTTAGCCTGCTACAGCCCGGTTTACCAGAGTCCTGCTAGCCCAGTTGCTACAGCCCGGATTCACTCGCTGATGACCGACACGTTCGTTGTTGGGTCATGTATGCCTCTCCCTGTAAGTTAGTGCCACTTTGGATTCACGAGCAGTCATGTCAGCATGGGCTCCTTGTCATATGGATGCTAGCGACACTATCATATACGTGTGCCCAAAGGCGCAAACGGTCCCGGGCCTGGTAAGGCGACACCCATGGGAATACCGTGCGTGAGGCCGCAAAGTGATATGAGGTGTTACATGCTAGATCGGTGTGGCATTGAGTCGGGGTCCTGACAGGATGAACTTTCTTTAGCCATGTTATTTTGAGAAGACATCATTGCTTTTATTAGTATGCTTGAAGTATTATTATTTCTTATGTCAATATGAACTTTTATTTTGAATCATTTGGATCTGAACATTCATGCCACAATAAAGAAAATTACATTGAGAATTATGCTAGGTAGCATTCCACATCAAAAATTCTGTTTTTATCATTTACCAACTCGAGGACGAGCATGAATTAAGCTTGGGGATGCTTGATACGTCTCCAACGTATCTATAATTTTTTATTGTTCCATGCTATTATATTACCCCTTTTGGATGTTTATGGGCTTTATTTTACACATTTATATCATTTTTGGGACTAACCTATTAACCGGAGGCCCAGCCCGTATTGTTTTTTTTTCCTATTTTAGTATTTCAAAGAAAAGGAATATCAAACGAAGTCCAAACGGAATGAAACCTTCGGGAGCGTGATTTTTGGAACGAACGTCATCCAGAGGACTTGGAGTGCAAGTCAAGAAGCAGCCGAGGCGGTCACGAGGGTGGAAGGCGCGCCCACCCCTAAAGGGTGCGCCCCCTATCTCGTGGGCCCCTTGGGTGGCCACTGACGTACTTCTTCCTCCTATATATACCCATGTACCACGAAAACATCTAGAGAGCCAACGAAAAACAATTTCCACCGCTGTAACCTTCTATATACGCGAGATCCCATCTTGGAGCCTTTGTCGGCGCTCTGCCGGAGGGGGAATCGACCACGGAGGGCTTCTACATCAACACCATAGCCCCTCCTATGAGTTGTGAGTAGTTTACCATAGACCTTCGGGTCCATAGTTATTAGCTAGATGGCTTCTTCTCTCTTTTTGGATCTCAATACCATGTTCTCCCCCTCTCTTGTGGAGACCTATTCGATGTAACTCTCTTTGCGGTGTGTTTGTCGAGCTCCGATGAATTGTGGGTTTATGATCAAGTTTATCTATGAAAAATATTTGAATCTCCTTTGAATTCTTTTATGTATGATTGAGTTATCTTTGCAAGTCTCTTCAAACTATCAGTTTGGTTTGGTCTACTAGATTGATCTTTCTTGCAATGGGAGAAGTGCTTAGCTTTGGGTTCAATCTTGCGGTGTCCTTACCCAATGACAGCAGGGGTTGCAAGGCACGTATTGTATTGTTGCCATCGAGGATAAAAAGATAGGGTTTATATCATATTGCATGAGTTTATCCCTCTACATCATGTCATCTTTCTTAATGCATTACTCTGTTATTATGAACTTAATACTCTAGATGCATGCTGGATAGCGGTCGATGTGTGGAGTAGTAGTAGTAGATGCAGGCAGGAGTCGGTCTACTTGTCACGGACGTGATGCCTATATACATGATCATGCCTAGATAATCTCATAATTATTCGCTTTTCTATCAATTGCTCGACAGTAATTTGTTCACCCACCCTAATACTTATGCTATCTTGAGAGAAGCCACTAGTGAAACCTATGGCCCCCGGGTCTATCTTTTATCATATAAGCTTTCAATCTACTTTTATTTGCATCTTTACTTTTCTTATCTATATTATAAAATACCAAAAATATATTTATCTTATCATACTATCTCTATCAGATCTCACTTTCACAAGTGGCCGTGAAGGGATTGACAACCTCTTTATTGCGTTGGTTGTGAGTTCTTTTTCTGTTTGTGTAGGTGTGTGGGACTTTTGAGGAGCCTCCTACTGGATTGATACCTTGGTTCTCAAAAACTAAGGGAAATACTTACGCTACTATTGCTACATCACCCTTTCCCCTTCAAGGAAAACCAATGCAAGCTCAAGACGTAGCACTATCTTGCTATGATCTCGATAAAGTAGAAAGAATAAAAAGAATAAAAGAGTTCATATTGATCTTATGGATAGTAATGACTTCACACATAGAAAGTATGAGGCATAAAAGTTGTTGAGAGTTGACAAACGTAGTTTTGGTCATCGTTGCAATTAATAGGAAGTAATAAGGAAAGAGAGGTTTTCACATACAAATATACTATCTTGGACATCTTTTATGATTGTGAGCACTCATTAAGTATGACATGCCAAAAGAGTTGTCGTTGGACAAGGAAGACACGTAATGGTTTATGTTTTCTCACATCTCAGTTAAAGTATATTGTCATTGATCTTCCCAACATGTTGACCTTGCCTTTCCCCCTCATGCTAGCCAAATTCCTTGCACCAAGTAGAGATACTACTTGTGCTTCCAAATATCCTTAAACCCAGTTTTTGCCATGAGAGTCCACCATACCTACCTATGGATTGAGTAAGATCCTTCAAGTAAGTTGTCATGTTGCAGGCAATAAAAATTGCTCTCTAAATATGTATGACTTATTAGTGCAGAGAAAATAAGCTTTATACGATCTTGTTATGGAAGCAATAAAAGCGACGGACTGCATAATAAAGGTCCATATACAAGTGGCAATATAAAGTGACATTCTTTTGCATTAAAATTTTGTGCATCCAACCCTAAAAGCACATGACAACCTCTGCTTCCCTCTACGAAGGGCCTATCTTTTACTTTATGTTTTTACTTTATGCTTGAGTCAAGGTGATCTTCACCTTTCCCTTTTTCATTTTATCCTTTGTCAAGCTCCTCGTGTTTGAAAGATCTTGATATATATATCCAATTGGGTGTAAGTTAGCATGAATTATTATTGTTGACATCACCCAAAGGTGAATACGTCGGGAGGCAACACAATAAGCCCCTATCTTTCTCAGTGTCCGGTTGAAACTCCATAACCACAAGTATTGCGTGAGTGTTAGCAATTGTAGAAGACTATATGATAGTTGAGTATGTGGACTTGCTGAAAAGCTCTATTCTTGACTCTTTCTGATGTTATGATAAATTGCAATTGCTTCAATGACTGAGATTATAGTTTGTTAGTTCTCGATGAAGTTTCTGAACCATACTTGACATTGTGAATTGATTGTTACTTGAGCATAAGAAATCATATGATAAAATCTATATATGTTGTTGTTATAAGAATGATCATGATGCCCTCATGTCCGTATTTTATTTTTATCGACACCTTTATCTCTAAACATGTGGACATATTTTCCGATTTCTGCTTCCGCTTGAGGACAAGCGAGGTCTAAGCTTGGGGGAGTTGATACGTCCATTTTGCATCATGCTTTTATATCAATATTTATTGCATTATGGGCTGTTATTACACATTATATCTCAATACTTATGGATATTCTCTCTTATTTTACAAGGTTTACCATGAAGAGGGGGAATGCCAGCAGTTGGAATTCTGGCTAGAAAAGGAGCAAATATTGGAAACCTATTCTGCACAGCTCCAAAAATCCTGAAACTCCACGGAAGTCAGTTTTGGAATTAATAAGAATTATTGAGCGAAGAAACTACCAGAGGGGGCCCACACCCAGGCCAGGAGGGTGGGGGAGCGCCCACCCCTACTGGGCGCCCCCTGTCTCCTGGGCCCCCTGGTGGCCCTTCGGTGCCCATCTTCTGTTGTATGAAGGCTTTTACCCTAGAAAAAATCAGAGGTAAGCTTACAGGATGAAACTCCGCCGCCATGAGGCGGAACCTTGGCGGAACCAATCTAGAGCTCCGGCAGAGCTATTCTGCCGGGGAATCTTCCCTCTGGGAGGGGGAAATCATCACCATCGTCATCACCAACTATCCTCTCATCAGGAGGGGGTCAATCTCCATCAACATCTTCACCAGCACCATCTCCTCTCAGAACCCTAGTTCATCTCTTGTATCCAATCTTGTATCAAAACCACAAATTGGTACCTGTGGGTTGCTAGTAGTGTTGATTACTCCTTGTAGTTGATGCTAATTGGTTTACTTGGTGGAAGATCATATGTTCAGATCCTTAATGCATATTATTACTCCTCTGATTGTGAACATAAATATGCTTTGTGAGTAGTTACGTTTGTTTCTGAGGACATGGGTGAAGTCTTGCTATTAGTAGTCATGTGAATTTTGTATTCGTTCGATATTTTGATGAGATGTATGTTGTCTTTCCTCTAGTGGTGTTATGGGAACGTTGACTACATGACACTTCACCATTATTTGGGCCTAGAGGAAGGCATTGGGAAGTAATAAGTAGATGATGGGTTGCTAGAGTGACAGAAGCTTAAACCCTAGTTTATGCGTTGCTTCGTAAGAGGCTGATTTGGATCCATATGTCTAATGCTATTGTTAGGTTTACCTTAATACTTCTTTTGTAGTTGCGGATGCTTGCAATAGGGGTTATCATAAGTGGGATGCTTGTCCAAGTAAGGGCAGTACCCAAGCACCGGTCCACCCACATATCAAATTATCAAAGTACCGAACGCGAATCATATGAGCATGATGAAAACTAGCTTGACGATAATTCCCATGTGTCCTCGGGAGCTCTTTTCTCATTATAAGAAATTGTCCAGGCTTGTCCTTTGCTACAAAAAGGATTGGGACACCTTGCTGCACTTTATTTACTTTCATTGCTTGTTACTTGTTACAATTTATCTTATCACAAAACTATCTGTTACCTACAATTTCAATGCTTGCAGAGAAAACCTTACTGAAAACCGCTTGTCATTTCCTTCTGCTCCTCGTTGGGTTCGACACTCGAAAGGACTACGATAGATCCCCTACACTTGTGGGTCATCAATGAGAAACTTGTATTTCCAAAGAAGTGAGTGGGAGCACTATAGCATTTCTGATGAGTATATGTTGTTGACATATTGTTGATCCGAAATGATGTAGAGTTTCTGGAAAGCATATAGGGTTATTTGAAAAGTGTTTTTCAATGGAAAACCTGGATTAAGCTACTTGAACATTGAGCATCAAGATCTATAAGGACAGATCAAAATCGCTTGATAGTACTTTCAAATGAATACATAACGTGACAAGATTTTGAAGGAGTTCAAAATAGATAGGCAAAGAAGGAGTTCTTGGTTGTGTTATAAGGTGTGAGTATTGAGTAAGACTCAAGACCTGACCATGGCAGAAGAGAGAGAAAGGACGAAGGTCGTCCCCTGTGCTCTACAGTATGCCGTGATGTGTACCGCACCTGAAGTGTGCCTTACCATGAGTCAGTCAAGGGGTACAAGAGTGATCCAGGAATGGATCACTAGACAACGGTTAAAGTTATCCTTAGTGGACTAACTAATTTTCTCGATTATGGAGGTGGTAAAAGAGTTCGTCGTAAGGGTTATGTCGATGCAAACTTTGACACTAATCTGGATGACTCTAAGTAGTAAACCGGATTCATATAGTAGAACAATTATTTGGAATAGTTCCAAATAGCGCGTGGTAGCTGCATCTACAAGATGGCGTAGAGATTTGTAAAGCACACACGGATCTGAAGGGTTCAGACCCATTGACTAATAACCTCTCTCACAAGCAAGATATGATCAAACCCCATGGGTGTTGGATTCATTACAATCACATAGTGATGTGAACTAGATTATTGACTCTAGTGCAAGTGGGAGATTGTTGGAAATATGCCCTAGAGGCAATAATAAAAATGGTTATTATTATATTTCCTGGTTCATGGTAATTGTCTATTGTTCATTCTATAATTGTATTAACTGGAAACCGTAATACATGTGTGAATACTTAGACCACAACATGTCCCTAGTGAGCCTCTAGTTGACTAGCTCGTTGATCAATAGATGGTTATGGTTTCCTGACCATGGGCATTGGATGTCATTGATAACAGGATCACATCATTAGGAGAATGATGTGATGGACAAGACCCAATCCTAAGCATAGCACGAGATCGTGTAGTTCATTTGCTAAAAGATTTTCTAATGTCAAGTATCATTTCCTTAGACCATGAGATTGTGCAACTCCTGGATACCGTAGGAATGCTTTGGGTGTACCAAACGTCACAACGTAACTGGGTGGCTATAAAGGTACACTACAGGTATCTCCGAAAGTGTTTGTCGGGTTGGCACGAATTGAGACTGGGATTTGTCACTCCGTATGACGGAGAGGTATCTCTGGGCCCATTCGGTAATGCATCATCATAATGAGCTCAATGTGACTAGTGAGTTAGCCACGGGATCATGCATTATGGAACAAGTAAAGAGAGTTGCCGGTAACGAGATTGAACAAGGTATAGGGATACTGATGATCGAATCTCGGGCAAGTAACATACCGATGGACAAAGGGAATTGTATACGGGGTTGATTGAATCCCCGACATCATGGTTCATCCGATGAGATCATCGTGGAACATGTGGGAGCCAATATGGGTATCCAGATCCCGCTATTGGTTATTGGCCGGAGAGGTATCTCAATCATGTCTGCATGGTTGCCGAACCCGTAGGGTCTACACACTTAAGGTTCGGTGATGCTAGAGTTGTAATGGGAATAGTATGTGGTTACCGAAGGTTGTTCAGAGTCCCGGATGAGATCTCAGACATGACGAGGAGCTCTGGAATAGTCCGGAGGTGAAGATATGTATATTGGACGAAGGGTATTGGAGTCCGAAATTGTTCCGGGGGTACCAGGTGATGACCAGCGTGTCCGAAAGGGGTTTCGGAGGCCCCGGCAAGTGTTGGGGGGCCTTATGGGCCAAGGGGAGGGGTACATCAGCCCACTAAGGGGCTGAGCGCCCCTCCCACCCCATCTCACGTAACTTGGGGAGGTGGGGGTGCCACCCCTAGGGCAGCCGCCCCTCCCGGCTTGGGGGGCAAGTTTCCTAGGGGGTGGGGGCGCCCAAACTCATCTAGGGTTTCCCCTGGCCGCCGCCCCTCCTCTAGATCTATCTAGAGGGGCCGCCCCCCTCTCCCCTTCCCCCTATATATAGTGAGGGGGTGGGAGGGCAGCCACACCCTTCCCCTGGCACAACCCCTCCCTCCTCCAACACCTCCTCCTCCTCTGTAGTACTTGGCGAAGCCCTGTTGGAGAACCACGAGCTCCACCACCACCTTGCCGTCGTGCTGTCGGAGTTCTCCCTCAACTTCTCCTCTCTCCTTGCTGGATCAAGAAGGAGGAGACGTCCCCGGGCTGTACGTGTGTTGAACACGGAGGCGCCGTTCGTTCGGCGCTAGATCGGATCTTCCGCGATTTGAATCGCCGCGAGTACGACTCCATCAACCGCGTTCTAGTAACGCTTCCGCTTAGCGATCTTCAAGGGTATGAAGATTCACTCCCTCTCTCTCTCGTTGCTAGTATCTCCTAGATTGATCTTGGTGACACATAGGAAAATTTTGAATTATTGCTATGTTCCCCAACAACATTATCGTCAGTCTCTGCTCTTCTCCGCGAGCCCCGAATGCACTAACAGGTTTGGGTATTTGTTCTGAGTTGGCCTCTGGCCTTTACGCACTAACTACCACGCAAGAATAGTTATGGGCCTTGACGTTGCAGTATCAGCCGAAGCTTTGTCAGACGTCCATTTCAGCAATGCGGCATGGTCGGGTCGTGCTGGCCATCCAAGGCGGTGCTGTTATTCACCCTGCGCACAACGACCCGGAGTGCAACGGGCGATGGGCCCAAGACCCCAGAGCGCTTAGGATGTAGACCGGCGGGGACCTCTCTGCTGAGCCTAGGTAGGGCTGCGACGTGTTGATCTTTCGAGGCCAGGCATTGACCCAGAAAAGTGTGTCCGGCCAGAGTAATCAAGCGTGTTGGAAAATTTGGTGCACCCCTGCAGGGAAGATTATCTATTAATAGCCGTGTCCACGGTAACAGAAGTTCAACCTTATATCCTGATCTTATATAACTAGAAATGGATACTTGAGATATGTGATGGATATGCGGCTCCGGGATTGCTTTCTCATAGGGAGTCGAGGAAGGATCTCTGGGCGTTAATGTTACGACATACTTGTTAATTAAAATGCTATTCTTTACTCTTCTACACTGCAAGATGCTTGGAGCTGCTTGAAGATGCTAGTCTTTGATAGGCTAGGCCTTCCCCCTCTATTCTGGCATTCTGCAGTTCAGTCCATAAATACAAACCTTCCATTTGATACCAATGCATACTTAGTATAGATCTGATGCTTGCGAGTACTTTGGATGAGTACTCACGGTTGTTTTGCTACCCCCTTTTCCCCTTGTTTCTTCTTTCTGGTTGATGCAACCAGATGGTGGATCCCTAGAGCCATATGCCACCGCCGACGGATACTGCTACGTGGAGGCCAACGACGACCAGGAGTAGTTAGGAGGTCCCAGGCAGGAGGCCTTGCCTCTTCGATCATGTTGCTTTTGTGCTAGACTTCTTAAGGCATCCTTGTTTAACTTATGCCCGTTTTCAGATATTGTTGCTCTTGTGTATCAAGCTTTTGTATTCGAGCCCTCGAGGCCCCTGGCTTGTAATATAAAGCTTGTATTATTTTATTTTGTGTCTAGAGTTGTGTTGCGATATCTTACCATGAGTCCCTGATCTTGATCATACACATTTGCGTGTATGATTAGTGTACGGTCGAATCGGGGGCATCACAGATTGTGAGTGTCAGTTATTGATCCAGGGACTGAGACAGTAAGCACATATATTCGGGGGCCCTCCCGGTACTGGTTTGTGACATATGTTATCAGAGTACATGTTGTCTATAGGACATGACCCTAGGAGATGGAAAGACAATAGGGACAAAACATATTTTAGACTTCACTAAGTTTATCCTTTGGTCTTGTATCTTATTACCTCTTCATTTCTAACCCTCTCCCCTTCAAAATGTAGATGGCCACTTTCATGGAACTAGACGAGGAGAAGTCAATGCTTAGCATGATCTTGAAGGGAGACATCAAATTTCCAAAAGCATTGAAGGGTGTCATGTTAGGCATGGGACTGTATGGAGAAGCAGTTACAGAGGATTCCTAGTCTGACATGAAGGAAGGAACTCTTGGTTAGTGTAACTACACATGTACGCCAACCATGGGACAACAATGAGGCTAGAGGACTTCAAGTAATCACCAACCCGACACTCCAAGCTACATTCTTCGACGCTGGACGAGATGCTGCATGGGAAGAATAGTTAGATTGCACTGCACTCAGGAGCACCTCCACAAGATAGAAGAAGAGAGTTGAAGACTGTCTAGGAAGAACTTGCAAGGGAGAAGTACAAGAACCGCTTCAAGAAGGAAGCCAATTGAAGGAGTTGGATACCGAAACTGTGATAGATTTAACCACCACTACTATGTTAATCAGAAGTAGAACGTTTCACACATACCACTACTATGTCAATCTGACGTGGTGATGTAATAGCAGTAGGATGAGATCATAACGGATGCGGTATGACCTTACTTAGGATTTTCTTGGAACCTTATTGCTTATAAATTGAATGAAGTCTTGATTACGTGTTTCATGTGTGAAGTGTGAACGTTACCTATGTGTTATACTAACAACCATATGAGGCTATAATTAGTAGAAGTTAGTATAAGGGTATCTATCTATCTCGACTATTCCCTCGTCCCCAACCTAAACCCGAAACCATGGACCATGAGTAGACCGCAACCAGATGGTCCAGAGAATTTGCGAAACCAAAGACCATACCAACAACTGGTCAGCTCCCGGTGTCCCCACATTGATGGAACAAGTGGCGCAGGGACAAACCTTGATAAGCTATCAACTGGAGACCTGGATCAAGCACCTGAGTAAGAAACAAGCACCAACCCCCTAAAGGATGCATTCATGAGCTTCATGGAGATGAGACTGCCTAGATTTTTTAGTGCCACGAAGACCATGGAGGTCGATGATTGGCTACAGATTGTGAGAAAAAATTTGGAGACCATTGCTTGCACATACTCTGAGAAGGTGAGATTTGCCACACTTCTGTTAGAAGGGCCTACCGGAGAATGGTGGGACCGAGACAAAACAAGTCATTCCATTTGGGAAATGACATGAACGATTTTCCGCTTCAATTTCCATGAAGTCCAGACTCGACTGATAAGAGCCGCACCAAGGGTAGAGGAGGAACACCCCGACAAGAACAAGGAGGAACTTGGGAAGAGCTTGGATAATCGCACCTTAGGAATGGAAGGAAACCTAAAGCAGGATCACCCCGCGGAAGAGATTACATGCCTCTTGTGCAATGGGATTGATCATTTTCCGTCTAGTTGTGGAACCTTCAAAAGGGTAGCACCGATAGCACAACCTCAAGAGGAGATATAAGGGGAAACCCTAGTACTATAGACTATGTTCCCTAGTTTTTAAGGCCTCAAAATGAATTGAGGACTACAATATGGAATTGGGTCATCTAATTTTGACTGAGTCAACAATTTCACAAGGAGCTCTCTCATTCATTTTCTAATACAGTATGCTCAATAATTTTGAAGATCTCCCATTCGATTGAGATATACTCCCTCCGTCCCATAATGTAAGATATTTTTTGCTACTACACTAGTGTCAAAAAAGTCTTACATTTTAGGGCGGAGGGAGTACAATGTTAAATCCTTGATTTTGACTCGATCGATCCTTGGTTGTGGCAATGAAAATCTCTAAATCCATTAAACTCTCTAATATTAAAGCTCCCTCATTTAACTTAGGTCTTCAAATTGGATTATTTACATGATTGATTGGGTCATTGACTCGGGCTTCGTGGTGGGATCTCTCGATGAATGGATCCCTTGGTAAGTGCCTGGGTGGTGTGGGCCTTTATTGACAAAAAGAAAGTGCCCCCTGTGACTCTTTTAGCATGAGCATAACACATGCGGCGAACATAGGTAATTTTCTCATGTATTTGTATTAATTATAAAAGATGCCTTCCAATCACACGGTCAAAAAGACCCACCCAAACACCACAACAGAAAAAGAAAAATGACACACTCACAGATGATTCAGTACGGATTGGTCATACCAAACACTCTCCCACCAATCACTTTCCTGATTTTCACTGTTGAGCCACTCTTCCCCTAATCTCCAACCATAAATTGACACATCATTTTCTTGAAAAAAAATTGACACATCCATCCATAACCATGATTTCGTAAAGTCCATCCATAGGTGTAGCATCTCTAATAAAAGGAACACACTCCATTGTTTACCCACACGCCATACCAACTAGCACGTAAATATTTTTCACAATTTAAAAACAATCACCACATAAAAATAGAACATGTACAACCCTAAGACTTCTAGTATCACTATAAGCTCCCTAGAGGGTGAAGGCCTCTCATTCAATTGAGGACATTGCGTTTGGATTTGGTTCTCAATTTTGACCTGATCAACAATTTTCCAAGGAGTTCTCTCATTCAAGTGAGGTGTTCAATTTTAAATTTGGTTCACGATTTTGACTGGTCAAGTCATCTCCCCACATACCAAGCCAAATGAGTACAAGACGTTTTTTGACAGTGTCATAAACTCTAAAAACGTCTTATGAAGATTCTAAGAGAAAAACGTCTTATAAAAAAGTTACAGAGATAGTAGTATATATGGACAGTTGAATACATTATCAGAATTACACCCATCTTATCATTTGGCTGAATGATGAGGTACATCAAAAAGGAATTACACCCATCTTATCATTCGGCATGAATGGTGAGCTACATCAAAAAGGAATTACACCCATCTTATTTGCATCCGAAAAGCATGTTACTCGTTCATATATCCAAATGAAACCGGGATCTCTTCCCTACACCCCGTCTGAAGTAGGGGTGGTAGTACGTCCGCTTGCCGGGGGAGGAGGATAAATCTTGGCAAGAAGCAATCCGAAGGAAACCACGGCCGACCCAAAAACCAAGCGGCCGAGGGTCCGGTCGACAGCTGCCTGCTCTTTCTCCAGCAGCCTGCAGCGCAGACGAACACACACGGGACGGGGATTAGTGGCGATTAGTGAGCTGGTAGTACTCCCTTCATCTCAAAAATTTTGTCTTAGATTTGTGTAAATACGGATGTATCAAGTCAAGTTTTAGTATTAAATACATTCGTATCTAGAAAAATATAAGACAAGAATTTTGAGACGGAGGAAGTATCTCGTGGCTGCAAATCGGTTGTTAGTAGTAGTACTTACTTCATGTACGACGCGTGGCCTAATCGCCTTTTGGCCTCGGCCATCGCCGTGTCGTCGAAGCCAATCAGATAGGACCGCCACGACCAACGACCCTGCCACAGACCCCGTAGCTTTTGAGTGTCAATTCGGAATGAAATACTGAAAAAAGATGATGATGAGAGACGGGATTGAATGAATTGATCTGAGGAAGGTGCTCGGCGGCCTTGCCTATGGCGCTGGTGAGAGTCCGGCGAGAGAGGAGTCGGAACGCGATCGTCGCCATGTCGCAACTCGCCACAATCGATTGGGGTTTGTTCGAGAAAGCGGAAATCGGTAATGAGATCGAATACTACGGAAGCGCACATGATATAACTGGGAAAAGGCTCCGACTACGAACCCAAACGAGAATCGTACCCGATTCGAAACCAGAGGCCCCGTGTCAGAGACGGGCAGGGTTTTTTCCCATGGCGCAAAAGCGCGCAAAGGCAATCTCTATTGGCTCTTATATAGAAACTAGCGTACCGTGTCCGTTCGTTGCATCCGGAAAAATAATTTTTACATGCTCCTAGCCCAACAAGCACTGCTACTCAAGACCCATACATGTTAACATCCTCTATTTTAATACGGTGCTGCGGTGTGAAGTGTCGGAAGGTGGTCAATCATGGCGATGATTAAGAGAATTGGTCAGCATATAGAACAATAATATGGACAAATATCCAGACTTCACCCTATTTAAATTTAGTATTTTTTTTCTTGCCCTTGGTGCAACTTATGTCTTGTAAGTCATTTCACAACCATATGCATCTTTGATGAAAAAAAAATAGATGTGACCAAGTTTAAGCATATTAGCTTATACTCCCATATATTTTGGCCAATATTAACTTATACTCCCTCCGTTTTTATTTAGTTCGCATATTAGCTTTGGTCAAAGTCAAGCTTTACAAACTTTGACCAAGTTTGTAAACAAAAATATTAAGATATACAATAACAAATCAACAACATTACATTTATTATTGAATGTATTTTCACATCGTATAGATTTATTATGGTAAATGGCTATATTGTATTCTATAAACTTGGTCAAACTTTACGAAGTTTGAATTCAGTCAACCCTAATATGCAGAGTAAACAAAAATGGAGGGAGTACATAAAAAGGAAAATCATGGTTATGGTAGTTGGCCACACTGTAATACTATTGTAATCATTGAAAATATCATCCCAACAATAGTTTTCCTAGCTAGTCTATATCTATATCTATACCTACTAATAAAGTAAGGTGCGTTTCTCCGATTTTTTTCATCCGTTCACCGCTAAAAGATTTTTTTATTTTTATCTGAGGTGGTAATAAACTTTCGTACCCCATCTGTTAGCAAAGGAAAAACGATTTGTGGAGAATTTCATACGTGGGCCACGCGCCCTATGGCCCAGTAAACTCAGCCATTTTTACCAGCCCACGCAGCAATAAAAGAATTCTATTTTTCGCTCCATGCGGCATATAGTTTCATCTACGCACAGGTCGACGAAGACACGGCGGCCCATTTTTGTTTGTGTTCTGTTTCAAATTTACTTTTTCTGTTTCTTTCTATTTTCATTTCCTGTTTCTTTTTATTTTGCCCATTGCAATTATATTTTTTAAAAATTTCTGAAATTCCACAGTTTTCAAAAAATGTTTGCAGTTTTAATTTTTATTCACAATTTCGTAAAAAGTTATGAATTACAAAAATATGTTCCTATTTTAAAAAAAGTTTCTATTTTTTTGTCGTGCCAAAATATGTCCAAATTTTAAAAATATTCCCGTTCTTAATAAAATGGTCGTATTTTTCACAAAAAATCAATATTTAAACAAATGCATTTAAAAAATGTTCCAAATTCGAAAAATATTCTTGTTTTAGATATAGGTTTAAAAAATTGAAAAGAATGTTTGCATTAAAGGAACACATTTCCTAAAATTCTTCTGCATGTTTAACACATGTTCCCATTTTAAAAAATTGTTCACAACGTAAAAATATTCATGTTTTTATAAGAATGTTCAGGTATTTAAGAAATGTATGCGAATTTCAGGAAATGTTCTGTTCAAATTTTTTGTTCTTGCTTTGTCCAAAAATGTACGTAAGTTTCAAAAACTCTTCAAATTTTGGAAAATTGTTCATGTTGCCAAGTATATTTGGTAGTTCATGTTATGAATTACAAAATTCTGTTCCTATTTAAAAAATGTTTGTAATTTTAAATTTTTATCATTCTGATTTTTTTTTCAGAATTTTAAAAGTTATTCCCATTTTTTGAAAAATGTTTGGGTTTTTCCAAATTTGTGCAAGATTTAAAAAAGTTACAAATTTTAAAAATATTCTTGTTTAGTGATATGTTCAAAAATTGAAAATAATTTTTGCACTAAAAGACACATTTCTAAATTTCTTCCATATGTTCAAAACATGTTCCCGTCTCCAAAAATTGTTGCAACTTAAAAAAAATTGTATTTTTATAAAACATTCATGCTTTTAAGAAATGTTTGTGAATTTCAACAAATGTTCTATTCAAATTTTTTGTTCGTCTTTTTTAAAAATGTATAGAATTTTAAAAAAAATGTAATTTGGAAAATTGTTCACGTTGCCAAGTATATTTGGCATTTCATAGTTATTAGTTTTTGAAAAGTTCAAAAAAAAGTTTCGAATCTGACGTTGCATAAGATTCTTTAATTTTAACGATAACCATTGGAGAGCAGAACGCATTTGTTTGAGTGGCTAGCAACATGTAGTCGGGTCTTTGAGGTCGTGAATTCGATCACTCCCATACTGGGCCTGCTCCGCATCCGGCGCATCAAGCTAAGTCGGCTTGTTTAGAATAAGGGACACCATAAATTATTGACAGTGGTAGCTTCCAGTCGTCAATATTTTATCTATAAGTCCAAATGCATTGATTCTTTTTGCATTGTGTTCTGTGTCCAAAAATCTAACAGACCCAAAAGATGAGATTTTTCCTTGCTGTCTAGATTTTCTGGTAATTTTCAGAAGGTTTCTTGATGTTTTCTTTTTATGGTTTTGATTATTTTCAGAAGAGCCAGCTTGTCTTGAGGATCACCAGGAGCTTTGTGAACCTCATCAGCACCAGGGCAAGCCACAGTAACATTTTTATAGTGCCACTTCAATATTTGTGATTTTCCTACTTGAACTTATGAATATTTATGCATTTAAAATTAGTTATATAATGAGTATATTCTGTTAGAGGGTTGTCATGTTAAAATACTTGAATTACAGAATGTTTGAAGTGAATTTTGTTGGTAAGCTAAGGAGAACTTAGTTGCAAGTAATGAATAAAGGATATGGTCATAGAGTTTAATAATTAGTTTAATTATTATCTTTGCATGATGAAAAATGATGAGATTGCTAGAAATGATTCTGCTGTAAGTGAGGTGTGATCTTAACCAGAGTAGTAGCATGAGTTGATGATGGCTCCGAAGGAGCGTGGTTGATTCAGTTATTTGTATGGTTATGTGATGCATGTGTTAAGTGATGCATAGTATGGCATTATGACACCGGTTATTTTCACATTAAGTTGAACCTGATTAATAACTCAACTTGAATATGTTGTTGACCGGGTCATGGTGCCGCTGAAACGAGTCTTTCCCAGTGCAACCACATTTGCCGGTATGGGACGGCCTTAATGCGTTTCATTGCCGTGCCTCTGGTCGGTGCCTCCATTTAGGGAAGGTTATGGGCGTGCTGTACCCTAGCCCAGTAGGCAAGCATAACCTTGTGAGCCCGTTGTTAAGTTAAGTTTTTGTACCGGGTCCCTGAGTGGATCGTGGACACGACGGTGGTCGAGGTGTCTGGAGGTAGACACAGGGCCACCCAAGACTAGCCCGATGGGGTCTGAGTCGGAATGGCCGGGAGAGTGTCATGTCAATGAAATGGTTTCGTCGGAATGCCGTTGGTCCACATGAATGGGAGTGCGAGGCCATGGGTTTCGTAGTGTGGGTACAGTGTACTAACCTCTGCAGAATGCTTTTAATCTATCGATAGCCGAGTCCACGGTCACGGACACGCTTGAAAGTAGGGTACACAATGGGTCAACACTTAATATAATTTGCACACTAAGTTTGTACTAAGGATGGCAGTGAGGCCATCGTGTTGAGGTGGACCATGAGTTGGTCGGGTGGTGATTGCCGGAAGGGTCACGGGCCATGAGTTGGTCGGGTGGTGATCGCTGTAAGGATCACAAATGTGTTTTAGAGATTATCATGTTGTGGTCTGGAAATGATCACGTCCGGTAAGCAAGTCCGTGGAACGAGTACCAGTTGAGCCTAGTCACAGCATGTTGGATATCTGGTTGCATTGTTGATTAACTGGTTAAGTATCATGATATTGTTTGTCATTATGTTTATGCTTATTGTGAGCTTGCAAGTACATTCAATGTACTGACCTGGCGTGTCATGCCAGATTTTAGGAAAGTCTCGTTGGGAAGGAGTGCTGTCCGAGTCTAGACCGTGTCCACATCGGTGTCCCTGTGCTATGGAGTCCCGCTACTACGTTATTCCGCTGCCAAGTAGTTGTCATGATCGAGGCCCCTTTATATTCACTAAATAATGTACATATTGTTCAGTCGCATCGTGTGTGCCGCTTGGCCTCGCTAATTGTTGTAATATAAACTGTGCTCCGCTAGCATGAATAAAGCGGTTGTTTTTCTGTACCAAGTTGTTGTGTGTTGCCAGAAGACAAGGTCTCTGGGCTGGCAATGCAAGGTAAACCGGTCGCTCTGAGCCGGGGTGCCACAATGCTTGGTATCAGAGCCGCGCTGACTGTAGGCCATGCTAGACTAAGCCGAGTTAACTAGACGTTAGATACGAGTTGTAGCTGAGTGCCGGTAATAATTGTAGCTGGTTGTTGTGTTGCATGCACTGATTTTATTTTTATGCTAACCTGCTAATGGTTGTGAGTGTAGATGGCTCCGGTGCTATATCCGTGCCAGTTGCAACTGATGCCATACACGTTGCCGCATCTCCTTCGTAACTTGTGGCGTCGGCTGTACCCTCACGGAGGCGATCCAACCTATCGTGTGTATCGAGAGCGCCTAGCTGACTTAGTGTATGAGTATCACGCCGTGGTTACTCTGCGCATCAGTTCCGATTCCAGCTGTTACACTCGTACCTCTCGAAGCGGCTACGATTCTACCGCTTCTCAGGCTGTCCAGTTTGCTGCATTCGAGGTACTTGTTGAGCTCCGCTACAACGAGGTTCGGATGCAGAACCTCCTAGGTTTCCATTACTATCCTTATCTCCACGATAATGGAAGTATTTGTTTCCCTCTCATTGATCCGGAGTCTGATAGTGTAGCTAGCCACCTTTCTCGCTACATCACTGCTAGCTATCTTCTGATCTACGAGCTGGCTCGTGAGCTGAGTTGTGTCCGTACTACCTTAGCCTCTACTTTAGTCTCTGCACCCTCAACCACTACTCCACCATCTGTAGGATTTACTCCCGACGTTCCTGCCAGTTCTAGGTCCCCTGTTTCTCCGGTTACTCCTCCGAGTAGCTCAGGCACCGCGACTGTTAGTCCACTTAGTGCTCCTGCTAAGTGGGTTTCACTCCTCGCCACTCCTGTAGCCCCGATGATCCACCCTCCACCTACCCCAGAGGGAGAGCCCTCGAGGCAGCGTCGTCGTGTCACTTTTAACCCGGAGGTCTCCGTTAACCCCGTCAGTTCTGGATCCGAGTCCGCTTCAGGAGAGGACTGATACGTCTCCGTCGTATCTACTTTTCCAAACACTTTTGCCCTTGTTTTGGACTCTAACTTGTATGATTTGAATGGAACTAACCCGGACTGACGTTGTTTTCAGCAGAACTGCCATGGTGTTGTTTTTTGTGCAGAAAATAAAAATTCTTGGAATGTCCTGAAACTCCACGGAACACCTTAGAAAAAATAAAGAAAAATCCTCACAAAAGATGAAGACCAGGGGGCCCACACCCTGCTCACAAGGGTGGGGGGCGCGCCCCCTGGGCGCGCCCCCTACCTCGTAGGCCCCCTGGTGGCCCTCCGACGCCAACTCCATATATTGGCTTTCGGGGAGAAAAAAATCAGGGAGAAAAAATCATCGCGTTTTACAATACGGAGCCGCCGCCAAGCCCTAATCTCTCTCAGGAGGGCTGATTTGGAGTCCGTTCGGGGCTCCGGAGAGGGGGATTCGTCGCCATCGTCATCAACCATCCTCCATCACCAATTTCATGATGCTCACCGCTGTGCGTGAGTAATTGCATCGTAGGCTTGCTGGACGGTGATGGGTTGGATGAGATTTATCATGTAATCGAGTTAGTTTTGTTAGGATTTGATCCCTAGTATCCATTATGTTCTGAGATTGATGTTGCTATGACTTTGCTATGCTTAATGCTTGTCACTAGGGCCCGAGTGCCATGATTTCAGATCTGAACCTATTATGCTTTCATGAATATATGTGTGTTCTTGATCCTATCTTGCAAGTCTATAGTCACCTACTATGTGTTATGATCCGGCAACCCCGAAGTGACAATAATCGGGACCACTCCCGGTGATGACCGTAGTTTGAGGAGTTCATGTATTCACTATGTGCTAATGCTTTGTTCCGGTTCTCTATTAAAAGGAGGCCTTAATATCCCTTAGTTTCCAATAGGACCCCGCTGCCACGGGAGGGTAGGACAAAAGATGTCATGCAAGTTCTTTTCCATAAGCACGTATGACTATATACGGAATACATGCCTACATTACATTGATGAACTAGAGGTAGTTCTGTGTCACCCTATGTTATGACTGTTACATGACGAATCGCATCCGGCATAATTATCCATCGCTAATCCGATGCCTACGAGTTTTCCATATACTGGTTTACACTTATTTGCTTTTCCGTTGCTACTATTACAATCACTACAAAATACCAAAAACATTACTTTTGCTGTCTTTACTTTTGTTACCATTACCACCACTATCATATTACTTTGCTACTAAACACTTTGCTGCAGATACTAAGTTTCCAGGTGTGGTTGAATTGACAACTCAGCTGCTAATACTTGAGAATATTCTTTGGCTCCCCTTGTGTCGAATCAATAAATTTGGGTTGAATACTCTACCCTCGAAAACTGTTGCGATCCCCTATACTTGTGGGTTATCAAGACCTTTTTCTGGCGCTATTGCCGGGGAGAATAGCTCTATTCTTTGAGTCACTTGGGATTTATATCTGATGGACACTATGAAGAACTTGAAAGATGATCGAACTACTATTTTGCCATCAACTACGAGGGGAGGTAAGGGATTGCCATCTAGCCTTGCACTAGATTCTCCTTCTGTTATGAGTAAGTTTGCGACACCTAAACCTACTACTGCTATTGATTCTGATATGTCGCATGTTATTGATGATGCCACTTCTGCTATGCATGATACTTATGATGAAACTACTTCTATGCTTGATACTACTGTGCCACTTGGTGAATTTCTTGATGAGCAAATTGCTAGGTCTAGAGAAAGAGAAATTATTGAACCTGAACACGATGATGTTAGTGATGATGAACCTATGCCTGCTATTCCTGAGGGTTATCTTTTTGATGCTGAATCTTCTGCAGCTATTCTTGCTTGCCATGATAAACGTGAACTTAAGAGGTTGCTAGTTAAAAGGAGTAAAGAATCTTTTAGAGATAGAATGAGACCCGACCCTGCCTTTGCTACTTCACCTATCTGTGTGCCTGATCAGGATTATTATGATTTTTCTGTTGATCCAGATATAATTACTTTGGTTGAATCTGATCCTTTTTATGGCTATGAATCTGAAACTGTTGTGGCACATCTTACTAAGTTAAATGATATAGCTGCCCTGTTTACAAATAATGAGAGATCGCGCTACCTTTATTTACTTAAGATATTTCCGTTCTCATTAAAGGGTGATGCTAAGATATGGTATAATTCTCTTGATCCTGGTTGTGTGCAAAGTCCCCCGGATATGATTTATTACTTCTCTGCTAAATATTTACCTGCTCATAAGAAACAAGCTGCCTTGAGGGAAATATACAATTTTGTGCAAATTGAAGAAGAGAGTCTCCCACAAGCTTGGGGGAGGCTTCTCAAGTTACTTAATGCTTTGCCTGATCATCCTCTTAAGAAACCTAAAATATTCGATATCTTTTATAATGGACTAACTAATGCTTCCAGAGATTTCCTGGATAGTTGTGCTGGTTCTCTTTTCAGGGAAAGAACACCGGATGACGCTGAAACTCTATTGAATAATATGTTGGCAAATGAAAATAATTGGGCACCTCCCGAGCTACCTCCTGAGCCTGTTCCTGAGCCTATTCCTAAACCAACTCCGAAGAAGAGAGGTGTTCTATTTCTCAGTCCCGAAGATATGCAAGAGGCAAAGAAATCTATGAAAGAAAAAGGTATTAAAGCTGAAGATGTTAAGAATTTACCTCCTATTGAAGAAATACATGGTCTTAATTTACCGCCTGTTGAATAAGTATATGATCTCAATTACTTATTTAATGAAGAACCTCCCGATATCCCGACACATGTAGTAAAGGTAAATTCTCTCTATAGATATGATAAAGCTGAAGTCCCTCCTACTAAAATTGCTAGTCAGTGCTTGGATGAGTTTGATGACTTTATGTTTAAGCAAGATGATTTTAATGCCTATTTTGGTAGACAATTAAAACATAATACCTTTATGATTAAATGCTTGGGTGATTATATGGCTGATATTAGAGGTGAACTTAAACTTGTTAGCAAACATGCTTCTATGGTTACCACTCAAGTAGAACAAGTACTTAAAGCTCGGAAAGAAGTGCTTGATGAAATGAATAGTAAGAAAAATGATTATGCTGTTAGAGTGGCTACTAGAACTGGTAGAATGACCCAGGAACCTTTGTATCCTGAAGGCCACCCTAAGAGAATCGAGAAAGATTCTCAGAGAAACAATATTGATGTACCTAGTTCTTCTAAAAGGAAGAAAAAGAAAAATGATAGGACTTTGCAAACTTCTAGTGAACCTATCGCTGAACCACCTGAGAATCCAAATGATATCTCTGTTTCTGATGCTGAAACACAATCAGGTGATGAACATGAACCTAGTGATAATGTTAATGATAATGTTCATGTTGATGCTCAACCTAGTAATGATAATGATGTAGAAGTTGAACCTGCTGTTGATCTTGATAACCCACAATCAAAGAATCAACGTTATGATAAAAGAGACTTCATTGCTAGGAAACACGGTAAAGAAAGGGAACCATGGGTTCAGAAACCCAGCCTTTTCCTCCGAAACCATCCAAGAAAAAGGATGATGAGGATTTTGAGCGCTTTGCTGAAATGATTAGACCCATCTTTTTGCGTATGCGATTGACTGATGTGCTCAAAACAAATCCTTATGCTAAGTATATGAAAGATATCATTACTAATAAAAGGAAGATACCTGAAGCTGAAATTTCCACCATGCTTGCTAATTACACTTGTAAGGGTGGAATACCAAAGAAACTTGGAGATCCCGGAGTGCCTACTATACCATGCTCCATTAAAAGAAGTTATGTTAAAACTGCTTTATGTGATCTTGGAGCCGGTGTTAGTGTTATGCCTCTCTCTTTATATCGTAGACTTGACTTGAATAAGTTGACACCTACTGAAATATCTTTGCAAATGGCTGATAAATCAACTGCTATACCTATCGGTATTGGTGAGGATGTGCTTGTTGTGGTTGCAAACGTTATTATTTTAACGGACTTTGTTATTCTTGATATTCCCGAGGATGATAGTATGTCTATTATTCTTGGAAGACCTTTCCTTAATACTGCAGGGGCTGTTATTGATTGCACCAAAGGCAATGTCACTTTTCATGTTAATGGCAATGAGCACACGGTACATTTTCCGAGAAAACAACCTCAAGTTTATAGTATCAACTCTATTGGAAAAATTCCATCGATTATATTTGGAGGTTTTGAATTTCCTCTCCCTACTGTCAAGAAAAAGTATGATATTCTTATTGTTGGGGATTTTCATATCCCCGTTGAGGTAACTTAGTGTCATTCGAAATTTCTCCGGTTCCGTGATTATTCGGAATGAGTTTGTTAACAAGACTTGATCAACCTTGTTAGTGGGTTCATTTTGATGATCACAAGATGGATGAAACTAGAAGCACAACCTTCTGTACCCTCTTTATATTTTCTGTTATTTAGTAGAAATAAAGTAAAATAGTATTTTTCTGTCTGTTTGCTGACTTATCCATGCAATATAAAATTATCCTGAAAATAAAAATCCTCAGAATGCCATGCCAATTTAATATGATTTTTTCGGGAATATTTGAGGATTTACTGTGCAAAAATTACCACGGGGGGAGCTGCTACCCGGCCACGAGGGTGGAGGGCGCGCCCTACCCCCTGCCTCGTGGGCCCACGGCGGCCCTCCTCCACTTATCCCTGCACCCATCTTCTTCCTCTGCCTCACACAAACACGAAAAACCAACTCAAGCACGAGTTCCAGCCCCCGTTGCTGTGATTTTCGATCTCCTTGCTCAAAGCACCTCTTGCAAAACTGCTTGGGGAGATTGTTCCTTGGTATGTGACTCCTCCATTGGTCCAATTAGTTTTTGTTCTAGTGCTTCATTCATTGCAAATTTGTGCTGCATAGGTGACCATGTTCTTGAGCTTGCATGTCAAATTTATATGGTTCCAAGTAGTTCCAATGCTTTATATAGGCCCTAGCACTTGTGGGAGTTATTGCTATCAATTTTATTGAAGTTGGTTCACTTTTATTTGAAGTTACTAAAAATTTCAGATTGTTTCAGAAATAATGAAAGACTTTTGAGAGGCTCGTCGAGCCGAAGCTCCAAGGAAAAACAAAAGGAAGAAGAGGAGAAGCCCAAATTTAATTTGCCTCGCACTGCGGAGGTCCGGCCGTGTGAATGGCCCTCTGATGACTTCTTGAGGAGAGATGGGATTTATGAAGATTTCTATTTATTGATTGAGAGCGCCGGCCTCACCGACTTCCTCCACGACCAATGTCATCAATATCTCTTACTCACAAATACTTTTGTGCAGAACTTCTACTTTTTCCCTAAGAAATCACCTCCAACAGTAGAGTTTCATTTATATGACGTTGTTAAAGAGATGACATTAGCTGAATTCTGCGAGGTTTGCAGAATACCCTTTGAGGGCACCTTAGATGAACCCCACCGTAATGAAGTAGAAGCTTTTATTAACACTATCACGGTGGGAGAAACCAGGAAGGTTTCTGATGCAAGGATCACTAGCATACATTATCCTGTTTTACGCTACTTTGCCTTATTTGCTAGTCGTTGCTTGATTGGACGCGGGAACTGTGGGAACCTTAGTATTCCTGATATTATTATTTTGCTCCATGGTTTATACCGCAATAACTCTGTGAGTATGGGTGGAATTGTTGCTAGACGGTTAAGTCTGAACCGTACTAAGGGCCCCATCTTTGGAGGCATTTACGCTTCACGCCCAGCTGAACATTTTGAAATACCCATTAGGCATGCGGAGAAAGAAGAAACAACGCTGCCCCGTGCTTATTTAGATTACAAGAGTATGATAGCGCATGATTTTCTTGTTAAGAGTCGAGATGGGGAGCTCAGATACAAATTATACTTTGATAAACATCACCCTGAGACTATTACTTTGCCTACTCCTTCTTTGTTTAACTTGTTTGCAGAACCTCACATTGTTCCGTGGTCGGCTGTTCAAGCCTATCAGAACCCTGCACCAGCCCTAAAGCCGGAGCCACAAGATGAGCCTCCATGACTATCTGTTTATTCTTGGGATCCAGAGGAGGCTGCCAGCCAGTGGCAGTCAGATCTTCTTCGTCACAGTACGACCCCAGCTACACCTACGGGTATCCGCCAGGCCATCCCTGGCAATAAACCAACTTAGGCCAAAAGCCTAAGCTTGGGGGAGTACGTATTTCCCACCGACATTACATTCATGTTCACACACACTCATTGCTAGATGTTGGTGCTCATACTCTTTCATTGTATTATCCATGCTAGTTTAAATTTCTTTTTCCTGCTTTCTTCTTGTGTGTTTGATAAACTTTAAGAAAAACCAAAAAAATTATTAGTTAGTTTACTTTTCATGCTTGTAGTAGAATTAAAAAGAAAACCCAAAAATATTTCCCGTTCTTCTTTTACTTGTTGGAAGCTTTCCCGTGTAAATAGTTTTTATTTTCTTTTCCTTTCTTTGGGGGCCGAGAAGACCATATTGAAAATTCTTAGTGGCTCTTATATGCACGATTGTTTATTTAACTTAGAGCCCATATTACTTGTCTTCTCTTGAGTTGAATGCTTGCAGATTCCAGCTTAGTCCAATGCACGTGCACTCTTATTATTATACACACCGTTTCGGTCGTGCAAGTGAAAGGCAATAATGATGATATATGACGGACTTATTGGGAAGAGAAAAGCTGGTATGAACTCAACCTCTCTTGTTTTTGTAAATATGATGATTCATCGTTCCTGATTCAGCTATTATGAAGTAAACATATTTGCAATGACATTTAGAGATTATAGTTGCTTGTGCCATGCTTGATTAGCTATGAGTTATAATGGTTTACCTTGCGTGCCAACACTCTATTAGAATGATTATGATGTGGTATGATGGGATGGTATCCTCCTTTAAATGCATTGAGTGACTCGACTTGGCACATGTTCACGCATGTAGTTGAATCCAATCAACATAGCCTTCATGATATTTATGTTCATGGTGGATTATATCCTACTCATGCTTGTACTCGGTGTGAATTAGTTTTAATGCATGTTTACGACTGTTGTCGCTGTCTCAGTTGGTCGCTTCCCAGTCTTTTGCTAGCCTTCACCTGTACTAAGCGGGAATACTGCTTGTGCATCCAAACACCTTAAACCCCAAATTTATTCCATATGAGTCCACTATACCTACCTATATGCGGTATTTACCTGCCGTTCCAAGTAAATTTGTATGTGCCAAACTCTAAACCTTCAAATAAAAATTCTGTTTTGCATGCTGAAATAGCTCATATGTCAACTAGAGCTGCCCTTATCTTCCGTGTTAGGCGGGTTATTCTCAAGAGGAGTGGACTCCGCTCCTCATTCACGAGAAAATGGCTGGTATCCGGGATGCCCAGTCCCATGCTTTATGCAAACTAAATCAAAATAACTGCAAACAAAACACCTCTTGGGACCCGTTGAATGTTGGAGGCACTCGTTGTTTTGAGCAAGCCATGGATTGATGCTTGTGGAGGAAGGGGAGTATAAACTTTACCATTCTGTTTGGGAACCGCCTATAATCTGTTTAGCATGGAAGATATCATCGTCTTTTAGTTGTTATGTTGACAATGAAAGTATGCCGCTCAAAATATAATTTATCTTTATTTCAAAATCGAGCTCTGGCAGCTCTACAAATCCCTGCTTCCCTCTGCAAAGGGCCTATCTATTTACTTTTATGTTGAGTCATCACCCTTCTTATTAAAAAGCACCCGCTGGGGAGCACACTATCGTTTGCATTCATTATTATTGGTTTATATTGGGTATGACTTGACTGGATCTCATTACAATGTTTAGTCAGTCCTTGATCTTTAAAGGTGCTCTGCATTTATGTTTTGCGGTCTCAGAAAGGGCTAGCGAGATACCATTTTTTTATATCATGTTATGATTATTTTGAGAAAGTGTTGTCATCCGAGTTTTGTTATTATGGCTCGCTAGCTGATTATGTTATTGATATGAGTAATTGTGAGACCTACGTGTCATTGTGAGTATGGTTAGTTCATAATAATTGCTGAAACTTGAATGCTGGCTTTTCATGATTACAACAACAAGAGCAAACAGAGTTTGTAAAAGTTTTTCTTTTTCTCTTTCAGTTTGTCAACTAAATTGCTTGAGGACAAGCAAGGGTTTAAGCTTAGGGGAGTTGATACGTCTCCGTCGTATCTACTTTTCCAAACACTTTTGCCCTTGTTTTGGACTCTAACTTGTTTGATTTGAATGGAACTAACCTGGACTGACGTTGTTTTCAGCAGAACAGCCATGGTGTTGTTTTTTGTGCAGAAAATAAAAATTCTCGGAATGTCCTGAAACTCCACGGAACACCTTAGAAAAAATAAAGAAAAATCCTCGCAAAAGATGAAGACCAGGGGGCCCACACCCCTGCTCACGAGGGTGGGGGGCGCCCCCCTAGGCGCGCCCCCGTACCTCGTGGGCCCCTTGGTGGCCCTCCGACGCCAACTCCAACTCCATATATTGGCTTTCGGGGAGAAAAAATCAGGGAGAAGAAATCATCACGTTTTACGATACGGAGCCGCCGCCAAGCCCTAATCTCTCTCGGGAGGGCTGATCTGGAGTCTGTTCGGGGCTCCGGAAAGGGGGATTCATCGCCGTCGTCGTCATCAACCATCCTCCATCACCAATTTCATGATGCTCACCGCCGTGCGTGAGTAATTGCATCGTAGGCTTGCTGGACGGTGATGGACTAGATGAGATTTATCATGTAATCGAGTTAGTTTTGTTAGGATTTGATCCCTAGTATCCATTATGTTCTGAGATTGATGTTGCTCTGACTTTGCTATGCTTAATGCTTGTCACTAGGGCCCGAGTGCCATGATTTCAGATCTGAACCTATTATGTTTTCATGAATATATGTGTGTTCTTGATCCTATCTTGCAAGTCTATAGTCACCTACTATGTGTTATGATCCGGCAACCCCGAAGTGACAATAATTGGGACCACTCCCGGTGATGACCGTAGTTTGAGGAGTTCATGTATTCACTATGTGATAATGCTTTGTTTCGGTTCTCTATTAAAAGGAGGCCTTAATATCCCTTAGTTTCCAATAGGACCCCGCTGCCACGGGAGGGTAGGACAAAAGATGCCATGCAAGTTCTTTTCCATAAGCACGTATGACTATATACGGAATACATGCCTACATTACATTGATGAACTGGAGGTAGTTCTGTGTCACCCTATGTTATGACTGTTACATGGCGAACCGCATCCGGCATAATTATTCATCGCTAATCTGGTGCCTACGAGTTTTCCATATACTGGTTTACACTTATTTACTCTTCCGTTGCTACTGTTACAATCACTACAAAATACCAAAAACATTACTTTTGCTGTCTTTACTTTTGTTACCGTTACCACCACTATCATATTACTTTGCTACTAAACACTTTGCTGCAGATATTAAGTTTCCAGGTGTGGTTGAATTGAAAACTCAGCTGCTAATACTTGAGAATATTCTTTGGCTCCCCTTGTGTCGAATCAATAAATTTGGGTTGAATACTCTACACTCGAAAACTGTTGCGATCCCCTATACTTATGGGTTATCAAGGACCCCGCAGCACCAATAGAGAAGTAGAGCTTTCGAGTATTCGCAGTCGTCAGGATGGAGTATGGATGTAGTCGTACGAGTCATGATGTTTCGTTTCATGTATGAGGTAGTTGGACCTGGCATGTTGTTATCTTTCATGTATGAGTCTATGTGTAATTATGTTGGACTTTATTTTTATTCACCGTATTTTCTTCCCCTTTCCGGTTTCACTTGGATTTTTGTTGCTGGCTTTCTCCCCACTTTATGTCGAATGCTTCTCATCTCGGTTACATTGACTTGGGAAAAATCATATTAGGATGACGCGGGGAGGCTGCAGTAGCAACGTTCGCGAGGGTTCTCCTGTTCGGCGTTCCACACGATAGGCCGGACAATCACCCGAGCCGTACGTTCCACCATCGCCTCCACCGCCAAATCCGCCCTCCACCAAGCAAATTATGCGTATGTTTGAGGATCAACGAAATAATGATCTGATGGAAATATTCAGAAGTATTCAAGCAATGGTTGGACAGAATGGAAATCAGCCCGTCCCTCACTCCAAGTTATCTGATTTTCAAAGGACTAAGCCTCCTAGTTTCAGTCAGGCCATTGATCCCTTGGACGCAGATGATTGGTTGAGAACTATGGAAAAGAAGCTTGAGGTTGCTCGAACTGATGAAGAGTATAAGGTTCCATTTGTATCACATTATCTGGAAGGCGCTGCTGCTATATGGTGGGAAAATGAAAAAGCCATAGGGACTGCTAATGAAGCCATTACCCGGTCAAGATTCAAGGAGCAATTCCGTAAATATCACATCCCTATGGGAATTATGAAGACTAAGCAGCGTGAATTTCTCGCGCTCCTCCAAGGAAGTCAGTCAGTGGGGGGAATATTTGCAGAAATTCAATCACCCGTCACGCTACTCTCAATATGACGTGGCCATTGAAGAAAGGTAGATGGACATGTTTCTTAGTGGATTAAACCCGCAACTTCGCTGTGCTCTCAGTGTGTTCGATTTCCCAGATCTCCAAACCCTGGTGAACAAGGCTTTCATTGCTGAAATGGAACACAAGATTGTATCCGATAATTAGTCTGCCCATAACGATCACAAGCGCAAGTTTGAGCCTAAAAAGGAAATGCAACCAGTACAGAAGGTTCGTACCTGGCAGCCAACTCAGGTAGCATACCAGCCTAATTGGCAACAAAATGTTAACCAGGCCACCACCCAAGTCAAGAATGACGTACTCAACCCAGTTCTGGAAAATCGCCTGCGCAACAATTCTTGTTACAGTTGTGGACAAACAGGACATTATGCCAAACAGTGTCCCAAGAACAAATGGACCAATGTAACGTTCAAGCCACAAGTCCATTATTTGGAGGCAGGTCCAAGTCAGCACGACGTCACAGGATATGTTCATCATATTTCCACCGACGAAGCCCAAGAAAATCCCGAAGTCGTCATTGATATGTTCCCTATTAATAACATACCTGCAGTAATTTTATTTGACCCTGGGGCTTCCCACTCTTTTATTTCTTGGAGTTTTGTTGCCTAAAACAAATTTCCTTGTTCGCTTTTGGGCAAGAATATGCTGGTACAAACCCTGGGATCTCTTATCAGAAGCAATCTAGTCTGCCGCAATTTGGAAGTCAGTATCAACGGAATCTGTTTTCCAACCTCTTTGATACTTATTGAGTCTGATAAGTTGGATGCTATTTTGGGTATGAATTGGCTGACTCAGTACCAAGTGTGCATAAATTGTGCGACCCAAGAAGTCAACTTGACTGTCCAAGAGGGACAAACTACAAAGTTTATTGCTCGTAGGAGCATACCCTCCAAGGAAATGGTCTTTACAGCAATAGCTGAAATGGAATTAATTCCGGTGGTCAGCGAGTTTTCTGATGTATTCCCAGAAGAACTGCCAGGCATGCCACCTGATCGAGAGCTTGAGTTTGCAATAGAACTTGTGCCCGGAACCACACCAATACACAAGAAATATTATCGAATGTCGTCATCCGAATTAGTGGAGCTAAAGAAACAGCTTGATGAAATGCTCCAAAAAGGGTATATCCGCCCTAGTTCCTCACCATGGGGATCACCTGCTATTTTTGTGAACAAGAAAGATGGCCGCCTCCGTATGTGTGTGGACTACCGACAGTTGAATGATGTCACGATCAAAAACAAATACCCTCTGCCAAGAATTGATGATTTGTTTGATCAGCTCAGTGGAGCCAAGGTGTTCTCAAAGATTGATTTGCGGACTGGATATTATCAGCTCAAAATTAAAAAGGAGGATATTCTCAAGACCGCATTCACCACTCGCTACGGTCTCTATGAATATACAGTCATGTCCTTCGGCCTCACCAACGCCCCCGCCTTCTTCATGCACATGATGAATAAAGTATTCATGGATTTCCTCAATAAGTTCATGGTCGTCTTCATCGATGATATACTTATTTACTCAAGAAGTGAAGAAGAGCATAAGGAACACCTCCGTGCAGTGTTGCAACAACTTCGTGAGCACCAGTTGTACGCCAAATTCAGTAAATGCGAGTTTTGGCTCAAGCAAGTTGGATTCCTAGGGCATGTGCTATCCGCTGAAGGTATAGCCATGGACCCAGGCAAGGTAAAAGACGTGCTCGACTGGTTGCCACCCGCCACCATATCTCATATCCGGAGTTTTCTTGGATTAGCCGGATACTACCGCCGTTTCATTGAAGGGTTTTCCAAGATTGCTAAGCCCATGACGGAGCTGCTCAAAAAGGATAAGAAGTTTGAATGGACTACAGACTAGGAGAAAAGTTTCACTGAGTTGAAGAAACGCTTGACAATTGCGCCAGTATTAACACTTCTAGATATCTACCGCAGTTTTGACATATACTGCGACGCTTCCAGGCAAGGACTAGGATGCGTACTTATGCAAGATGGCAAGGTAGTAGCTTATGCATCACGGCAGCTACGACCCCACGAAGGAAATTACCCCACTCATGATTTGGAAATGGCCGTGGTAGTTCATGCTTTAAAAATTTGGAGACACTACCTCATCGGAAAAAGGTGCCAAATTTTTACCGATCACAAAAGCCTCAAGTATATATTTACCCAGCCGGATTTAAATCTCCGTCAATGAAGATGGCTTGAGTTGGTCAAGGATTATCACCTTGGAATAAATTACCATCCGGGTAAGGCCAACGTGGTTGCCGATGCACTCACTCGAAAGCCCATCAGTTTAAGTGTCATGTTGGAATCTTTGCCTTCCGGGACTTAAAGAAGAGATTGCTCAGCTCAACCTGGTCATAGTTGAGGTTGGCCTTGCCAATATTCTGAAGGTTACCCCTACTCTTGAGGAAGAAATCCGCAAAGCCTAGTCAGGCGATGCCGATATGCAGAAACGTATCAAGTTTTTTGATTTCTTGAAGGATCAGTGCGGTACCTCCGATTCAGGGGAAGGATTTGTGTGCCTAATCAAGCAGATCTGAAGCAGAAAATTCTGTCAGAAGCCCATGAATCCCCGTACTCAATCCACCCTGGAGGTACAAAAATGTATGAAGACCTTCGACAAATATTCTGGTGGGATGGAATGAAGAAAGACATTGCTTATTTCGTCGGCTGTTGCGACATATGCAACAAAGTAAAGGCAGAACATCAGAAACCAGCCAGACTTCTCCAACCGCTGCCAGTGTCACAATGGAAATGGGACGATGTCTGTATGGATTTCATCACATGACTACCTAAGACCCGATGAGGCAATAATGCGATCTGGGTCATAGTGGATACATTAACCAAGGTGGCCCACTTCCTCCCAATCAAAACCTCATACCGAGCAGATGAGCTTGCACGACTGTATGTATCCAGAATAGTCAGTCTGCATGGAGTTCTCGGAACCGTCACTTCTGACCAAGGTTCGCTTTTCACCTCCACTTTTTGGCCCCCTCTCCATCAGGCCCTCGGAACAAAGTTGAAATACAGTACCGCTTATCATCCTCAGACGGATGGGCAGACATAAAGGGTAAATCAGATACTCGAAGATATGCTCCAAGCCTGTGCTTTGGCCCAAGGACCACAATGGGAAGATTGCTTGCCGTACGCCGAGTTCTCGTATAACAATGGATTCTAGACCAGTTTAAAGATGTCACCATATGAAGCTTTGTATGGCCGTAAGTGCCGCACTCCATTAAATTGGTCTCAAACCGGAGACAGCCGTATTTTCGGAACAGATCTCATGCTGGAAGCCGAAAAGCAAGTCAAGGAGACCCGAGACAGATTGCAATTGGCCAAATCGCGACAGAAAAGTTATTACGAGACAAAGCACCGACCGATCAGCTTTGAACCCAGAGAACATGTCTACCTTCGAGTCACGCCTATGAAAGGAATCAAGAGGTTTCAAACCCGTGGAAAATTGGCACCCAGGTTTATTGGTCCATTTCCCGTTATGACACGGGTAGGTGCTGTGGCATATCAGTTGGAGTTACCCCCTGAGCTGTCAGACGTGCGCAACGTGTTCCATGTTTCACAATTGCGATGGTGCATATCACCGCCCGAGAAAAAGACCGATTTGACAGAGATAGAGCTGGCAAAGGACTTGACCTATGAAGAGAGGCCAGTGAAAAATTTGGATCAAATGGAAAGGGTCACTCCCACTAAAGCACGAAAGTTTTACAAGGTCCAATGGATGCATCATACCGAGTCAGAATCAACCTGGGAATCAGAAGAACTTCTAAGGGCATGTTATCTAGAATGGTTTTCCCAAGCAACCGAATCTCGAGGACGAGATTCATTCTAAGTGGGGGAGATTTGTGGCAGCCTGGTTTTTGCCCTCTCTTCTTTGCTTGATTTTTAGTTGAGTTGGTTTTGAATTTGGAGTTTTGAATCATTTCATTTGGACTTAACCACTTGGGTACCCCTTGATTTTCACCCAAGTGTTCCCTCTCCTCCTCACAACCATCATTTTACCCCTGGTCCAACCCAAAAATATTGTGTGGAATATTTTTCTTAAATGAAAAATATTCATTTTGACCTCCAAATCCCTAGCTAACCCTTTGAGCTCCAAAGCAACCCTAATTTTTCTTGCCCCAAAAATCCTGAGAAAAACCCCAATTATTTTTTGGACCCTAGGGCACCTTTCTGCGCAAAAATATTTCACCATCTTTGGAATATTTTGGCTACAGAAAATAAAGTCACTTCTGGACAGAAATGGTAGTTTCTACAGCAACTACCTTTTTACTAGATCCATTGCAGCTGGTTTTTCCTGTGCCTATTTACCTTAGTAAGGGTGAGTAAAACCCCAAAGCTCAGCCCTTGACACCTAGTGGTTTGACCACAGTAACTCTCCAAAGTTACTGTCCAGTAACTTGTCAGCAGCACAAATTTATTTCTACTGCACCTGAAACCTAACCAAACCGCGGTAACAACTCAGTTTACTAAGGACTACACGCCAGACATCTGTGTTAGTGCGTAGGGTGGCCTGATGTCACAGTTCACGCGGTGACCGCGTTCATCCGAGCGTGCTGGCATGCAATACACGCGTTCTGCGCGCCGCCAGTGCTCTGTTGAGCGCGTGCTTGCTGCCCAGCTGGCCAGAGCATGCCACACCTCACCAGCATCCTCGTCTCCACCTCCATAACTCCCCCTGCCGCTCACCGATGCCGGAGCTCGCCGCAGCGAGCACAGGCACGATCCGGCCAATGGCACAGTGCGTGGCGCACTGTGTTCATCGCTTTCCCCTCGCTCGTGTGCTTGTCCGTGCCCGCGCATAGTTCTTGCGTGACCTCCGTCATCTTCTCCCTCTCTCTTTGGCGCCATTCGTCGCCGGGCGCCGTGGACAGGTGTCCTCTGGCGAAGCCTGAGCCCTGCTTGCCGCCCGCCTATAAAAGCAGCCACCCGCAGCCTCTTGGAGCACCCACAACCACTCCCACTTCCTCCTCGAGCCAGTAGAAGCCACAACCCGGCCGGGCAGGCCGCGGGCTTCCGTCCCGAAGCCGAGCTCGCCGGCGATCCCCTCCGGATCGTTCCTGCAGCTCCGGTCCCTCCCAAGCCAAGGCAACCCCGCCAGGGCCTCCGCCTCTCCTCCGTGAAGCAAACTCACCCCTCTGGAGCCCCTGGAGCCGCTCCAAGCCGTCGTCGTCTTCATCTCCGGCAACCTCCGCCCTCTGCCTCCGCTAGAAAGGTCGATTCCGACGTTGTCCGGTCACCGCTAGCTACGCTACAGGTACGGGCAGGTGCGCAAACATCTCCTCCGTCGATCCCTCCCTCTCGTTTGACTCCAAGAAGCCTCATCGCCGGCGTGTGCTCCGGCGAAGCGCCGCCTCCCTCTGTTTCCCTCTCCCCTCCCTCTGGCCTGACTAGCGGGGCCCGCTAGTCAGCCACTCATTACGCGCGTGAAGCGGTATGAGTGGTGGTGCCCTGGGTGTTTACGCTTTCGACGTCACCCCCATGTTTATTTATTTCAAATTCATTTAAAATCTAGGAAACTTCAAATGGCCATAACTTTTTATCTATAAGTCCAAATGCATTGATTCTTTTTGCATTGTGTTCTGTGTCCAAAAATCTAACAACACCCAAAAGATGTGATTTTTCCTTACTGTCTAGATTTTCTGGTAATTTTCAGAAGGTTTCTTGATGTTTTCTTTTGGTGGTTTTGATTATTTTCAGAAGAGCCAGCTTGTCTTGAGGATCACCAGGAGCTTTGTGAACCTCATCAGCACTAAGGCAAGCCACAGTAACATTTTCATAGTGCCACTTCAATATTTGTGATTTTCCTACTTGAACTTGTGAATATTTATGCATTTAAAATTAGTTATATAATGAGTATATTCTGTTAGAGGCTTGTCATGTTAAAATACTTGAATTACAGAATGTTTGAAGTGAATTTTGTTTGTAAGCTAAGGAGAACTTAGTTGCAAGTAATGAATAAAGGATATGGTCATAGAGTTTAATTATTATCTTTGCATGACGAAAAATGATGAGATTGCTAGAAATGATTCTGGTGTAAGTGAGGTGTGATCTTAACCAGAGTAGTAGCATGAGTTGATGATGGCTCCGAAGGAGCATGGTTGATTCAATTATTTGCATGGTTATGTGATGCATGTGTTAAGTGATGCATAGTATGGCATTATGACACCGGTTATTTTCACATTAAGTTGAACCTGATTAATAACTCAACTTGAATATGTTGTTGACCGGGTCATGGTGCCGCTGAAACGAGTCTTTCCCAGTGCAACCACATTGGATGGACATTGGATGTGTCCAAAAAGGGCAAAACCATCTCCTCCAACAAAGCCGGCGACTTTAACTCATCCTATGTGTTGTGCCGTGCTAGTGATGGACATGTTTATGCTAAATTTGTTGGTTCTCCTTATGAGTACATTGAATGGTCTATTTGGGTTCCTAAGACCCTTGTTACTAACATCAAAGGACCCATTACTAAATGGGTGCCTAAAACCAAGCATTGATCTCTTGTAGGTGTTTGCTTCCGGTGGGGGATCATGGTTGCTCGATAGTGGAGCAACGAATCATATGATCGGGAGCAAGGACTTGGTGGTGGACGTGCAAAAGATTCCATCTATGCCCACCAATGTCGAGTGGGGTGATGCCTCACATTCTAAGGTATTGGGTCTTGGCAAGGTTGTCATTTCTCATGATCTAACGATCGAGAAAGTCATGCTTGTTGAGTCCCTTGCATACAATTTACTTTTCGTCCGTCAACTTGCACTCATGGGCTTTGCCACTTTCTTTGACATTGATACTGTGGCCCTCTTGTGGAGCAAGACTCTTAAAGTAGCCTTTGTTGGGCATGTCGAGAATGGTCTCTATGTGATAAACTTTTCGGAGCGACCCACTAAGACCGCAACATGCCTAATGGCTAAAGTTGACGTGGGATGTCTTTGGTATCGCCGTTTAGCCCACGTCAATATGAGATCTTTGCAAAGTCTTCTCAAGGGGGGCCATGTCCGTGGACTAACAAATGTTAGTTTTGCCAAAGACCGTGCTTGTAGTGCTTGTATTGAAGGAAAGCTTCATGAGAACGCTCACCCTCCCACGACCATCATCTACTCGAAGAGACCCTTGGAGCTCCTTCACATGGATCTCTTTGGGCCCCCATCTTTTGATAGTCTTGGAGGTAGAAAGTATTGCTTGGTGATTGTGGATGATTATTCAAGATACACTTGGGTATACTTCTTCAAGAGGAAGAGTGAGACTCAACAAACCGTCATCGACTTTGCAAATGAAGCTCAACGTCAACATGATGCAAAGATCTTGACAATAAGGAGTGACAACGGCACCGAGTTCAAGAACTACACCTTGGATGAGTTTCTTAGTGATGAGGGGATCAAACATCAATATGCTGCAGCATATACCTCTCAACAAAATGGTGTAGCGGAGAGGAAGAACCGGACGTTGATGGATGCGGCAAGGACCATGATGGCGGAGTTCAAGTCTCCATACAACTTTTGGGCCGAAGCCATCAACACCGCATGTCATGCATCCAATCGGCTCTATCTCCGCAAAGGCTTGAACAAGACTCCGTATGAGATACTCACCGGCAACAAGCCCAATCTCAAGTACTTCCGGGTGTTCGGGTGTAAGTGTTTCATTCTCAAGTAAGGTGTTCGTTTGTCAAAATTTGAGGCTAGAGCTTATGAGGGCATATTTGTTGGTTATGCTACAAACGCTCATGCTTACCGTATTCTCAACAAGTCCACCGGACTCATTGAGGAGACGTGTAACGTGGAGTTTGACGAAAATAACGGCTCCCAAGTGGAGCAAAGCGGTACTTGTGATGTAGGTGATGAAATTCCTCCCCAAGCCATAAGAAGAATGGGTATTGGTCATATTCTACCCATTGAGGAACCCCTTGTGGCCGAAGGAGAAGGACAATGCTCCACTCAAGTGGAGCCATCACCTCCTCAAGACCCACATGCTTCCGAAGAACAAAGTGAAGGCCCTCAACCTTGTGAACAAGACCAAGGGCCAGATCAATCTCAAGATGGTGGTGAACCTCCAAATGATGCCCAAGGTCAAGTTCTCCCCCTCGAGCAAGTTCAAGATCATGAGCAAGCTCAAGATCAAGAACAAGCTCAAGATGGCGCCCAAGATGATCAAGTTAACCCTCCTCCTTCCACATCCGAGGAGGAATTAGAGCGTCGTGCCGTGAAGATTGCTTCCAAACTCACCACCAAAGGCCATCTCATGGAGAATGTGGTTGGAAGCCTAAGAAAGGGGGTAAGCACTCGTAGACAATTAGCAAACTATTGTGAACATCACACGTTTGTCTCTTGTGTTAAACCCCAAAAGGTCAATGAAGGGCTCGAAGACTCAATGCTATGCATGAAGAACTCAACAACTTCGAGTACAACAAGGTGTGGAGATTGGTGCCAAGGCCATCGGGGAACCACAACGTCATTGGAACCAAGTGGATTTTCAAGAACAAGCAAGATGCTCATGGGAACATCATTCGCAACAAGGCAAGATTGGTATCACAAGGCTACTCCCAAGTCGAGGGTATCGACTATGGCGAAACCTTTGCTCCCGTTGCTCGCCTTGAATCCATTTATTTGTTGATTGCTTATGCTTCCCATCACAACTTTAAGTTGCAACAAATGGATGTGAAAAGTGCTTTTCTTAATGGTCCTATTAATGAGTTGGTCTATGTCAAGCAACCCCCCGGGTTCGAGGATCCCTACTTCCCGGATCATGTGTATCAACTCGATAAGGCACTCTATGGACTTAAACAAGCCCCACGTGCGTGGTATGACCACCTTACCGAGTTGTTACAAGATCGTGGATTTGAGGTGGGGCAAATCAATCCCACTCTTTTTACTAAGAAGGTCAAAGGGGAGTTGTTTGTATGCCAACTATATGTTGATGATATTATCTTTGGTTCCCCTAACAAAGCTTTCAATGAGGAATTTGCCGCTCTCATGACCTCCAAGTTCAAGATGTCTTCGATGGGAGAGTTGAAGTTCTTCCTTGGTTTTGACATCAAACAAAGAAGAGAAGGAACCTTCATCAACCAAGCCAAATATACTCAAGACATGCTAAAAAGTTTCAAGCTAAGTGATGTCAAGCCGGCTTCTACTCCAATGCCTACCAAGTGCCAACTGGACATTGATCCCAATGGTAAAGCGGTGGATCAAAAGGTATATCGCTCCATGATTGGCTCCTTGCTTTACCTTTGTGCATCTAGACCAGATATCATGTTGAGTGTGGGAATGTGTGCACGGTTTCAAGCCGCACCAAAGGAAAGTCATTATGTGGCGGTCAAGCGAATCTTTCGATATTTGGCTCATACCCCAAACTTTGGCTTATGGTACCCAAGAGGGGCAAACTTCAAGCTTGAAGGATATACGGATTCTGATTGGGCGGGAGACAAAGTGGATAGGAAGTCCACCTCCGGAGGGTGCCAATTTCTTGGTTGCTCTTTGGTGAGTTGGTCTTCCAAGAAGCAAAGTTGTGTGTCTCTCTCGTCCACCGAAGCGGAATATGTGGCGGCCGGTAGTAGTTGTGCACAACTCTTATGGATGAGGCAAACTTTAAAGGAGTACGGTGTCATTTGTGACAAAGTGCCTCTTTGGTGTGATAATCAAAGTGCCATCATGATTTCTCTCAACCCGGTGCAACACTTCAAGACAAAGCATATTGAGATTCGGTATCACTTCATCCGGGATCACATTAGGCGAGGGGAGATCGAGCTCAAGTATGTCAACACTCATGATAACCTTGCAGATATTTTCATGAAGCCCTTGGATGAAGCAAGATTTCGCGAGTTAAGGCATGAGCTAAATATCATTGATTCGAGCAATGTGACTTGAACCCTTGCACCCGCACCACACTCAACTTGTTGTCTAGTTTAGGTGTAGGCATGGACATAGGGGGAGTGTTGTTCTGTCAATGAACTCTCCCTCCCCCCATTATGCATAAATCGATCAAATCTTTCACATTAGCCATTTTTGATGGTACTTGTGCTTCAAAGACGAGTTTTGGTCATGGGACCAAGGATAATTCTTCGCGGTGCCATACCAACTAACTCAGACATAGGTGGCTCCGGCCACCGCCCTCTCCTTTTGAGAGGTAGTGTCGCGAGGTTGCTCCTTGTTGTTTTTCTACCTTGGGTTGTGCATGTTCTTGTGGTGTCTCTTATGCTAAAAGGTTCCTTGCAAAGATCTTTTTCTTATGTTGAAACCTTCTTTTTCTTGAGTGCATGGTACTACCGCAGCCAGCTACGGTACTACCGCGTGTAGGGAGCATGGTACTACCGCCCCCACGTGGCAGTAATTTTTTACTGCCGCCTGGGAGTGCGGTACTACCGCTTCGGTGCGGTACTTCCGCCCAAGTGGTGCTACCGCGATGACATGCGGTACTACCGCGACATCACAGATGCGTGGGGATAAGGATGGGCAGGGGGAGTTCTAACTCCCCCATACCCATTTGTTAGTGCCCCCACATCGTCTCTCTCTCTCCCACGCTCAAGAACGGGGCCAGCATCCGTCGCCGGATCTCCGCCTCCGGCTGCCCTCCCGTGATTCCGTCCGGTGGGATCGTTCCCCACCACGTGCTCTTGCCATGGACCAAGGTCTTTCCCCAACTCCTTCTTGTTTTTGTTGTGTTCTTTGCCTCTAGGTCTTTGGGGGAGACTTGTGTGTTCTAGAGATTCTTAGGCTAAATCTATGCAAGAGTAGGATGAAGGAGAGTAGTATTGCGTAGGGATTATACTTGTCTTTTTGTCATGTGCTAGATTTGATCACCGTAGCACCTCCGTGGTTTCGCAGTTCCTTTTAGATTCAAACTTTCGTTTGGATCTGACGCGGTGCGGTACTACCGCCAGTCTGGCGCGGTACTACTGCTTGTCCGGTACTACAGCCCGTCTGGCGCGGTACTACCGCACTCGCTGCGGCACTAAAGTTTTACTACCGCTTCCACCCCGGTACTACCGTGACCTCGCACGATACTACCGCGACTTGGAGCGGTACTAAAATTTTAGTACCGCAGGCTCTGGCAGTACTACCGTGGATCACATCTATCTCATGGAAGCTTTCACGTATATTCTCTCTGTGTTTCTTGTGCTTTGTCATGGTCTTTGCATTGATCCTTTTGCTTGTCGTGGGTGCTTTGTGTTTTGTGTCTCAGGTGGTGGCTCTCGCCATTCCAATCCCAGTTGTCACACTGGCTCCAAGCGTCTGCGCAATCCAGGTGAAGCACCAGAGGGCTCCACTGCTCCCAAGCGCCATGTCAAGACATCAGCTAGCAAGCACAAGGAGCCCACTAAGGGCATGGACGAGATACCCCAATCTGAGTTCGTCCGTCTCAGGCAGCTCAACCCGTATGTGAACCCTCGTGCTACTGTCAGAGGTTGTGAGCTGTTTTGGAACAAGCAACAGACTCTCACTTATCTAGATGTCATCAAGAACAAGTAGAATACCTATGTGGATGTGAAATGGATTGAAATGCATCACATGAGGAAGGACAAGTATCGTGAGTACTTTGGAGAAGCTCTGGACTTGGTGGAGCAGTTTGGTATTGAACATGTGATCTCTTTTCACCTTGACTATGACCCTGAGCTTATCTATCAGTTCTTTGCCATAGTATACTTTCACCCTAATGAGGAGCGGAGGATGACCTGGATGACCAATGGCCGTAAGCTGACTGCTACCTGGAAGGAGTTCATGGATTTGCTCCAGGCTCCTGATGACGGGCTCAACACTCCCGTGGGTGTTCGCCCCCATGCAAATTCTGAGTCTGCTAACAAGGACAAGCTTCAGCCATACTATGTTGAGAAGGCGCTTGCCAATGGCAAGACGGGGTTGGTGCTCAACTCTTTTCTAGATATCATGTATCGCATCTTCCGCAACTCCTTGTTCCCTCGCATTGGTGACAAGGACAAGGTTCATGCCTATATGGTGGATATGATGCTCATATGCGAGGATGCTCATATGCGAGGAGACGCGGTGGCATCTAAGGAGAGTCGCCGCCGGGACAAGAAGATCTTGCAGCTGTATGGCGAGGAAGTGTCTGGCAGCTCTGAGGATCGTATCACTCCAGAGGCCGAGGATGGAGAAGCAAGACTACAGGTGGACTGATTCTGAGGAGGACGTCGAGGAGACCATCCCTGCTGCCGAGGAGTCTGACGAGGAGCGCTGGGATGAGTTCCCTGCTTGAGCCACCCCTTGTGTGTAGGTGTCCTCTCTGCCTTTTTGGCGTATCGATGCCAAAGGGGGAGAGAGTGTAGGGGTTTGCGAGTATTTGCGAGTCATGTGTCGTCGTTCGTGTTCGGTGTGTTTGTTGATTTATCGTTTGACCCTCGTTTGAACCTCGTTTCAGTTGCTTTGGGTTGCTTTACCTCATATGGTGTAAGACATATGCACTCTATGTATCTTAGCGAGCTTGTGATATATTGTGCTACCTTTGTGATAGGCTCTGCTTAGATGTTAGTTATCATGCCTTTGTCTCTAAAATATAGGGGGAGTGTTGATCCTAGTTTGTGTGCTATGCAGTCCAAAGCATCCATCTAGATTGCACACATCTAGGGGGAGCCCGTCTATATTCTAGAGAGGAGGGGTTTTCCTTTGCTCAATATTATCTCCTTTTGTGCAAATCCCGTATTGTCATCAATCCACCAAAAAGGGGGAGATTGTAAGGGCATATTTATCCCTAAGGTGTTTTGGTGATTGATGACAATGCTTTTGCAGACTAATTGTGTGCCTTGAGTTTCTCAGACGATTCATCACTAGGCACGAGATGATTCGGTGACCCTCGAAGACTATTGAAGACGGTGTTGTTCTATGTTTCTTTCTGGTGGATTTGTGTCATAGGAGAGCCGTACTATTAAGAGGGGGTCTGCGTCGGAAAGGTTCGGGTGGAATCATCACGTACATGTTTCCCTCCTTGCCTCCACCTTTCCCTTGCACTTTGGAGCTTCCCTCTGTTATCCTCTGTGTGCTTAATCTGGCGACTACTGTTGAACTTGCGATACTACTGCTCTCTGGAGTGGTAGTACCGCAAGCACCTGCGGTAGTACCGCTGGAGCCCACGGTAGTACCGCTCTTCTGGAGCCTTAGTACTATGGCTCCCTGGCCTAGTGCCGCCTCGGTATGGTAGTAGGGGCGGATGTAATTTTTTACATCCACGCCCCCATGGTAGTACTGCTCGTCCCGCGCGGTAGTACCACGGGTGCCCACGGTAGTACTGCTCCCATGGAGTCGTAGTACCGTGGCCCTCATACCTAGTACCGCTGCGTCGCGGTAGTAGGAGCGAATGTAATTTTTTACATCCGCGCCTCCACGGTAGTACCGCGCTTCATGCGCGGTAGTACCGCGTGCGGCCCAGTCCAGCTAGTTTACGGTAGTACCGCGCCTTAGTGGTAGTACCACGTCGGATTTTTGCACTGTTTCGTTTTCAGCGGAAGTAGGCACGGATGTATTTTTATTCATCCGCGCTCTTCGTAGGCTTGGACTTTCCTGCCTTGCGGTAGTACCGCAAGGGGGAGTGGTAGTACCGCTCTAGCGGAAGTACTGCTCTCTGTCAGGCAAGTCCCAGCCTCTGCTGCTGCCGCGGAAGTACCGTGGTCCCTCACGGTAGTACCGCGTGGCCTTGCGGTAGTACCGCGCTCCTGGAGCGGTAGTACCGCATGTCGCATGCTAAACATGTGGATAACGGTTGGATCTTTTCTATGACTATAAAAGGGGTGTCTCCTACCTCTAGTTGACTACCTCTTCCACCTCTAAGCTCCATTGTTGCTCCAAGCTCCATTTTCGCCCGATCTCTCTCCCTAGCCAATCAAATTTGTTGATTTGCTCGTGATTAGTTGAGAAGGCCTCGATGTACACTTCCACCAAGAGAGATTTGATTCCCCCCACTTATCCCTAGCGGATCTTGTTACTCTTGGGTGTTTGAGCACCCTAGACGGTTGAGGTCACCTTGGATCCATACTCCATTGTGGTGAAGCTTTGTGGTGTTGTTGGGAGCTTCCAATTGTTGTGGAGATTGCCCCAACCTTGTTTGTAAAGGTTCGGTTGCCGCCTTCAAGGGCACCAATAGTGGAATCACGACATCTCGCATTGTGTGAGGGCGTGAGGAGAATATGGTGGCCCTAGTGGCTTCTTGGGGAGCATTGTGCCTCCACACCGCTCCAACGGAGACGTACTTCCCTTCAAAAGGAAGGAACTTCAGTAACACATCCTCGTCTCCACCAGCTCCACTCTTGGTTATCTCGCACCTTTACTTTTGCAAGCTTACTTGTGTTGTATCCCTTGCTTGCTCGTGTGTTTGTTGTTGTTGCATCATATAGGTTGTCCACCTAGTTGCATATCTAGACAACCTACTTTGATGCAAAGTTTAAATTGGTAAAGAAAAGCTAAAAATTGTTAGTTGCCTATTCACAGCCCCCTCTAGTCAACTATATCGATCCTTTTAGACGGCCTTAATGAGTTTCATTGTCGTGCCTCTGGTCGGTGCCTCCATTTAGGGAAGGTTATGGGCGTGCTGTACCCTGGCCCGGTAGGCAAGCATAACCTTGTGAGCCCGTTGTTAAGTTAAGTTTTGGTACCGGGTCCCAGAGTGGATCGTGGCCACGACTGTGGTCGAGGTGTCTGGAGGTAGACACGAGGCCACCCAGGACTAGCCCGATGGGGTCTGAGTCGGAATGGCCGGGAGAGTGTCATGACAATGAAATGGTTTCGTCGGAATGCCGTTGGTCCACCCAAATGGGAGTGCGAGGCCATGGGTTCTGTAGTGTGGGTACAGTGTACTAACCTCTGCAGAGTGTTTTTAATCTATCGATAGCCGAGTCCACGGTCACGGACACGCTTGAAAGTAGGGTACACAATGGGTCAACACTTAATATAATTTGCACACTAAGTTTGTACTAAGGATGGCAGTGAGGCCATCGTGTTGAGGTGGACCATGAGTTGGTCGGGTGGTGATTGCCGGAAGGGTCACGGGCCATGAGTTGGTCGGGTGGTGATCGCTGTAAGGATCACAAATGTGTTTTAGAGATTATCATGTTGTGGTCTGGAAATGATCACGTCCGGTAAGCAAGTCCGTGGAACGAGTACCAGTTGAGCCTAGTCACAGCATGTTGGATATCTGGTTGCATTGTTGATTAACTGGTTAAGTATCATGATATTGTTTGTCATTATGTTTATGCTTATTGTGAGCTTGCAAGTACATTCAATGTACTGACCTGGCGTGTCATGCCAGATTTTAGGAAAGTCTCGTTGGGAAGGAGTGTTGTCCGAGTCTAGACCGTGTCCACATCGGTGTCCCTGTGCTATGGAGTCCCGCTACTACGTTATTCCGCTGCCGAGTAGTTGTCATGATCGAGGCCCCTTTATATTCACTAAATAATGTACATATTGTTCAGCCGCATCGTGTGTGCCGCTTGGCCTCGCTAATTGTTGTAATATAAACTGTGCTCCGCTAGCATGAATAAAGCGGTTATTTTTCTGTACCAAGTTGTTGTGTGTTGCCAGAAGACAAGGTCTCTGGGCTGGCAATGCAAGGTAAACCGGTCGCTCTGAGCCGGGGTGCCACAATGCTTGGTATCAGAGCCGCGTTGACTGTAGGCCACGCTAGACTAAGCCGAGTTAACTAGACATTAGATACGAGTTGTAGCTGAGTGCCGGTAATAATTGTAGCTGGTTGTTGTGTTGCATGCACTGATTTTATTTTTATGCTAACCTGCTAATGGTTGTGAGTGTAGATGGCTCCGGTGCTATATCCGTGCCAGTTGCAACTGATGCCATACACGTCGCCGCATCTCCTTCGTAACTTGTGGCGTCGGCTGTAACCTCACGGAGGCGATCCAACCTATCGTGTGTATCGAGAGAGCCTAGCTGACTTAGTGTATGAGTATCACGCCGTGGTTACTCTGCGCATCGGTTCCGATTCCAGCTCTTGCACTCGTACCTCTGGAAGCGGCTACAATTCTACCGCTTCTCAGGCTGTCCAGTTTGCTGCATTCGAGGTACTTGTTGAGCTCCGCTACAACGAGGTTCGGATGCAGAACCTCCTAGGTTTCCATTACTATCCTTATCTCCACGATAATGGAAGTGTTTGTTTCCATCTCATTGATCCGGAGTCTGATAGTGTAGCTAGCCACCTTTCTCGCTACATCACTGCTAGCTATCTTCTGATCTACGAGCTGGTTCGTGAGCTGAGTTGTGTCCGTACTACCTTAGCCTCTACTTTAGTCTCTGCACCCTCAACCACTACTCCACCATCTATAGGATTTACTCCCGACGTTCCTGCCAGTTCTAGGTCCCCTATTTCTCCGGTTACTCCTCTGAGTAGCTCAGGCACCGCGACTGTGAGTCCACTTAGTGCTCCTGCTAAGTGGGTTTCACTCCTCGCCACTCCTGTAGCCCCGATGATCCACCCTCCACCTGCCCCAGAGGGAGAGCCCTCGAGGCAGCGTCGTCGTGTCACTTTTAACCCGGAGGTCTCCGTTAACCCCGTCAGTTCTGGATCCGAGTCCGCTTCAGGAGAGGACTGATACGTCTCCGTCGTATCTACTTTTCCAAACACTTTTGCCCTTGTTTTGGACTCTAACTTGTATGATTTGAATGGAACTAACCCGGACTGACGCTGTTTTCAGCAGAACTGCCATGGTGTTGTTTTTTGTGCAGAAAATAAAAATTCTTGGAATGTCCTGAAACTCCACGGAACACCTTAGAAAAAATAAAGAAAAATCCTCGCAAAAGATGAAGACCAGGGGGCCCACACCCTGCTCACGAGGGTGGGGGGCGCGCCCCCTGGGCGCGCCCCCTACCTCGTAGGCCCCCTGGTGGCCCTCCGATGCCAACTCCATATATTGGCTTTCGGGGAGAAAAAAATCAGGGAGAAAAAATCATCGCGTTTTACAATACGGAGCCGCCGCCAAGCCCTAATCTCTCTCAGGAGGGCTGATTTGGAGTCCGCTCGGGGCTCCGGAGAGGGGGATTCGTCGCCATCGTCATCAACCATCCTCCATCACCAATTTCATGATGCTCACCGCTGTGCGTGAGTAATTCCATCGTAGGCTTGCTGGACGGTGATGGGTTGGATGAGATTTATCATGTAATCGAGTTAGTTTTGTTAGGATTTGATCCCTAGTATCCATTATGTTCTGAGATTGATGTTGCTATGACTTTGCTATGCTTAATGCTTGTCACTAGGGCCCGAGTGCCATGATTTCAGATCTGAACCTATTATGTTTTCATGAATATATGTGTGTTCTTGATCCTATCTTGCAAGTCTATAGTCACCTACTATGTGTTATGATCCGGCAACCCCGAAGTGACAATAATCGGGACCACTCCCGGTGATGACCGTAGTTTGAGGAGTTCATGTATTCACTATGTGCTAATGCTTTGTTCCGGTTCTCTATTAAAAGGAGGCCTTAATATCCCTTAGTTTCCAATAGGACCCCGCTGCCACGGGAGGGTAGGACAAAAGATGTCATGCAAGTTCTTTTCCATAAGCACGTATGACTATATACGGAATACATGCCTACATTACATTGATGAACTAGAGGTAGTTCTGTGTCACCCTATGTTATGACTGTTACATGACGAATCGCATCCGGCATAATTATCCATCGCTAATCCGATGCCTACGAGTTTTCCATATACTGGTTTACACTTATTTACTTTTCCGTTGCTACTATTACAATCACTACAAAATACCCAAAACATTACTTTTGCTGTCTTTACTTTTGTTACCATTACCACCACTATTACAATCACTAGGTGGACCATGAGTTGGTCGGGTGGTGATCGCCGGAAGGGTCACGGGCCATGAGTTGGTCGGGTGGTGATCGCCTTAAGGATCACAAATGTGTTTTAGAGATTATCATGTTGTGGTCTGGAAATGATCACGTCCGGTAAGCAAGTCCGTGGAATGAGTACCAGTTGAGCCTAGTCACAGCATGTTGGATATCTGGTTGCATTGTTGATTAACTGGTTAAATATCATGATATTGTTTGTCATTATGTTTATGCTTATTGTGAGCTTGCAAGTACATTCAATGTACTGACCTGGCGTGTCATGCCAAATTTCAGGAAAGTCTCGTTGGGAAGGAGTGCTGTCCGAGTCTAGACCATGTCCACATCAGTGTCCCTGTGCAATGGAGTCCCGCTACGACATTATTCCGCTGCCGAGTAGTTGTCATGATCGAGGCCCCTTTATGTTCACTAAATAATGTACATATTGTTCAGCCGCACCGTGTGTGCCGCTTGGCCTTGCTAACTGTTGTAATATAAACTGTGCTCCGCTAGCATGAATAAAGCGGTTGTTTTTCTGTACCAAGTTGTTGTGTGTTGCCAGAAGACAAGGTCTCTGGGCTGGCGATGCAAGGTAAACCGGTCGCTCTGAGCCGGGGTGCCACAGTAGGACTGTAGCAAATTTCCCTCAAGTGGTTGACCTAAGGTTTATCAATCCGTGGGAGGCGTAGGATGAAGATGGTCTCTCTCAAACAAGCCTGCAACCAAATAACAAAGAGTCTCTTGTGTCCCCAACACACCCAATACAATGGTAAATTGTATAGGTGCACTAGTTCGGTGAAGAGATAGTGATACAAGTGCAATATGGATGGTAGATATGAGTATTTGTAATCTGAAAATATAAAAACAGCAAGGTAACTAATGATAAAAGTGAGCACAAACGATATTGCAATGCTAGGAAACAAGGCCTAAGGTTCATACTTTCACTAGTGCAAGTTCTCTCAACAATAATAACATAACTAGATCATATAACTATCCCTCAACATGCAACAGAGAGTCACTCCAAAGTCACTAATAGAGGAGAACAAACAAAGAGATTATTGTAGGGTATGAAACCACCTCAAAGTTATCCTTTCTGATCGATCTATTCAAGAGTCCGTGGTAAAATAACATGAAGCTATTCTTTCCGTTCGATCTATCATAGAGTTCATACTAGAATAACACCTTAAGATACAAATCAACCAAAACCCTAATGTCACCTAGACACTCCAATGTCACCTCAAGTATCCGTGGGTATAATTATACGATATGCATCACACAATCTCAGATTCATCAATTCAAACCAACACAAAGTACTTCAAAGAGTGCCCCAAAGTTTCTACCGAAGAGTCAAGACGAAAACATGTGCCAACCCCTATGCATAAGTTCACAAGGTCTCTAAACCCGCAAGTTGATCACCGAAACATACATCAAGTGAATCACGTGATATCCCATTGTCACCACAGATAAGCACATGCAAGACATACATCAAGTGTTCTCAAATCCTTAAAGACTCAATCCAATAAGATAACTTCAAAGAGAAACTCAATCCATTACAAGAGAGTAGAGGGGGAGAAACATCATAAGATCCAACTATAATAGCATAGCTCGTGGTACAACAAGATCGTGCCAAATCAAGAACACGAGAGATAGAGATAGAGAGAGAGAGAGAGAGAGAGAGAGAGAGAGATCAAACACATAGCTACTGGTACATACCGTCAGCCCCGAGGTGAACTACTCTCTCCTCGTCATGGAGAGCGCCGGGATGATGAAGATGGCCACCGGTGAGGGATGCCCCCTCCGGCGGGGTGTCGGAACAGGGTCCCGATTGGTTTTTGGTGGCTACAGAGGCTTGCGGCGGCGGAACTCCCGATCTATTGTGCTCCTGGATTTTTTCGGGGTATATGGATATATATAGGGGAAAGAAGTCGGTCAGGGGAGCCACAAGGGGCCCACGAGGGTGGGGGGCGCGCCCAGGGGGGTAGGGCGCGCCCCTAACCCTCGTGGCCACCTCGAAGCTTCCCTGACGTCTACTCCAATTCTCCTGGATTGCTTCCGTTCCAAAAATAACTCTCCCGAAGGTTTCATTCCGTTTGGACTCCATTTGATATTCATTTTCTTCGAAACACTGAAATAGGCAAGAAAACAACAACTTGGGCTGGGCCTCCGGTTAATAGGTTAGTCCCAAAAATAATATAGAAGTGTATAGTGAAGCCCATCAAACATCCAAAACAAGTAATATAATTGCATGAACAATAAAAAATTATAGATACGTTGGAGACGTATCAAGCATCCCCAAGCTTAATTCCTGCTTGTCCTCCAGTAGGTAAATGATAAAAACAGAATTTTTGATGTGGAATGCTACCTATCATATTTCTCAATGTAATTTTCTTTATTGTGGCATGAATGTTCAGATCCAAATGATTCAAGATAAAAGTTCATATTGACATGAAAACAATAATACTTCAAGCATACTAAAATAACATGGCTAAAGAAAGCTATCCCTACAAAATCATATAGTATGGCTATGCTCTATCTTCATCACACAAAATATTTAAATCATGCACAACCCCGATGACAAGCCAAGCAATTGTTTCATACTTTGGTATTCCCAAATTTTTTCAATCTTCACGCAATACATGAGCGTGAGCCATGGACATAGCACTATATGTGGCATAGAATGGTAGTTGTGGAGAAGACAAAAAGGAGAAGATAGTCTCACATCAACTAGGCGTATCAATGGTCTGTGGAGATGCCCATTAATAGATATCAATGTGAATGAGTAGGGATTGCCATGCAACAGATGCACTAGAGCTATAAGTGTATGAAAGCTCAACAAAAGAAACTAAGTGGGTGTGCATCCAACTTGCTTGCTCACGAAGACCTAGGGCATTTTGAGGAAGCCCATCATTGGTATATACAAGCCAAGTTCTATAATGAAAAATTCTCACTAGTATATGAAAGTGACAACATAGGAGACTCTCTATCATGAAGATCATGGTGCTACTTTGAAGCACAAGTGTGGAATAGGGTAGTAACATTGTCCCTTCTCTCTTTTTCTCTCATTTTTTTTATTTTGGTGGGCTTCTTTGGCCTCCCCCTTTTTTTCATAAAGTCCGGAGTCTCATCCTGACTTGTGGGGGAATCATAGTCTCCATTATCCTTTCCTCACTTGGGACAATGCTCTAATAATGAAGATCATCACACTTCTATTTACTTACAACTCAAGAATTACAACTCAATACTTAGAACAAAATATGACTCTATGTGGATGCCTCTGGCGGTGTACCGGGATATGCAATGAATCAAGAGTGACATGTATGAAAGAATTATCAAGGTGGCTTTGCCACAAATACGATGCCAACTACATGATCATGCAAAAGCAATATGACAATGATGGAGCGTGTCATAATAAACGGAATGGTGGAAAGTTGCATGGCAATATATCTCGGAATAGCTATGGAAATGCCATAATAGGTAGGTATGGTGGTTGTTTTGAGGAAGGTATATGGTGGGTTTATGGTACGGTGAAAGTTGCGCGGCACAAGAGAGGCTAGCAATGGTGGAAGGGTGAGAGTGCGTATAATCCGTGGACTCAACATTAGTCATAAAGAACTCATATACTTATTGCAAAAATCTACAAGTTATTGAAATGAAGTACTACACGCATGCTCCTAGGGGGATATATTGGTAGGAAAAGACCATCGCTCGTCCCCGACCGCCACTCATAAGGAAGACAATCAATAAATAAATCATGCTCCAACTTCATCACATAACGGTTCACCATACGTGCATGCTACGGGAATCACAAACTTCAACACAAGTATTCCTCAAATTCACAACTAGTCAACTAGCATGACTCTAATATCACCATCCTCATATCTCAAAACAATCATAAGGAATCAAACTTCTCATAGTATTCAATGCACTTTCTATGATAGTTTTTATTATACCCAACTTGGATGCCCATCATATTAGGACCAATTTTATAACCAAAGAAAATATCATGCTGTTCTCAAAAACTCTCAAAATAATATAAGTGAAGCATGAGAGATCAATAATTTCTACAAATTAAAACCACCGCCATGCTCTAAAAAGATATAAGTTAAGCACTAGAGCAAAAGACAAACTACTCCAAAAGATATAAGTGAAGAACAATGGGTAGTCAAATAATTGTGCAACTATGTGAAGACTCTCTAACATTTAAGAATTTGAGATCCTGGGATATTATTCAAACAAAAAGAATAACAAAATAAAATGACATTTCAAGGATAGCACACATCATGTGAAGAAGCAAAAACTTAGGCTCAACCGATACTGACCGATAATTGTTGAAGAAGAAAGGTGGGATGCCTACCGGGGCATCCCCAAGCTTGGATGCTTGAGACTTATTGAAATATTATCTTGGGGTGCCTTGGGAATCCCCAAGCTTGAGCTTTTGTGTCTCCTTAATTCCTTTTATATTACGGCTTCCCTACAGCTTAAAAACTTCATCCACACAAAACTCAACAAGAACTCATGAGATAAGTTAGTATAAATCAACGCAATAACCTTATCATTCTCTATTGTAACAAATCACTAAAATTATTATTCAAAATTGCATACTAAAATGCCTCTGCATATTTAATACTCCTATCCTAAAATAGAATCATTAAACAAGCAAACATATGCAAACATAACATCAATCTGCCAAAATAGTACAGTCTCTAAAGAATGCAAGATTCATCATACTTCCCTAACTCAAACAATTATGAGAAAAATACTACACTGTAGAAAATTTATCAGATCTTATTTTACAAAAAGTTTCAACAATTTAACATATTCTTACTTTTCTAGGGAATTTTTGCAACATCAATAAACTTTCTGTTTTGAAACAGCAACATGTATACTTGCAAAATAAGCATGGTAACGGCTATCCTTGACATTTTTATTGAAAATAAAGATGCAGAACATTATTATAAATGACATCAAGCAAATACTAACAAAAGAAAATGACGCTCCAAGCAAAACACATATCATGTGGTGAATATAAATATAGCTCCAAGTAAAGTTACCGATGAACGAAGTCGAAAGAGCGGATGCCATCCGGGGCATCACCAAGCTTAGGCTCTTGGTTGTCCTTGAATATTACCTTGGGCTGACTTGGTAATCCCCAAGCTTAGGCTCTTGCCACTCCTTATCCCATAGTCCATCGAATCTTTACCCAAAACTTAAAAACGTCACAACACAAAACTCAACAGAAAACTCGTAAGCTCCGTTAGTATAAGAAAATAAATCACCACTTAGGTACTGTTGTGAACTCATTCTAAATTCATATTGGTGTAATATCTACTGTATTCCAACTTCTCTATGGTTCATACCCTCCGATACTACTCATAGATTCATCAAAATAAGCAAACAACACATAGAAAACAGAATCTGTCATAAACAGAACAGTCTGTAGTAATCTATAACTCTCGAATACTTCTTTAACTCCAACAATCCTACCAAATTAGGAAAACCTGAGAAATTTGTGTATCAATCCATAGAAAAAAGAATCAGATCAAAATAATATTTCTGTGAATTACCAAAACTAATTTACTTGTCGCAAAAGTTTCTGATTTTCAGCAGGATCAACACAACTATCACAGTAAGCTATCCTAAAGGTCTTACTTGGCACTTTATTGAAACAAAAGCTATAAAACACGATTACTACAGTAGCATAATCATATGGACACACAAAAACATTAAGTTTATATATTGGGTTGTCTCCCAACAAGCGCTTTTTTTAATGTCTTTTAGCTAGGCATGATGATGACAATGATGCGCACATAAAAGATAAGAATTGAAACATAACGGGGGCATCATGAAGCATATGACTATCACATTTAAGCCTAACCCACTTCCTATGCATAGGGATTTTGTGAGCAAACAACTTGTGGGAACAATAATCAACTAGCATAGGAAGGCAAAATAAGCATAGCTTCAAGTTTTCAAGACATAGAGAGGAAATTTGATATTATTGCAATTCCTACAAGCATATGTTCCTCCCTCATAATAATTTTCAGTAGGATCATGAATGAATTCAACAATATAACCAGCACATAAATCATTATTTTCATGATCTACTTGCATAGAACTATCATGTGAAGCATAATCCAATTGAAAATTAAAATCAAGATGACAAGTTTCATGGTTATCTTTATTCTTTATAGCATACGTGTCATCACAATAATCATCATAAATAGGAGGCATGATTTCATCATAATAAATTTGCTCATCAAAACTTGGGGGACAAAAAATATCATCTTCATCAAACATAGCTTCCCCAAGCTTGTGGCTTTGTATATCATTAGCATCATGGATATTCAAGGAACTCATACTAACAACATTGCAATCATGCTCATCATACAAAGATCTAGTACCAAACATTTTAATGCATTCTTCTTCTAGCACTTGAGCACAATTTTCCTTTCCATCATTCTTACGAAAGATATTAAAAAGATGAAGCGTATGAGGCAAACTCAATTCCATTTTTTGTGTAGTTTTATTTTATAAACTAAACTAGTGATAAAACAAGAAACTAAAAGATTCGATTGCAAGATCTAAAGATATACCTTCAAGCACTCACCTCCCCGACAACGGCACTAGAAAAGAGCTTGATGTCTACTACACAACCTTCTTCTTGTAGACGTTGTTGGGCCTCCAAGTGCAGAGGTTTGTAGGACAGTAGCAAATTTCCCTCAAGTGGATGACCTAAGGTTTATCAATCCGTGGGAGGCGTAGGATGAAGATGGTCTCTCTCAAACAACCCTGCAACCAAATAACAAAGAGTCTCTTGTGTCCCCAACGCACCCAATACAATGGTAAATTGTATAGGTGCACTAGTTGAGCGAAGAGATGGTGATACAAGTGCAATATGGATGGTAGATATGAGTATTTGTAATCTGAAAATATAAAAACAGCAAGGTAACTAATGATAAAAGTGAGCACAAACGATATTGCAATGCTAGGAAATAAGGCCTAAGGTTCATACTTTCACTAGTGCAAGTTCTCTCAACAATAATAACATAACTGGATCATATAACTATCCCTCAACATGCAACAAAGAGTCACTCCAAAGTCACTAATAGAGGAGAACAAACAAAGAGATTATTGTAGGGTACGAAACCACCTCAAAGTTATCATTTCTGATCGATCTATTCAAGAGTCCGTAGTAAAATAACACGAAGCTATTTTTTCCGTTCGATCTATCATAGAGTTTGTACTAGAATAACACCTTAAGGTACAAATCAACCAAAACCCTAATGTCACCTAGATACTCCAATGTCACCTCAAGTATCTGTGGGTATGATTATACGATATGCATCACACAATCTCAGATTCATCTATTCAAACCAACACAAAGTACTTCAAAGAGTGCCCCAAAGTTTCTACCAAAGAGTAAAGATGAAAACGTGTGCCAACCCCTATGCATAAGTTCACAAGGTCACTGAACCCGCAAGTTGATCACCAAAACATACATCAAGTGAATCACATGATATCCAATTGTCACCACAGATAAGCACATGCAAGACATACATCAAGTGTTCTCAAATCCTTAAAGACTCAATCCGATAAGATAACTTCACATGGAAAACTCAATCCATTACAAGAGAGTAGAGGGGGAGAAACATCATAAGATTCATTTATAATAGCAAAGCTCGCGATACATCAAGATCGTGCCAAATCAAGAACACGAGAGAGAGAGAGAGAGAGATCAAACACATAGCTACTGGTAGATACCCTCAGCCCCGAGGGTGAACCACTCCCTCCTCGTCATGGAGAGTGCTGGGATGATGAAGAGGGCCACCAGTGAGGGATCCCCCTCCGGCAGGGTGCCAGAACAGGGTCCCGATTGGTTTTTGGTGGCTACAGAGGCTTGCGGCGGCGGAACTCCCGATCTATTATGCTCCTGGATGTTTTCGGGGTATATGGATATATATAGGCGAAAGAAGTCGGTCAGGGGAGCGACGAGGGGCCCACGAGGGTGGGGGGCACGCCCAGGGGTAGGGCACGCCCCTGATCCTCGTGGCCACCTCGAAGCTTCCCTGACGTCTACTCCAAGTCTCCTGGATTGCTTCCGTTCCAAAAATAACTCTCCCAAAGGTTTCATTCCATCTGGACTCCGTTTGATATTCCTTTTCTTCGAAACACTAAAATAGGCAAGAAAACAACAATTTGGGCTGGGCCTCCGGTTAATAGGTTAGTCCCAAAAATAATATAAAAGTGTATAGTAAAGCCCATTAAACATCCAAAACAAGTAATATAATAGCATGGAACAATCGAAAATTATAGATACGTTGGAGACGTATCAGTTTCTGATTAAAACTCATCTGTTACAAAGGCATTTCATTCTTTTAAACTTATTTCAATTCCAGACCTTTTGTGCGTTCAGTACGCACCATTCAAAGCCACGTCATCAATTTTCAACCCTTTCTAACTTCATTTGCTATTTTCCATGCATTTACTGTTTTTTAGCTAAATGACCCTGAAATTGAAAAGCACTACAAATGAACTCTGAAAAGATTGAAAGTTAGCATGGTACCATCATTTCACCCACATAGAATGTGCTAAAAAGTTGAGAGGGTTACGGCAAAAACTGGATGCACTTCATGTACAAAATGGATAATCTCTTTCGAAGTATTAGGGTTTCAGACGAAAACTCATCTGTTACAAAGATATTTCATTTTTTAAATAACCTAAGTATTACTAAATTGAATATAATGATAAAACACACTAATATTAAACATAAGAAAAATAATCACTAAAAAAATCTATTTTTAAAGTAAAGTTATTCACAAACTAGTGATTCACACAAATTTCAAATAATTCAAGTTTGAACTATTCAAATTTGAAAAGTACTGGCACTAACAGAAAGTTTCTAATTTTTTACCTAAAGCAAAAATATTCAGAAAGAAACTCTAAATAAAAGAAAACAACTCAGAAATAAAAGAAAATAAATGCATTTTTTAAATAACCTTAGTATTACCAAATCAAATATAATGATAAAACACAGTAATATTAAACATAAGAAAAAAGAATCGCTGAAAAATCTATTTTAAAGTAAAGTTATTCACAAACTAGTGATTCACACAAATTTCAAACAATTCAAATTTAAACTATTCAAATTTGAAAACTAGTGGCACTAACAGAAAGTTTATATTGTTTTATCTAAAGCAAAAATATTCACAAAGAAACTCTAAATAAAAGCAAAAGGCAACTCGGGAATAAAAGACAATAAATAACAAAGAAAACAAAAAATGAAAAAAATAAGCCCATCTACTGGGCCACAATGGCTTGCATACGAGTAGAAACCCAACCTGTAGTTGGGCCAGGATGCAGGCCCGCAAGGCCCAGTAGGCCCAACGGGCAGCACAGGTACGGTAGGCCCACAAAGGCCTACTCAGAGAGGAGCTCGAGGGAGTTGTTGCGGCAGGGCTTATAAGCAGGTGCGGGCGCCTCTTTCTAAGCGAGGTGGGACTAAACTTGCCCTACACCGCGCCTGCGCGAGCACCAGCCTTTACTCCCGGTTGGTGGCTCCAACCACGACTAAAGGCCCCCCTTTTGTCCCGGTTGGAGCCACCTAGTCCTTTTGTCCCGGTTGGAGCCACATAGTCCTTTAGTCCCGGTTGGAGCCACCAACCAGGACTAAAGGCCTGCGCTTCCCGCCGCTTGGCCTGGCCAAAACAGAACTTTAGTGCCGGTTGGTGGCTCCAACCGGGACTAAAGGTCCCTCCTATATAAGCAGACACTTCAAAAGTTTGCAGTTTCTTCTCTTCTTCCTCTACTTTGATCTCTGCTTCGACGACATCACCGCCGCCGCCATCGCTGCCATTTAACCCACAAGTATATGGGATCACAACAATTTTCGAGGGTAGAGTATTCAACCCAAATTTATAGATTCGACACAAGGGGAGCCAAAGAATATTTGCAAATATTAGCAGTTGAGTTTTCAATTCAACCACAACTGGAGATTAATTATCTGCAGCAAAGTGATCAGTAGCAAAGTAGTATGATAGTTTTGATAGTAGTAGCAACAACTATAGTAACGGTAACAGTAAAAGCAGTGATTTTGTAGCAGTAATGATAGGAGTAGCAGTAGTAGTAACTTAGCAAGAACAATTAAGGTAAATTCATAGGCATTGGATCGGTGACTCGTTGGATGATATCCATCATGAGACAGTCATAACCTAGGGCGATATGGCACTAGCTCCAGTTCATAAATATAATGTAGGCATGTATTCCGTAAATAGTCATACGTGCTTATGGAAAGAACTTGCATGGCATCTTTTGTCCTACCCTCCCGTGTTGGAAACTAAAGGATATTAAGGCCTCCTATTAATAGAGAACCGGAACACAGCATTAACACACGGTGAATACATGAACTCCTCAAACTATGGTCATCACCGGGAGTGGTCCCGACTATTGTCACTCCGGGGTTGCCGGATCATAACACGTAGTAGATGACCATAACTTGCAAGATTGGATCTAGAACATGGATATAATGATGATAATATAAATGGTTCAGATCTGAAATCATGGCACTCTGATGTCTACTACGCAACTTTATTCTTGTAGACACGTGTTGGGCCTCCAAGCGCAGAGTTTTGTAGGACAGTAGCAATTTGCCCTCAAGTGGATGACCTAAGGTTTATCAATCCTTGAGAGGTGTAGGATGAAGATGGTCTCTCTCAAACGACCCTGCAATCGAATACAAGAAATCTCTTGTGTCCCCAACACACCCAATACAATGGCAAATTGTATAGGTGCATTAGTTCGGTGAAGAGATGGTGATAAAAGTGTAATATGGATGGTAGAAATATATTTTTATAATATGAATAAATAAAAATAGCACGTATGACTATATATTGTGAATTGCTTGTATGACCAATATTGTGATTGTGAAGCTTTTATAATCGTGAATAAATAAAAACAGAAACTTTTATAATCGTGAATTGCTTGTATGACCAATATTGTGATTGTGAAGCCTCAAAAGATTTCACTTTCTAAACCCAATGTGAAGCTACCACTAGGCATGATATGATTTTATAATTTCAACTTCATGATATTCAATTCATTCAACAATTTACTCATAGGATATAAGTGAAGCACGAGAGTAAATGACAAACTACTCCAAAAAGATATAAGTGAAGATCAAGTGAGTAGTTATGTAAATGGGTAGCTATTTGAGGACTCTCTTCTATTTAAAAAACTTTCAGACATAAGTATTTTATTAAAACAGCAAGGAAAACAAAACAAAACAAAATGACATTCCAACAATAGCACAACTCATGTGAAGAAGCAAGAACTTAGGCACAACCGATACTAACCGATAATTATTGAAGAAGAAAGGTGGGATGCCTACCGGGGCATCCACAAGCTTAGATGCTTGAGACTTCTTGGAATATTAACTTGGGATGCCTTGGGCATCCCCAGGCTTGATCTTTTGTGTCTTCTTAATTCCTCTCATATCACGGTTTCCATAAATCTCAAAAACTTCATCCACACAAAACTCAACAAGAACTCGTGAGATAAGTTAGTATAAACCAATGCAATAACCTTATCATTCTCTACTGTAGAAAATCACTAAAATTATTATTCAACATTGCATACTAAATGCCTCCGCATATTTAATAGTCCTATCCTCAAATAGAATCATCAAACAAGCAAACATATGCAAACAATGCAACCATAACAGCAATCTGCCAAAACAGTACAGTCTGTAAAGAATACAAGATTCATCATACTTCCCTAACCCCAAAAATTCTGAAAAAAATACCACACATTAGAAAATTTACCAGATCTTATTTTGCGAAAAGTTTCAGCATTTTATCACATTCTGACTTTTCTAGGGAATTTTTGCAACAGTGTTAAACTTTCTGTTTTGAAACAGCAACATGTAAACTTGCAAAATAAGCATGACAAAGGCTAGCATTGCCTCTTTTATTGAAATAAAAGATGCAAAACATTATTCTAAATACCATCAAGCAAATCCTAACAAAATAAAATGACGCTCCAAGCAAAACACATATCATGTGACGAATGAAAACATAGCTCCAAGTGAGGTTACCGATAATATTGGAGACGAAAGAGGGGATGTCTTCCGGGGCATCCCCAAGATTAGTTGCTTGGATATTCCTTGAATATTAACTTGGGGTGCCTTGGGAATCCCCAAGCTTTGGTATTTATCACTCCTTATTCTCCTCATATCGACATCTTCACCCAAAACTTGAAAGCTTCAATCACACAAAACTTAACGGAACTTCGTGAGATAGGTTAGCATGATAAAGAGCAAACCATTTCACTTTTGATACTGTCAAAGACAAGATTCATAATTTTTTCCACACAATTCCTACTGTAGCATATCATTTCCACAATTTATATTGAGCAATATAAGCCATATAACCTAGGAAACAAGCAAACTATGCATTGAAAACAGAACCGGACAAAAACAGAACGGTCTGCTGTAATCTGAACTCAAACCATACTTCTGCTACTCCAAAAATTATAAAAAAATATTAACACGTGAGAAATTTGTATATTAATGTTCTTCAAAATGAATCAACTCAAAATCACTCTTCTGTTAAAAATGAGAGTTATTTTCGTGAGCGCAAAAGTTTCTATTTTTCAGCAAGATCAAATCAACTATGACCCAACATGATCCCAAAGGCATTACTTGGCACTTTATTGAAACAAAATCAGTAAAATATGATTACTACAATAGCGTAATCATGTGAACACACAAAAACATTAGGTAAAAGTGTTGGGTTGTCTCCCAACAAGCGCTTTTCTTTAATGCCTTTTAGCTAGGCATGATGAGTTCAATGATGCTCGCATAAAAGATAAGAATTGAAACATGAAAAAGAGCATCATGAATCACATGACAAGCACATTTAAGCCTAACCCACTTCCTATGCATAGGGATTTTGTGAGAAAATAATTCATGGAACAAGAATCAACTAGCATAGGAAGGCAGAACATGCATAACTTCAAAACTTTCAACACATAGAGAGGAAACTTGATATTATTGAGATATGTAAAAGCATACGTTCCTCTCTCCTAATAATTTTCAGTAGCATCATGAATGAATTCAACAATATAGCCATCACATAAAGCATTATTTTCATGATACATAAACATAGAAAATTTCTTACTCTCCACATAAGCAAATGTATTCTCATATAATAGTAGTGGGAGCAAACTCAACAAAGTAACTATCATGTGATTGAAAATTAAAATCATGATGACAAGTTTCATGGTTATCATTATTCAATATAGCATACATGTCATCACCATAATCATCAAAGATAGGAAGCATGCTTTCATCATAACAAACTTGCACATCAAATGGGGGACTAAAAATATCATCTTCATCAAACATAGAATCCCCAAGCTTATGGCTTTGCATATCGTTAGCATCATCAATATTCAAAGAATTCATACTAACAACATTGCCATCATGCTCATCATTCATGCCAATAATTTTATTAAATTCTTCTTCTATCAATTGAGCACAATTTTCTGAACCATCATTTTCAAGAAAGATATTATAAAGATGATAATAATATGATGCAACCTCAACTACATTTTTTTGTAGTTTTATTTTTACAAACCAAACTAGCGAGAAAACAAGAAACTAAAAGATTTGATTGCAAGATCTAAAGATATACCTTCAAGCACTCACCTCCCCGGCAACGGCGCCAGAAAAGAGCTTGATGTCTACTACGCAACTTTATTCTTGTAGACACGTGTTGGGCCTCCAATCGCAGAGTTTTGTAGGACAGTAGCAATTTTCGCTCAAGTGGATGACCTAAGGTTTATCAATCTATGAGAGGTGTAGGATGAAGATGGTCTCTCTCAAACGAGCCTGCAACCAAATACAAGAAATCTCTTGTGTCCCCAACACACCCAATACAATGGCAAATTGTATAGGTGCACTAGTTAGGCGAAGAGATGGTGATAAAAGTGTAATATGGATGGTAGAAATATATTTTTATAATATGAATAAATAAAAACAGCAATGTAGCAAATAGTAAACATGCACAAAAACAGTATTGCAATGCTTGAAAATGAGGCCTAGGGTGCATACTTTCACTAGTGCAATCTCTCAACAATGCTAACATAGTTGGATCATATAGCCATCCCTCAAAGTGCGATGAAGAATCACTCCAAAGTTCCTATCTAGCGGAGAACATAAGAATAAATTGTTTGTAGGGTACAAAACCACCTCAAAGCTATTCTTTCCGTTTGATCTATTCAATAGTTCGTACTAAAATAACATAAAACTATTCTTTCCGTTTGATCTATCCTAGAGTTCATACTGAAATAACACTAAAGCAAATTCATATTCATAATGCTCAATCCAACACAAAGAAATTCAAATAGTGCCCCAAGATTTCTACCTGAGAAACAAAAGACGAGAACGTGCGTCAACCCCTATGCATAGATTACCCCAATGTCACCCCGGGAATCCGCAAGTTGAGTGCCAAACCATATATCAAGTGAATCAATACGATACCCCATTGTCACCATGAGTATTCAATTGCAAGACATATATCAAGTGTTCTCAAATCCCTAAAAGTATTCAATCCGATAACAACGAAATCTCTAAGGGAAAAACTCAATTCATCACAACAAGATAGAGAGGTGAAAACACCATATGATCCGACTATATTAACAAAGGCCCCGATACATCAAGATCGTGACATCTCAAGAACACGAGAGAGAGAGAGAGAGAGAGAGAGATTAAACACATAGCTACTGGTATAAACCCTCAACCCCGAGGGTGGACTACTCCATCCTCATGGTGGTGGCCGCCGGGATGATGAGGATGGCCACCGGTGATGATTCCCCCCTCCGGCAGGGTGCCGGAATGGGGTCTAGATTGGATCTCGTGGATACAGAGGCCTTGCAGCGGCGGAACATCTGATCTAGGGTTGCCCCCAAGGGTTTTGGAATATTTGGGATTTTATAGGGCAAAGAAGGGGTGCGGGAGGCCACCGAGGTGGGCACAACCCACCTGGGCACGCCTTGGGGCCCAAGCGCACCCTGGTGGGTTGTACCCCCCTCGGGGCACCCCCCAGGTGCTGCTCTGGCCCATCCTGGATGTTCTGGTCCATAAAAAATCTCCAAACAGTTACGCGGTGTTTGGACTCCGTTTGATTGATTTCCTGCGATGTAAAAAACAAGCAAAAAGCAGCAACTAGCACAGGGTCAATAGGTAAAACATCCAAGAATGATAATATATTAGCATGAATACTTCATAAATTATAGATAGTTGGAGACGTATCACACCTGGGCACAAAGTGACAAGCATTAAGCATGGCAAAGTCATAGCAACATCAATCTTGGAACATAATGGATACTAGGGATCAGGCCCTAACAAAACTAACTCGATTACATGATGAATCTCATCCAACTCCTCACCGACCAGGGAGCCTACGAAAGAATTACTCACTCCCGGTGGGGAGCATCATGGAATTGGCGATGGAGATGTGTTGGTGATGACAAAGATCGAAGATCCCCCTCTCCGGAGCCCCAAATGAACTCTAGATCTGGCCTCCCAAAGAAGAACAGGAGACGACAGCGGCTCTGTCTCGTGAAACACGATAATTCTTTCTCCCTCATTTTTTCTGGAAACATGTGATTTGATAGCGTCAGTTTCAGGGTCTATGGGGCCACCAGGTGGGGACAACCCACCTGGGCACGCCTGGAGGGGGTGGCGTGCCCTGGTGGGTTGTGCCCACCCAGGTGCCCCCTCTGGTGGTTCTTGGCTCCAGATATTTTCTTTTATTGTATAAAAAATTGTCGCAATGTTTCGTTCCATTCCGAGAACTTTTATTTGTGCACAAAAACAACACCATGGTAGTTCTGCTGAAAACAGCATCCGTCCCGGTTAGTTTCATTCAAATCATGCAAACTAGAGTCCAAAACAAGAGGAAAAGCATTAGGAAAAATAGATACGATGGAGACGCCAACGTATCTATAATTTTTGATTGTTCCATGCTATTATATATCTGTTTGGATGTTTAATATGCATTTATATGTTATTTTATATTATTTTCGGGACTAACCTATTAATCGAGAGCCCAGTGCTAGTTTCTATTTTTTTTTGCCTTTTTTAGAGTTTCACAGAAAAGGAATACCAAATGGAGTCCAAACGGAATGAAACTTCCGCGGTGATATTTCTTGGACCAGAAGCAAACCAGGAGACTTGGAGATGAAGTCAGAGACTCAACGAGGCAGCCACGAGGGTGGAGGGCTGCCCCCTACCTTGTGGGCCCCTCGGAGCTCTCCTGATCTAGTTCCTTTACCTATATATTCTCTTATACCCCAAAAACATCAGGGGGAGCAACGAAAACACTTTTCACTGCCGCAACCTTCTATACCTATGAGATCCCATCTAGGGGCCTTTTCCGGCGTCCTGCAGAGAGGGATTCGATCACGGAGGGCTTCTACATCAACACCATTACCCTTCCGATGAAGCATGAGTTGTTTACCTCAGACCTACGGGTCCATAGCTAGTAGCTAGATGTCTTCTTCTCTCTCTTTGATTCTCAATACCATGTTCTCCTCTATGTTCTTCGAGATCTATTCGATGTAATACTCTTTTGTGGTGTGTTTGCCGAGATCCGATGAATTGTGGATTTATGATCAGATTATCTATGAATATTATTTGAGTCTTCTCTGAATTCTTATATGCATGATTTGATATCTTTGCAAGTCTCTTCGAATTATCGGTTTGGTTTGGCCAACTAGATTGGTTTTTCTTGCAATGGGAGAAGTGCTAAGCTTTGGGTTCAATCTTGCGGTGTTATTTCCTAGTGACAGTAGGGGCAGCTAGGCACGTATTGTATTGTTGCCATCGAGGATAAAAAGATGGGGTTTTCATCATATTGCTTGAGTTAATTCCTCTACATCATGTCATCCTACTTAATGCGTTACTCTGTTCTTTATGAACTTAATACTCTAGATGCATGCTGGATAGCGGTGGATGTGTGGTGTAATAGTAGTAGACGCAGAATCATTTCGGTCTACTTGACACAGAAGTGATGCCTATATTCATGATCATTGCCTTAGATATCGTCATAATTATGCGCTCTTCTATCAATTGCTCGGCAGTAATTTTTTCACCCACCGTAATATTTACTATCTTGAGAGAAGCCACTAGTGAAACCTATGGCCCTCGGGTCTCTTTTCCATTATATTGAATCTCTTTTACATCAGACTAGTTTCTGATCTACTATTTTGCAATCTTTTACTTTTCGATCTATAAACCAAAAATACCAAAAATATTTACTTTACCATTTTATCTATCTCTATCAGATCTCACTTTTGCAAGTAACCATGAAGGGATTGACAACCTCTTATCACGTTGGGTGCAAGTTTGTTGATTGTTTGTGCAGGTATTCAATGACTTGTGCGTTATCTCCTACTGGATTGATACCTTGGTTCTCAAACTGAGGGAAATACTTACTCTACTTTGCTGCATCACCCTTTCCTATTCAAGGGAAAAACCAACGCATGATCAAGAGGTAGCAGACGTATCAACTCCCCCAAGCTTAAACATTTGCTTGTCCTCAAGCAATTCAGTTGACAAACTGAAAGTGAAAAATAAAAACTTTTACGAACTCTTTTGCTCTTGTTTCATAAATAAGCTTAAACAGCACCCAGATTTTCAGCAAAGATTATAACTAACCATGTCGACAATAACTCTTAAAAATTATATTAACTCATAGCAATGACATAATCAACTAGAGAGCAATAATAAGATATCTCAAACAGCAACACACTGTCAAAACAACCATGATACAATATGACAATAGTGGTATCTCGCTAGCCCTTTCTGAGACCGCAAAACATAAATGCAGAGCACCCCCAAAGTTCAAGCAGCGACTAAACATTGTAATTCAAGGTAGAAAAGATCTAGTCACGATACATCCAACATTAGCTACACACAATTCATCAGCATGAAAACAATGCTCTTAGGTACTGGCGCTTATTTGAGAAGGTGATGGCACATCATAAAATTAAATAGATAGTCCTTTCGTAGAGGGAAGCAGTGATTTGCAGAGGTGCCAAAGCTCAAGTTTTTAAAATAGAGGTAAATGAAATTTGAGACATGCACCCTTCTCATTTACTTCATGACTATCAGTTATCAATATCTCCCATGCTAAGCACGCTAGTGGCAAGCGGAAAGGTAAAGGTTATGACTCCATTGGGAGTTTTTGTTTGATTATCTGAGAGACAAATTCTTTTTGCAGTTTGGGACTGGGCATCCCTATTACCGCCCTTTTCTCGTGCGATGGCGAGTGAATAAACACTCGACCTGAGAATAGCCTGCTTAGCCTGGAAGATACCGACTACCTCCTATCGTTCCATGAATGATCCAGGCACACAAAAGGATATTTATTTGAAGTTTTTAGAGATGGCACATGCAAATTTACTTAGGACGGCAGGATAATACCGCATATAGGTAGGTATGGTGGACTCATCTGGAATAACTTGGGTTTCAGATTTTTGATGTACAAGCAGAATTACCACTTAGTACAGGCGAAGGCTACCAAATAGGTTGAGAAGCGACCAGCTAGAGAGCTACAACGTTCATGAACATGCATTATGCATAAGTAACATTGGATACTAGCATGAGTAGGATATGAACACCATGAACATAAATATCATAGAGGCTATGTGGTTTTGATTCAACTACATGCATGAACATGTGCCAAGTCAAGCCACTCGAACATTCAAAGGAGGATACCATATCATCTACTACATCACAATCATTTTAACGCAATGTCGATCCAAGATAAGTCATTATTCACTCCTAGCTACTTATGCATGGCATGAGAAACTATAATCTCTAATTGTCATTGCAAACATGTTTGATCATAATAGGCTGAATCATGGATACTAGGTTAAACATATTTACAAAAACAGAACAAGTTGAGTTCATACCCGTTTCTCTCTGCCACGGCCATTTCATCGAATATCGTCATTATTGCCTTTAACTTGCACGACCGAACGATTTGAAAATAATAATAGTTCAAGAGTGCCATGGACTAAGCTGCAATCTGCAAACATTTTATTTAACAGGAGAAGACAAGATAATATGGGCTCTCTGTTAGATCAACAATAATGCAAATGAGAGCCACTCAACATTTTTATTGTGGTCTTCTCCTCGGTATGACTAAATAAAAAGAAAAGAGATTCAGAGAAACACATCAAAATATTTTTGGAGTTTTTGGTTTTTCATAAACAAGCAAATGGAAAAAAAGAAAATCAAAAATGAGAAAAACTATTTACACGGGAAAGCTCCCAACAAGTAAAAGAAGAACAAGGAAATCTTTTTGGGTTTTCTTTTTAGTGCTACAAAAATTTAAACTAGGAAGAAAAATCAAAAAGAAGCAAGAAACATATTTTTGGATTTTCTCAAAGTTTTTCAAACACACAAGAAGAAAGCGAGAAAATAAATCTAACATGGATAATACAATGAAAAAGTGTGGACACCGACAACTGGAATGAAATGTGTGAACATGAATGTAATGTTGGTGGGAATATGTACTCCCCCAAGCTTAGGCTTTTGGTCTAACTTGGTAATCAGTCAGTAGCATGTGTAATAGTCAGAGTGGTAGCTCATGGAGGCTCTCGGTGCGGATGCCTCAGCCCGCCGTGCAGCCACAACTACTGCGTTATGAGCTCGGGCCTCGCTCTCAAGAACATAATATCTTCCCCTGTTATGAACATCAAAGAGAACAGGAGCAGGCAAATATGTGTCTACCACAGAGTCCTTGTTAAACATCAAATCACTACAAGAAATATGTCAACTAGTGACCTTCTGTCAGTGACCCTAGAAGAATTGGTCATAGATCTATGACCATTTGAGACCAATTGGTCAAAAGCTGTTCGGGGGGCTCCAAACCCTAAACTATAACGACCATTTTGGTCAGAAAGGTCGTAATTTCCTTACACAAAATGGTCATAAAGCAGACAACAGTGGTCCGTTGCCTTATTTCTAGCTGATCACGACCAATATAGATGGTCATAACCTTGCAAATTGTGGTGGGTTGCTATGACTAGGCACCACCTCATCAGTTTTGCCTATGTGTCATGTCCATGTGTCAATTTTTGCCCTAGGTTGTGAAGCAACCTATATTTCTGTCATTCCCAAAATTCCCAAGAAATCTTATAAATTCTTTGGGTCATATCTTCGTCAAATATGTAAAAAGCCTTCCTTGCCTAGTTCAAAAATAATTCAACAATATTCATTTTCCTATTCTGTTCAGAACAACACTTTGTGAAGGAAGTGTTATTTATATATTCTTGATTGCCCTCAAAATTTTTGGGCACTATTTCCTATCCAAATCATTGCCTCATGACAAAATTCAGCTCCATTTGCCCAATAAATCTTCCTCGGCAAATTTCCAAAGTGTTTCTCCACCTAGAACCTTTGTGAAAGAAGTACTAGCTATGCATATCCTAATGAGTTGAATTTTTGCCACATATTCTATATGCCTATGTAACTTAAATACACCAAATTTGAGCTCAGTTCATTTAGCCAATTTCTCTCACTAATTTTCTGAAGTTTTTGTCCAGAGAAGAGCATTGTGAAGGAAGTGCTATTTATATATTCTTGGTTGCCCTCAAAATTATTGGGCTCTCTTTCCTATCCAAATGATTGCCTCATGACAAAATTCAGCTCCATTTGCCCAGTAAATATTCATCGGCAAATTTCCAAAGTTTTTGTCCACCTAGAACCTTTGTGAAAGAAGTACTAGCTATGCATATCCTAATGAGTTGAATTTTTGCCACATATTCTATATGCCTATGTAACTTACCTACACCAAATTTGAGCTCATTTCATTTAGCCAATTTCTCTCACTAATTTTCTGAAGTTTCTGTCCAGAGAAGAGCATTGTGAAGAAAGTACCACTTTGGCATGTCCAAATGGTATCCATTTTCTACAGTGCTTTCCTGTGCCCAAATAACCTTCCTACACCAAATTTCAGCTCAATCCATTCATTATTTTGAGCCCAGCTTCAACATCCGAAGTTTCTGTCCGCCGTGAAGAAATGATTTGCCGCCGAGAACGCATGGCAATGCCATGGTCACTCGGTGACCATGTGGCGTGCATGCGAGTTTACGCGCTCTAGAGTTGGGGCACTCGGCCACCGTCCAAACCTCAACGTATCGCCACAAAACCATGTATTTCTGATTAAATAGGTACTTATGTAACTAGAAATGATTTTTGGAAAAAATAAGTAGCAAACTATAAGGCAGTTGTAGTTCAAATTTGACCCGCTTCCAACTGAATCAGCGGAAATTTGTCTTTTTCACAAGATGTGGATCAAAACTTTTGACACCCAACCATTTTGTCAATTGTGCAATAAATAAATCCATGTATTTTAGAAAATTTTCTTGGTCCAATTTTGCAACAAATATATGGTAGGTCCTTCACAAAAAAATCATTTTGGGCACTCAAAAAATGGAAAAATGGATTTTTCGTCCAATGAAAATGAAAAATTCCTTAGGCAACATTGTTTGCCATTCCAAGATGTACCCTTGTGCATAATATAAGATCATTCGAACAAACTATGTCATGAATGTGGCCATAAGTTTGAGCATTTGGGTTGAAAGCCATGCATCTTCACACAAGATAGCTCGTTTCTGAGAACACTTTTTTAAAAAATTTGCCGTATTACAAGTTTATAATTTTTGCTGGTAACTTGGTCACTTATAATGACTGAAGGTTTTCCAATTTTTTGATTTTATTTGAATTTTTTATGCCCGTTTGAAATTGCGATCAAAATGGCGGGAATGACCGTTCCTAGCTAGTGGTTGAATCTTGGAATTTTTTTGATGTTTCTCTAATTAAATAGATACTTATGTACCTAGAAATGATTTTTGGAAAAAATAAAGAGCAAACTACGAGGTAGCTACAATTCAAATTTGACGTGCTTCCTACTGAATCGGTGGAAATTTGTCTTTTTCACGAGAAGTGGATCAAAACTTTTTACACCCAACCATTTGGTAAATTGTGCATTAAATATGTCCTAGTATTTTGGAAAATTGACTTTTTACAATTTTGTAACAAATATATGGTAGGTCCTTTACAAAAAAACTCATTTTGGGCACTCGAAAAATGGAAAATGAATTTTTCGTCCAAAGAAAATGAAAACTTCGTTAGGCAACATTGTTTGCCGTTCCAAGATGCACTCTTTGTGCACAATATGAGATCATTTGAACAAACTATGTCATGAATGTGGCCATAAGATTGATAATTTGGCTTGAAAGAAATGAATCTTCACACTTGATAGCTCGTTTCCGAGAACACTTTTTTAAAATAATTGCCGTATTACAAGTTTATATTTTTTTCTGGTAACTTGGTCACATATAATGACGCAGTGCGAAGGTTTGCCAATTTTTTGAATTTTTTATGCCTGTTTCAGAATGCGGTCAAAACGGCGGGAATGACCGTTCCTAGCTAGTGGTTGAATCTTGGAATTTTTTGGTGTTTCTCTTATTAAATAGATACTTATGTACCTAGAAAAGATTTTTGAAAAAAATAAAGAGCAAACTGCGAGGTAGCTACAATTCATATTTGACCCGCTTCCAGCTGAAACGGCGGAAATTTGTTTTTCTCACCAGAGGTGGGTCAAAACTTTTGAAACCCAACCATTTGGTCAATTGTGCATTAAATATGTCATAGTATTTTAGAAAAATGGTTTGGTCCAATTTTGCAACAAATATATGGTAGGTCCTTCACAAAAAAACTCATTTTGGGCACTCGAAAATTAGAAAATGATTTTTTTGTGCAAAGAAAATGAAAGCTCTGTTTGGCAATATTGTTTGTCATTACAATATGCACACTTATGCAAAATACGAGATCATTTTCACAAACTATGCCATTGTTATGTTAGAAAAATCAGAGTGGATTGGATGGACCAATGAGATGCGAGGAACCGCCTTCACGCGGATCACCAAATTGGACTCGATCTGAGCCATCCATGGCGCACCCATCCAACAGTGGAGCTTCTCCCGAGAACAAAAAACCTAACTCACCCACCCACCCTGGCCTCGAGTCCCCAGATCCGATCCACCAACCGCTGACCCACTCTCTCCCCCTTCCCTCGACCCCCGATATCCCACCTCCTACTCGCTCTCTCTCGATCCCCTCAAGTTCCAGCCGCCGCCGCTCACCTCCATCCTCTCCCCAACACTGGTCGGCCTTCACTCCACTCCATCGTCGGCGCCAACCCAACCACCGCCGCCCTCTCCCCCTCCTCTCCCCTCACCCAAGAATGAGAGAGGGAGAGAGAGCCGATGGCCAGATCCACTCACCAAGTCCCTCTCTGTCGCCGCCACCTAGAT
>NC_041385.1:225141977-225161650 GCF_002162155.2 Triticum dicoccoides
CCTCGGACCACACCGCCGGCCTCCCTTCCCCTTCCCTAACCAGAAGAAGGAGATGGCGCTCCCTCCCAGATCCGCCAGCGTTGTGGTACGCATCCCTGCTCCTCCCATTCTCTTCTCCTTCATCTCGCCCCCTCCCCCTCCCCAAATTTGATGTGTACGCCCGTTTTCTTGCATGTTTGTGAAGAGACCCGATCTGGTTTTGTGAAGGAAGGGACATGCCATGGAGAAGATCCCACGGGCATCAGATCATCCATGGCGTCCTAGGAGGAGCACCACCGGCTCAGGTTCGTCACTTGCTCCTCCCCTTCTATTCTCTTCTTCTTCTCCATCTATGCATCTGATCCATGTGATTTTTTGCAGGTTGCTCCGATCTGGCTGTGTGAAGGGGAACTAGAAAGGCCGATCTACTACTGCTGCTCTGCCCCCCTTGAACAATCTAGTGAAGGATAAGTTGATCCATAGGTCCGCCTCCCCTTAATTATTTGAACATTTTTAGTGGATAATATAGTATTCATCATGTGGTAGTGAGAGACAGTCGTCCTAGTGATTTATGACATACTACTGCAATTTGCACTAGCCTAGCTCTGGAAAAAATGCTAGCAATAGAATTGACATGCATAGCTGAACTGATTGGAAAATGGATGGCACATAGTATAAACAACAGACAGAATAAAGAGAAGAGAGTGTACTTAAACACCACTTCTTTTATGAGAGTATATACTTGTTATCATGTAGTAGCATCCGCTCTTTATCTGGAAAATGAATACTATCTACAGTTATCAAATAGCATAGCTAGTGATCTCTGTGGTTCTAGTGAATGGGCAGCTGCAGATGTAAACTACAGTGATGTGCACCGATAGTACTGCAGTAGTAGCAACAGACTAGCCCAGCTCTGAAGAAAAGCTTGTAACAAAATTGATGCATATGATTAAACTAATGTGTAATTTGCTGTCCACAAGTGACATGTAAATGCTCTCTCAGGTGTTGGAGTAGCAGCGAGCAACATACCTTTTCTCGTAGAAGGTGAAGAGGTCGTCGCTCAGCACGTCGGAAAAGGTACCATCATCTTACAAATTCTTACAAGAATTTCAGACCTACAAGACACACAAACAGAATGAATTGATGTGTGTATATGCCATGGAATTGCTTTGGTCGTGTTCTAGAGCCTAATTAGCTATAGGAACAATTTATACTTTACTTAAAGATGTTATTGTTGTGTTGTAGAAAATTTTATTTATGTCTACTGTTTTGTCCAGATTAGAAATATGTGTGATGTGTGCTTTCAAAAACTAATGCTATATGTAGGCTTAAGAAATTGAGCAAGGGAAACCTTTATATCCCCTTCCTTGTTTATAAACTAAAATTCTGTCGGATCATACTATGTCAAGTAACGGTTCTTTATTCTGTGTTATGGTAAATGAAAATATGATTGAAACAATTTTGGCACAAGTCTGGTATTCAAATGAACCGTGATGAGAAGTAGCACTCGTTCACTAGAGAGCTATAAATATAAGTCAAAATACCTGTGAAACAAGATTTTAAAGGATTCCAATATCTTAACATCAAAGCTTAGCTGCTATTGCATTCTTTACTCTTGTTAATTGTCTGACTACAGAGAAACAAACACATGAGAAAAGTTTCAGGTTGGCCACATTTACAGCATAAGGAATTTGCCACATCTTATTACTCCCTGTTCTGTCATAGGATTCTCTGTCAATCCTCTTATGTCGTAGGAATTTTCCACAACTACCATGAATTGCCATGTCTCTTTATAGTAGTAAGTTAGTCTGATGCTAGACTAGACGTCTCTTTATGCATGTTTATTGTCATGTCTATTTATATGTATAAAGTTGAATCAAGTAGTAACATGTGAACAACACTTGCACTGGTGTATGTAATGAGTTAAGTACATGTTTGTTACAGCAGGGTAGAGTAGATGTTTGTGTTACCATCCAATCCTTCTCTTTGTTTACCTGCTTTTATGTAGCTTATGTATTGTTTGCCTGTAATACTGTTGTTTGCTCATGTCTACCTGCTTTTGTGTTGGGGGGAGCTTTGTTTACTTGCTACTCATCTATTCACAGAAGTCAACAAATAGGCATAATATTTGTAACAATTTCACCATATTTGTAACTACTCATGACTTGCTTCACATATCAGACATAATATTTAAACTTGCCTGTTGTGTCCAGTAGCACATATACATGTATAGGAGCAATGTAGGCAGCCTTCGTGCATAGATGCATGATAAATAAAGATGCTTTCCAACTGATATTCCTTCATGCCTGGTTTTATCTGCCTCATAACCTTGTAAAGTGCAAGTTAACAATCAGATGTGTTTAATTCAACTCTAAAAAACTGTGTATCTGATTTAGAAGTAGTAACACCTAAATGTCAGTGTAGATGCTATGGTTGTCTCTTGGGTTCCAAAACAAAATTCCACTCCAGTTTATCTAGGTTTTATATCATGGATTTGACCTGAACCTGCATTACGCATGTGTTGATACAATCATATAGCTTATCTAATCAAACAATCTGTTCATGTTATCTTTACCTGCTACTCTTATACCTTACCAAAACAAAAATAATTCTAACTAGAAGTAGTTCTTTTTGTTTGAGATTTTGTATTTATTACTACTGACATATTGTCGTGATTTACATTTTGTACTGAATAGCTCTTTCTGATATTCACAAGTTTTACCAATCAGCCATAGCTCTTTCATCAAAGTTGCATGGTGCATGGTGCAACAGAGGACAAGCACTTCATGTCCAACCAAGGTGCATGGTGCTCGCAATTGACGAACAGAGGCTGTTTGACATCGGCTACACAAACCACCACTGTGAGCTCCTCCCTTTACTCTGCTACAACCATGCTCTATTAGGATGTGGCTGGAACCATTTGATGGCCTTCCTGGACATGTTTTGCTGCTATCTAGAATTTGTACTTGTCCCATTTTTTGTTTCTTTGCTGGACATGTTATGGTTCAAGGGTTGATGATGTCTAGTAGATAGTTTGATGTATACCTGCTGCTGATTGATGCTCTTGTGGTTAGCATTATACTCCTGGAATCATATTATACTATATCTAGTGTTCTTGTGGTTCTCGAAGATGCATCACAAACATCTATTGTTCTGATATAAAATTGGTCTCTAAAATATGTTTCTAAAATTGATCTCTAAAATATTATACTATACCTTTTGTTGATTGATGCTCTTGTGGTCTCTTGAAGTTGGCTGAATCTGTTGCTTTATCATATATTTGGTCCATAAATCTACATTTCTATGAAATCTCTTTCAATATATAATTTTTTGATAGTCTGTACACTAAACCTAGAGGTTAGCAAACTACTCCAGGAATAATAGCTACTCTAATGCTGGTATGTGTTCACTCTTTTACAGGAGCTGTAGGTCTATGAAATTTGAAGTTCGAAGTCGGATAGCCCTACTCAGCAAAGAGTACTCTCTTTTGTTTGACTGTAATAGACTATAGATATTGTCATATTGTAACAGTAGGCATATTGGGGTTGTAATAGACTATGTACAGATTGTAGTAGACTTAGTGTTATTTGATGAACTACATTTGTACTGTTCGGTCTGAAATATTGATTATGTATGTGATATGAAAATGCGTGGAATGGAAACCTGACTCGTGGGACCCACTTGTGAAAATAATCCGAGCAGTTTTGAAATTTCTGTCAAGTGGGCCGAATGTGTGAGATGATGACAAGTGGGACCCATCTAATTGGTGGGACCAACTTCAAAATATAATGGCCCAAACAATGTTAAAAGGCCACGACCAAGAAATAAATAAAAGGCCGAATTGTTGGTCCAGGCCCAGGTAGCTAACAAAAACTGGCAGGAAAAAAATCTAATAAATGGGTGGATTTAATGGGCTTGACCCATATAGACACCTAATCGGACCGGGCTGATTCTTGTCAACGATCTTTTCATTTGGTTGCAATTTTGCCACGTCAGATCCGACGTGGCCTGGGCAAACAACTAGTGACCAAAACAAAAGGTCGTTGGTTCAATGACCTTTTGTTTTGGTCATAAACATCTACGACCTTCTCACGGAGAAGGTCGTTAATTTTAGTTTACGACGGCCAGCTTTTGACCATCTGTTTTTGGTCACAAAAAGGTCACAAATGGAAAATAATGACCATTCAGTGACCAATAGTCAAGGTCACAAGTTGACATATTTCCTGTAGTGAATTATAAGTGAAACTATTAGGATCACCTCTAAGGATCTTATGACGTTTCATAGCATCAAAGTCTAGGTATTGCGTGGCTAAAATAGGATTATAGGGCAAAGGTGAAACATCCAACCCTCTTGCTAAGCGTGTGGCATAAATTTCACCATAAAAATATCCACTGCCAGTGTTGTGCTGTGACCTACGTGCAACAATCGCTCCAAGATTATAACTTCTATCACCGTTGAGAGCGGTGTGTATGAGGCTTTGGTCAGGAGCACAAAGTGTACTACAATCCTGTTTGCCTACAATACATTTTCCATTAAATAATCCGAAGTACTGAATCGCAGGAAAATGAATGCTCTTTATTCTACCTTGCGTCACTCCCCTAGTTTCACCATAGCAAAGACTAGTCAAGAATATTTCAAACTTAGACCTCGGTGGTTCATCAAGCGAACCCTAGAATCGGATTTTGCAGAGGTGAGCGAACCTTTCAAGAGATATGGTAAATGAATTTTCATACAGTTTAAATGACACCCTAGACTCGTGGGGAAGGAATTTAAACCCTTTGACAAATGATTCAGTGAGGATGAGGTGTTGGTCGCACTTATCAGCAATGTAGGGACCGAGATCGGCATTGTGAACATCTTGCTCAAATTCCTCCTTAATGCCCATGCTCACCATATAATCATTGCATGACCATAAGCATGTTTTGGTGGTGGCACTTCGAATGGAACTTTCACTTGGTTCAACACAAGACCGACGAGGGAGCTGCTACTAGAAGATGTCTCCAAGGATCTCCTCCTCGAAGAACTCCTTCCAAAGAAGTTCATAATGTTTGTGTACAATTTTCTAAAAAAAATTGGTTGCAAAAATTTATTAACAAACTTCATAAGAATGGTAGCGACTACTCATAGGGATACATAGAGGCCATAGCAAGCATTCAAACTACTTAGAAGTCTAAGAATTCAACATGCAAGCTCATCTACAGCAGCACCAAGAGTAGCTAATTATTCCAAATATAAACCACTAAAACAAAAACTAATTGGACACAAGGAGGAGTCACATACCAAGCAACAAATCCCGAAAACAGTTTCAGAAACGGAGCTTCAAGCAAAGAGATCGAAATCCACGGTTTCGGGAGGAAGAACACGAGAGAGAGAGAGCAATGGTGATTTTTTCTGGAGGAATGTGGTGACGTGGGAAGAAGAACTAAGTGAGGGGGCCCATGTGGGGACCACAACCCACCAGGGCACGCCTGGGGGTCCTGGCGCACCTAGGTGGGTTGTGCCCACCTGGTGCACCCCCCTCTATTATTATTTGCACCAGAAATTCAGAAATATTCAGAAAAAATCGTGTTAAAACTTCAGGGCATTCTGAGAACTTTTATTTTTGGGTCTTTTTTTATTGCACGGAAAACTTAGAAAATAGATAAAGCATGGCATTTTATTTTATTTAACTAGTAAAACAGAAAACAAAAGGTAGAGACAGAAGGTAGTGCTCACTAAATTCATCAACTTCACACCTCTCAAAAATGATCCATTAATAAGGTTAATCAATTCTTATTAACAACCACTTTCGATTAGCATGAAACCGAAGAACTTTCGTAAATCACTAAGTTACCTCAACGGGGATATGATTGTCCCCAACAATAAGCATTCCATATTTCTTTTTAACAGTAGGTAGAGGTAGCTGAAAACTTCCAATAGTGATTGTCAGAGATTTTTCAATAACATTAATACCACTCACTTGGAATTGTTTCTTCGGAAAGTGCACCATATGCTCATTACCATTTATATGAAAAGTGAGCTTGCTTTTATTGCAATCAATAACAACCTGTGTAGTATTTAAGAAGGGTCTACCAAGGATAATCGACATGTTGTCATCCTCGAGCATCTCAAGTATAACAAAGTCAGTCAAAATAGTAACATTAGCAACAACAACGGGCACATCCTCACAAATACTGATAGGTATGCACTACAAAAAAATACACTTCCGTGATGATATGTGTTTGTCACAGTAGGTCACGTTTTCTATCATGCATGTACATCCATGACGATTTTATGACAGAATCAAGATAGTCATACCTGTGCTGTCGTAGAAGTGTTCCATGACATTACCAAAATTATCAACACGGAAGTGTCCACTTCCATGACGGTAAAACGCGCGTCATAGAAGTGCTTTCTTCAAGGGTGACCGACATGTGGCATCCACCGTAACGGCTCGCCGTTAAGCTATCAGGCCCGGTTTTGGATCCGATAACCCGTTAACAGCCTCGAACAATGGGGATTTTCCATGTGTAAAATCATCATTGGCTGGAGGAAACACATGTCGGCTCACCGTTGGGATAGATGTCATCCACTCATTGGACCGAAGGGGCCTATGGTACATCGACACGTGGCACGGCCCAACAGGGGCCCATTCCGGTGAAAAGGCCGGCCTGTTTGACTTGGTCAAAGGGTAACAGGACGGCCCATGGAAAGCCTATTAACGGCCTGTTCATATATAGCCCATTTACGGCCCGCTAACTCCCGGCCCGTTACGGCCTATCGGAATTAAGCCCAGTAGCTTCATCTGGGCTATCCAATATGATTCCAGCCCGTTGTAACTTCCGGCCCATGTATGGCCCATGATGTCTTTCGGCCCATATGAGGCCCTCTGTAACTCTCGGCCCATTAAAGGCCCGAGATGAAACTGGCCCATAATGAACAGTGTATCATTTTATACCCATTAATGACCCATTGTTCCGTCGGTCATTTCCTGCCCGTGTTAACTTTCGGCCTTCTAAGGGCCCATTTATTCTTGGGCTCATTTCTAGAATTCGGTTAGTTACGATCTGTTACTGTCATGTTCTGTTTGTGGGCCAAATTCAGCCCGTGGTTACATTTGGCCCATTTGTGTCCCGTTAACCCGTTGGGCTGTTTTCATAGTGTTATCAAATATGGCCTATTAACGGCCCGTTATGGTCCACGAGTCGTACAACCCATGATTTGAGAAATGATTATATGCCCCGTAGAAGGCCCATGGATCCTACAGCCCGTAGAAGACCAATGGATCCTATGGCCCGTAGAAGGCCCATGGATCATACGGCCCATAGAAAGTCCATGGATCCTATGTCCCGTAGAAGGCCCATGGATCCTATGGCCCGTTGAAGGCCCACGGATCCTACAGCCCGCAGGAGGCCCACAGATCCTACGGCTCGCGGGAGGCCCATGGATCCTATGACCCGTAGAAGGCCCACGGATCCTATGGCCCGTAGGAGGCCCATGGTTACAACATCCCGTGTGTTGCCATGATTATTGTGGCCTAGTTACCAAAAATAGGTTATTGTGGCCACTAGAAAAACACGGAAAAAGAACTGCAGTGACTACAAGCAAACAACTAAACAAGACAATAAGGAAATAAATAAGCAAGCAACTAACACTAGCCTATTACAACTATTACACATATTACATCCACTAGGCATCAAAGTTCACCACCAGTGCAAATATAGGGAACAAAGCAGCATATTACATACACTGGCCGTCAAAATTGGCCACCAGTGCAAATAAACGAGGCAGCAAAACAAGTCCATAACTGAAACAACTTCAGAAGAGCTCAAAAAACGTTATCCTAGGTATCCACCATGCTGGCAATAAGCTAAGCAAGCTTATTAGCTTGGTCCTGTTTGGCGCTAAAATCCTCCAACGCTTGCTGTTGCACCAGAAAGTGTGCATCTGAATGCTCCAGGGACTTCCGCAGTCCTTCCGCTTCTTGTCGCAGCACAGCTGATCGATGTCTTTCAGCTTGTAGTTGAGACTCTAGAAATCAAACTGATTTAGACAGTGAGTTTGAATAGCTTGTGCAAGCGGTAGTGGCCAGTAACTTGAACAGTAAACCAAGTCAGGACTTTGGGGTTACCTCACTGTCTTCAAGATAGTTTTCCTTAGCTATTTTATTAGCTTTGTTGGAGACCAACAAGGATGTCTCACGATCCTGAACCTTATCTACATTACTTTCTTTATCATTGCTTAATAAGGCACTCTTCCCCAATATTCTGTCAGCATTCTAAAAGAAGAAACAAGCAGACACATAACAGGTTTAGCATGTACTTGTATATGAAACTCTTTTTGGTGAACCAGTTCATTAGTAAGGTGGACAATATTAAACTACCAAGTCTTCTATTGCCAAGTAGTACATTATAAAAGCATCAAACAAACATATATCTATGTCCTATGGTCACTGCATTGTCTTGCCAAATCAAAATAGAGACACAGTTCAAATCATATCAGTTCAAGAGAAAGCAGCACTGAAAGAATACAAACCGTGAAAAACTACACGGCACACCAAGATTTCAGATGGGTACCACGGGTCTACATGTACAACAACACTATTGGCCCTGTTATGATGCTAGTAATGTGCATGATATGAGAAGTTAATTGTATACACAATTGAAATTGAAATCAACAGAGCTATTTTTAAGAGGAAACCTGTTAAAGAAACATGCGTAAACATACCTGTTGTGCCATTGGAGTTTCCATTGGATCGTTCAATTTAAAAATAAGTCTGTACGAGTAAATATAGTGATACAAGAGCAAAGCAGTATGCACGATAGCAATGGAATCTTAAATGAGAACAGCTGTTCTTCAGGTTTAAGCACTTGTTCTAAATGAACTGAGTACAGTAAGACGCAAGCATATAGTACTTCAAATAAAATGAGCTCATAGACCTTACCACATTCTTGGTTCGGGACCAGTAAAGAACAAGGCGTTCCTAGTCATTGTCCAGTAAATGTGTCTCAGGAGAACGTAAGGGAATTTGATGAGTTTCTTTGCTAGTGAAGTACGTTTTCTTCAGGTAATTCCGATACTTCCACCAAGCATTCTTGAAGATAGTAGAGGTATTAGCATAGGTTACCTCATCCTGAGTTTCCAAATCGGTCCTTCTCTATAGATAAAAATGGGAAAATTTGTTGTATTATAACCATCATGGAGGTAGAATGTATGGGAGAAAGCAAAGTAATTGCCATGAATAACATTACTTACACATAACTCCTGGACAAACACCTGCAACTGGCATTTTCCTTCATCTTCAGTATAATATTTCCATGATGGGAATATACACACATAGGATTTAACAACATCAAATGCGATAGATGCTAAACTATGAATGGCTGGTTGTGCTTCCTCCACGGGAATAGGTGTACTAACTGGTGGAGTTAGGGTTCGCCGTGGTAGTACTGGCGCTTTGGGCACTGGAGCTGCCTTACTAACTGCTCTTGTTTGGGAGCTCTATGGTGGAGATGGTGCTGTGTCAACAGGAACTGGGTTACTATCTGCTGGGGTTGGGGTTAGATTGGGTGAAGCTGGTTCTCTGTCCATCGCAGTAGGGGTAACATCTGCGAGAGTCTGGGTTATGTGTGGTAGGGCTGGTTCTCATGCATGCACAACCGGGGTCCTATCTCCACCAAGAGGTAGCACTGTTTTATTTGAAGACCATGTTTTTACTCCGCTAGATACTGCCATCACCCGCTCCAATTCAAATGGCTGATAAACAGGAAACATAGTTGAATGTACAGACATTGTATGAGAGACAGATGCAATAGATAGTGTGGAAAAAAGAGGGCATTAAATAGTTGACATGTATATTGTTTAACTAAAATAGATAGCATGACATAATTTCACATATATGATATCTGGATAACATAGCATAACATAATTCAAAGATATGATGACTAACTAAACAGGATCGCATGACATAATTCACATACATGTTATCTAAGTAACCAGGATCGCATGATTTAATTCACATATGTGATTTATATGCTAAGCAGAGGGCATTTGCATATATGATGTCTGAACTAAGAACATGATGTTGAATATTGTGTATATGATGTCTAAACTATGCAATGCAAGACACCATATGCATGATATGAGCAGTAGAACCGTGCCAAGTTAGATCATACACCTCGGTGGGGGAATAGGACTGGTCATCTGTCTCTAAATCCATCTCTGAGGAGCTATCGGGACCCAGCAAGAGATCTGCTTCGATAGGTAGCACTATCTGCTTTGAAGGCCTTGTTTTCAGTGCAGATTTTTCCATCACCCACTCAAATGGCTGATTCACAGGAAGAGTAGTTTAATGTACAAACATTGTCGACAAATGGAAATTTAATGAAGAAAAGGATGGGCTAGATATCATTCAAATATATGATGCCTGGTTAAATAGGATGGCATTGCACATTTCACATATATTATGGCTGGCTAAAAGACATGAGACTGCATAATTCCCATATATTATATTGAAACTAAACAGGTGGCATTACAGAACATGTATGATGTCGAAAGTATGCACAGCAAGGCAACATATGCATGATATGACTAACATCATCATGCCAAGTTAAAGCAAACACCTTCGGGGGTAAATAGGAGTGGCCAGCTGCGTCTAAATCCGCCTCAGAACAGATATCTTCCTCTGGATTACAATCTGGAGAGGGGGGAGGGTTTGCCATTGAACCCACCATGGAGCGATGTCTGCATGAAATTGCATTGCAGTGCAAAACTCTTCCCTTTTTCTCTACATGTTCAGCATGACTGTGTACAATATCTGACATGCATACAAAAAATATAGTGAGATTATGTAAGGAGAGCATGCAGAAATCTAGAGTAATGGTAACAACCAGTGGATGGATCCAAAAATAATGATAGCAGGGTGATGATTGCTTTAATTTAATAAAAAACAGATGATGATTGCTCTACTATTTGTTTCCCACCCAAGATGAACAACATAGGCATACCCTAGGTGAACCAGATATTAGACAGAGATACTATTCATTACTGCCTCGATATGTGCCCCACAACTAATTTAGAACTCAAGTTTGAACATCAATTTGGACCTGACTTGGAGTCTAAGAGGTGAACAGGACAATAAAGTAGCAGGCAATATTAAGCAATGCATAACATAAGCAGAAACAAAAGAGTGCGACCTCTCTTGTGGACCCGTGTACTCCTCAGGTTCATCTGCTGAGTCGATGATGGTGATGCCATTGCAGTGGGTGCCAGCAGCAGGGAAGGAGATTTGAGGCGGTGAAAGACGGTCAGGCTTCGTGATGTCTGGTTTGGTGGATGCTTCTGTCGATGGAGCAGCTCAGTGAGGTGGACGACGACGCGGCAGGAGCAGGACAAACCACACAAAGTTTTCTTCGACACCTACCTGTAACTGAAGTAATTCTGTAAGGGATCATTTGGCTTGCATGATTCTAAAAACGCAGGGATAGGAAAAACACCGGAATAGGATAGGAATGCACATGGTAAACAGAGCATTTGTAAACACAGGATTTCTGTCAACTTGGGTGTTTGGTTCATAGGAATTGGAAGAGCAGAAGAATGCAAAGAAACATGGCCAAAATAAAGTGAAACCATATGAAAGCGTGTACAGTTAGAATGTTTGTCACATCCTAGTTAGCCATGCATTAGAGTGTTGCATCATGTTTACTTTTTCATCAGAAACTTGAAATGGGGATGACAGAACCCCCAGTCCCCTCTGAAACCAACTAGGGTTACTAAAATAATTTTCAATGAACCTGAAATGCCCTTCTAAAATGCCCATCATTTTTGTCTTGGTTCAGAACCTCTGCCAAAAGTGGTGCACATTTTCCTAGGCCATCCTAGGGTTTTTGAATTAATTCATAAATATTTGAATTTGGGCATTTAAAATTATATAAAATATTTAAATGCTCAAATATCTCCAAACTAAAATGTTTCATGTTGGAAATAATCCAACTATGGGCTAGGAATAGTTTGGTGATTTTTGAAGTTGCCTAGGTATTTTATTAAATTCAACAAAGTTGCAGATATATTAAATAGAAACAGAAACAGAAAAAAAGGGGAAAACTTACCTGGCGCCACCGCAGGCCCACCAGCCAGCCCACCTGGCCGGCCCAGCCCGGCCACCGCTCCAGCGAGCTGCTTGGCTCGCCAGGCAGGCAGCCAAGGTGCTCGGCGGCGGCACCGCAGCTCGCCACGCAGCTGCACGCCGCCCTGCCTCCCCCTCTCGCCGCCCTGATGGCCTGGACGAGCTCCACGTCGCGCCCCGACCCTCCTGGACACCTCCATTCGCCCCCAGTTCCTCTCCCTCGCGCTCCCACGCCATGGCCGACGCCACCGTCGCCGCACCTCCGCCGTAGCCGTGCTCCCCTTCGTCTCCACGCCGCGCCACCGTGTCCAGAAGCTCCGCCGTCCTCCACTTCTTCGAGTTAGTCGAGCCCCGAGCGCTCGCGTGCCCCGAAGCCGCCGCACCAACCTCGCCCGAACTGCCATCGCCGGAGATCCCCTTCGCCGTCGCCGCCGCAGCAGCTCGTCCCCGACCACGCCGTCCTCTCCATCAAGACCGCAGTGAGCTGGGCTAACTTCCCCTTCCTCTCTTTCTCTCTCTCGTGCACCACAGCGAGCACACCAAGCTCACCCGCACACGCCGTCGCGGACCTCGTCGCCGACGTGCTTCCGGCCACACTCCGGCCACAAGATGGTGTCCATCTTACTCACCGAGTCCCACAACACCTAGCTAGCCACTCCACGAGCCTCACCGACCCCTCTAGCGCCAAGTTCATCTTCGACCGAGCCCCGGTGGCCGCCAAAGTCGTCGCCGGCGCCAACTCCGGCCACCCCGACCCCAACGGACTCCGCCAAGAGCTGCGGTTTGTCCTCAGCTCCACTCCGGTGGTCCCCGCGGCCCATTTGGTGGCCGAAATGGCCAAAACCACTCCCGCCGCCGCGTCGGGCTCGCCGGCGGCTAAACGCCAGCGTCGCTGGCTTTGACTTTGACCACGGGTGGGCCCTGGTTGACTCCCCTGAGTCAATGACAGGTGGGGCCCAGCCCTGTTAATTATACAGGATTAGTTTTAATTAAATCTTAATTAAAATAACCACCCTGACATGCGGGACCCACTGTCAGGTTTGACCCAGACCTGTTCCGTTGACCTGCTGACGTCACACTGACGTCAGGCTAACGCAGTAATTGATTTTCTGGATTTAATTTAAATCAGGAAATTCCAGAATATTATTTAAACTTCAAAAATTCATAACTTTTATTCTGTAACTCCAAATTGGACAAATTATATATGAAAAATGATCAGAAAAATCCAATCTATCCATCTGTACTATTTTCACGCATGATCAAACAAGTTAAATTGATGTTTTAAGCAGAACAAGGAAAAGCACTTTAAAAGGCCATATTTGAATTTGAAATTTGAATCCTTGATTCAAATTTGCTCAAACCCTTCTGGTTTTAGTTGCATTAGCCCAACACACTCATATCGCCATGTTTCATGCATGCATCATATTGTTGCACATTGTTTGGTGATGGTTGTGTATCGGTGTCCTTTGCGACAGGTTCTGCCTCCGAGGAGTACCGTGATTACCCTAACGAAGAACCGTATCAGTGCATCGAACCATCAGGCAAGCAACCAACCATTTGATCATATCGATACAATCCCATGTTCTCGCTCCTGCTCTCTTTTACTGCATTAAGACAACGCGTTTCAAACTGCTGTGTGCTACGGTAGTTGAACCCATTTCCTCTGCATGACCTGTCATTGCCACAGTAACTAGATGAAACCCACTAGCATGTGTAGGAGTTGTTTGAGCCATATGTATGTGTTGTTCCTACCTTGCTATGCCTGCTATGCTTAGAGTCGTGTCAGGTCTGGTTCATCTGGGTGATGGGCTAGAGTGAAATGTTTATCTCGGTAATGAGAGTGGTGTGATGAACACGATTTGGTAAAGGTATCGATGAGAGGCCATGTAGGAGTACATGGTGGGTTGTTTCATTGAAGCCGACCTTAAGCACTGAGATCTGTATGCGTGATTTAAGATACAGCTACTACCATGCATTGGGCCCTGAAATATGACCCCGCTCGACTTCTTATTCACCCTAGCTCTCTGTCCAGGAGTTGCAAGTAGTTTCTGGTGTTTGTAGCCTACTGGAGGCCGTGGACAGCGCTGACCGTAGGGGTGGGCTGTGATGCGGTAGGTACGTGGCACGGTGTACCGAATACCCGTTAGGTATCTCGGGAACCCTGTTCACATCGTTCGGGGCCGTATGGGAAACCTCGGCCGGACTCCCTGCGGATGGAACCTGAATAGGCGATAAACCTGGACTAGAGGCTTAAGTGTTTAGGTAGGTCGTGGTCTACACCCATGTCGGCTTTCGCTTGAAGTCTGCCGAGCACATGTCGTGTGCAGACGCTAAGTGGTGGAAACATGTATGAAGAAGTACACCCCTGCAGGGTTATCATAATCTATTCGAATAGCCGCGTCCGCGGTAAAGGACTACTTAGTTGCCTATACAGTTCATAGACAAGTAAATGGAAACTGTTAAAAGCCTCAAGATAAGTGTGAGTGCCGAGGATGGCTCTTCCGTAGGAAGACGGAGGTGGATCCTCGGTAGTGTATTGAATTGGTGAGTAGTGGACTCGTGTGCGCAAAACCATTTCAAGTTGGAGTATCGTAGGATAGTCTAGCCAAGAGTCAAAGCTGGCTTGCTGCAATAACTCCACCAACCCTTCTTGATAATATGCATGTATGTAGGATCTGATGTAAGTCTTGCTGAGTACCTTTGTACTCATGTTGCTATAATTTACATTTTTACAGAAGACGCTGCAACCCCTTCTGATGGGTTCTATGTAGACGTTGACATCAACGAGTAGGCTAAAGACCCAGGTGGTGACCCTGAGCTTGTGAAGGACCACGTAGTATAGCTAGGCTTTCCAAGCCTCTTTTATTTTACTAGTTGTCTGTACTCAGACAATGTACTTCCGCTGCTGGTTTGTATGACTGTATGACTTGTATGTTGGGTCGTGAGACCCGTACCTTTGTGTATGTTATGTATGGCTCCCTGAGCCTTAAATAAAGTACTTGTGTCGTAGAGTCATGTTGTGATGCTTCGTTGTATTTGCACATATCGAGCATATTGTGTGTATGATTGAAATGCTTGGTATGTGTGGGATCTGACTATCTAGTTGTTTATCTTCAGTAGCCTCTCTTACCGGGAAATGTCTCCTAGTGTTACCGCTGAGCCATGGTAGCTTGCTACTGCTCTGGAACACTTAGGCTGGCCGGCATGTGTCCTTCTTCGTTCCTGTGTCTGTCCCTTCGGGGAAATGTCACGCTATGAGTACCGGAGTCCTGTTAGCCCGCTACAGCCCGGTTTACCGGAGTCCTGCTAGCCCAGTGCTACAGCCCGGACCCACTTGCTGATGACCGACACGTTCGAAGCTGGGTCGTGGATGCCTGTCCCTGTAAGTCTGTGCCACTTTGGGTTTACGACTAGTCATGTCAGCCCGGACTCCTTATCATATGGATGCTAGCGACACTATCATATACGTGAGCCAAAAGGCGCAAACGGTCCCGGGCAAAGGTAAGGCGACACCCGTGGGGATACCATGCGTGAGGCCGCAAAGTGATATGAGGTGTTACCGGCTAGATCGATGTGACATTGAGTCGGGGTCCTGACAATGTTATTCTGCCACTAATGCACTTGGTCTTGTTTTCATGCATAGGATTTTGAAAAGTAGGTCCAGGTGGATGTTTTGCTCCATTCCTTTCAACAAAATGCATGAATAATTGAATAGTGGTGTCATAGGAAAATTTCCTATTGCTATGTTTTTCCATTGAACCAAAATAGCCCTAATGGATCGACATGAATGTAGAGTAATAAGTGATGCTACAAGTGTACAACCTCTTTGCCGTAGCCGTGTTGACCTCAGCATCATTGGGTTGGTCGCTGAAGAAGTTGAGGCAGAGGTGGCTGTCGGAGGTGTGGAGGAAGATCTGAGGAATCTGTAGACGACGTCCAGGGCACTGCTCTGTTGTCATGGATTGTTCTGTCATTGGTGCAGCTCCGGTGAGCCGTAAGACATCAAGGATGAAGCAGCACAAGACAGACATTGTTAATCTCAAGTGGGATTCTAATAGCATCTCCAATAGATGATGTAAAATAGATGTAAAATTTACATCACCAAAACCACCTGACTACAAGAGATGAGGTAAAAACTATTGACTCTGAACTTAATTGTCGAAACTGAAATTTACTGTGGAATCTGAATGTTACTGTCGAAACTGAACGCAATGGTAGCAGAGAGGCACTTGACATGTAGTATAGGGAGGGCATGTAGTTCATCTTCATCCTGCACCCCCCTGAGCCACCAGCCACCACCGGCCGAACCGTCGGCCCCCGCGCCGCCTCGCCGCCCTGAAACAACTCCCCACCGCCGGTCCACCGCCGCCCCGCCGCCCCGGCCAGCCCTCTAGCCCCCCCGCCCCAATCCTGAACCCTAAGATAGATAGTGGGGTACCTCTCCGGCGAGCCCTCCTCCCTGCTACGGGTGGTTCTTCCTTAACTCCGGTGAGCCCCCCCACCCCCTGAAAATCGACTGACCCAAAAGTCGATTCAGTCGACTGAAGTGTAGCTAAATCGAAGCAGAGCAGCAGCATGAGTGAGGGGGAGAGCAGCAGCAGCACAAGCGAGAGCCGGAGCAGCAGAAGCAGCGCGAGCGAGTGAGCGAAAGCCGGAGCGGCAGCAGCAGCGCGAGCAATCGAGCGAGAGCCGAAGCAGCAGCAGCAGCTGGGCGAGCGAGCGAGTGAGAGCTGAAGCAGCAGCAACAGTTGGGCGAGCGAGCGAGCGAGAGCCGGAGCAGCAGTAGCAGACCCGGCTAGTATGGCTGCTGCCGCCAAAGGGGCCTCGCACTTGGGGAGAGCCGCCGTGGAGATGTCGCCCGCGGCGCCGGCTTCGAGGTAGCCGCTCCATGGGGTGCGGGATGGAGCACCGTCGGTGCCGGGAGGTCGAGTTAAGGAGAAGGTGCGATGCGATGAGTGTACAATCTCTTTGGTGGCGCCGAGTAGGCCTCGTCTTCGTCCGAGGAGTTGGTGAGGATGCTGCGGTTCCGGTGGAGCAGGTTAAGGTGGCGCTGTGGGGATTTCGCGTGTCGGGATTTGGCAGCTGGAGGGAGTTTTCGCGCGTGTTGTAGTTTTGGGATAGCAAGGCGCTGGTTGTGAAGGCGCCAGTTTAGGGAGCACGATATCTGAATTTTCGGGATATAACAAGGCGCCTGTTGAATTTTAGGGACAAGCCTAACGTGTAATATTGTACTTGTACGTACCAAATCAATTCGCACTTCCCTCAACGAAAAAAATAAAACTATTCACACCACACAAAGAGAGAGTCTTGTCCCGTTTTACTATACAAATGCTATTCAAAGCTACTCCCTCCTTCCATCTATATAGGGCCTAATGCATTTTTCGAGGCTAACTTTGACCAAATATTAGAGCAATAATATATGACATGCAACTTACACAAAGCACACAGTTAAATTCGTGAGTGAAAGGAGCTTTCAATGATATAGTTTTCACATTGTGCATGTCATGTACTATTAATCTTGTCAATAGTCAAAGGCGGTCTTAAAAAATGATTAGGCCCTATATAGATGGAAGGAGGGAGTATGAATCCATGTTATGTCCAATTAAATTTTTTAGCTGGCTGTATAATGCATGTAACCTACTCATACCAAAATTTTAGTGAATTCCAAATGTTTATACTACTGCTGCAATTCGAACTGAATTTGAATTCGTTTCTCTATTTCAGTAAGAATCTACAATCATGATTGTTGCCAACTTCAACCATCATTCGTGTATTACCTTAACAACACACCACATGATTACTATAGAGATAGATATGAAATATGTGTACTATATGAACTCGAAATCAATTTTTTGAATACACTGGATGTTGATTCCAAATAATAGTACATTTGATGTACTAACTATATATTCATAATCTAAACCATGTTACATACATACACTGTGTTTATCACACAAAGTATAGTGCCCCGCCCCCTACATTATGACAAGTATTTAGCCCTGAGCTGCAAAAGCCACACATTAGCCCAAATTATAATCAATGTTCTATATATATTATATGTAGTACTAGCACGATGCCCATGGGTTCCACGGAACATCAACATGATCAAGGGGAGGCCTTATTTGCAAATATGGAGAGGGGTGTGGGTATCTTTTTTCAAAATTGCCATAGTTTCCTTCCTATCCATCAGATATAAAGGACGGCCTATATTGTAGGATGGTAGGCACACCATCATCAACAACTCTATTTTTTTATAAGAGTAGAGATAAAATATATTATATGTATTATAAAATGTTCCTAACCACACCATGTGTATCACCGTTATATACATTCACGCATGCGTCGGTTTAAAACACTACGATAAATTCTTCAAATATCCGAATTCGCTTTTTATAATGAATTATGATCTCTGTTCGTATTTTACACCCACCCAATCCTCTTATCTTTGTAGCTAGTGCTAACTTTCTCTCGTGCATGCACGCGCCCGCATCCCTCTCACCCTCCCTCAGCATTCTCTAGCTCCATCGCACAAATTCGTCTTTTCACTTTAGGTCGTTCACCCATGGTGTGTGTAGGCCCCCCAACTCCTTCTTTACGACACACATCGATCGATATGCCTCTCTAGCCAGGTGTGCCTACCATAAACACAAGCTTCCCCTCTTCTCTTATCACCGTCCATGCCTCACTCCCACCACTCTTCTCATCGATCTTGTACTCACACACTCCTTCCCCCTCAATATAGTATGCCTCTCGCACCACCTCCTAGATGCATCCCTCTCTATATATCCTTCTCCCGGGGACTTATTTGCTTCTAACACATACATGCATGTATACCGATCGATCTCCCTACATATACCTAGGTCGCCTTTAACTATTCCCCCACCCCCACCCATCGGTCGACGTACCTCACAAGTTATGTCTCTCCTTTCTCTGACAAAGGACGATTGATCTTCCTATGTAGTTATGTCTGCTTACCACAGCCATATCGTCCCCCCTCATCATTCGTGCATGCCTCCTAACATGTCTCTCGCACGCACGTGCACAGATAGGCAGCTCTCCCCTCTCTTATTGATATTGCAGGCATGCCCTCCGTTTGTCTAGCAAGCCTCTCCCACCATTTGTTAGAAGCAACTCCACTACCATGCCCTCCAACACTCTAGCTCTGTCTCTATCCCAACCTTATTCCTCTCCTACACATATGCATGGATGCCAATCAATCTCCCCTAATGCATAAGGTAGGCCTGTCTCTCCCCCTCCACACATATACCAGCCATTGTACCTCTATAGTTAATTAGGCCTCCCCCCACCACACACCGATAGTCAAGCGTTGTAGGTAGGTATCCATGCCACAGAGACAAACTGCACCTGTCCCCTCTCACATTCCAGTAGGCCAGCCACTCTATATCTTTGACTTGGGCAGACACAAATTCGATGGCACTCTTTACCGATCGCACACGCACACACACACACGTCATCCCTCTCTTCGATTCTATGGATACCTCAAGCCAATGATACCTCCACTCTCTTCTTGTGGATCGCCCCCTCTGTATATATGATATATCCAGGACTCTATTTCACACACATTGCATA
>NC_041385.1:225162025-225168821 GCF_002162155.2 Triticum dicoccoides
TGTATCTCTCTCACACAACCCCATGTAGGTGGTGTAAGTACACGAAGAGAATAGGTGGACGTGCTCACGCTTCGTGCCCAGCCACACCCGTGAAGGTACATGGTGGAGCTCATTTCTATACGAAATGGCAGCCCACGTGCTAATCTTAACGCGTGTAGCGGTTGTTTACCTATGGAGGTCGTGTACCACGCGTGCACGAAACAAAGTCCGACTTGATGCATTGGCGCGTTATTTTTAAATAAACTTATATCACTCAATGGCACGTACACAGAATATAAAACGATTTTTATGGAGAAAAAGGTAGTCTGCTCCACTATATACAATGGAGCCTGCCTGCCTGGGTTTGTCTCTCTTTAGAGTCTCTCACACAAGGCGGCGGTGGGCTCTCTCTCTCTCTCTCACCGTTGGTCACTGATCCGGCCGCATCCCGTCCGCCGGCGAAAAGGGAGGATGTGCATCATTTCTCCGTTCGACGGCGCCGAGGCAACACGTCCCGATCTGTGGTACCCGCCATTCTCTCTGACCAAGCTCCGGCGCGGTAGGGCCTACACCACCTGCTCGCTGCCGCAGTATGGGCAGATTCCGCCCGCCACCGCTCACCTAGTTACATCCTGATGACCCCTAGGTATCCCCTCCGGCCTTGCTCCACTGCCCATCTTCCCACGTCGCTGCATGTGGATCTTCCATAGTTCTTTGCCGAAAACGTAGCTCGTCCGACGTACTTTCCATATTGCAATCTCGTCCTCACACCGTTTTAGACAAACACAACTGTGTTGTTATCTTTGCTTAGGACAAGGAATATGCTTCTTTTTTGTTTTCGCATGTGTCATCAACTGTTATTGGCCAGTAATTGTTTCCTTTGTACCTCTTTTTTGCAAACAGGGCTATCCATTTCACCTTGTTGCTATTGCGACCTTTTGGTGAACTGCACAAATCACTTTTTTCTTAAGAGTGTTTTGTGCAGTTGTACTAAAATGTCACACGGGCAACGTCTCTACATTTCAGTGCGACTGCACAAAGGGAGATTGGTTTTGCTCTATCCTCCTCATCCAACTTCGAGCCTAATCTTCTCCAATTAGTTAGCCTTAAGAGAGATTGCAAAGGTGACCGACTTCTATTTGTGTGTTTATTGTTTCATCAGCAGTCCTCTATTATCGTAATCACACTTAATATCTTTGGAACAGGACGCTCAGCTCTATTTTAGTGGAACTGCACAAAATGATCAGAATGTTGCATGCTCTAGACAGCTACTTTTTTCCCAACGTGCCTTGTTGATTTAGACAGAGTTGGGGGGGCGTTGATGCCAATGAAAGCATGGATCAATTTTAATTTAACACCTTCTCACAACTTTGTCTTCAGTTGTGATGTAAATATTAGCTCTGATCCGCTAATCATTGAGATGCATTAGCAAGGAAGTTAGTTTTTTATTGTTTCTGAAAGAGCATCGATGGCAAGACACACGAAAAAAAGCTGAAAGCTCAGAGCAATGTAAAATTTCATGTCGCTGTAAAATTATTTGTATAGTACATCAATTATGTAAAAAAATGCTGGAAGCTTGATAGCATTGCCAGAAGCCTCTCCAGCATCTGGGTCCATGTGCCATGCACAAAATTATACTCCTCCGTTCCTAAATATTTTTCTTTTTACAAATTTCAAATGGGCATATATTAGAGTGTAGATTCACTCATTTTGCTTCGTATGTAGTCACTCGATGAAATCTCTAGAAAGACAAATGCTCCGGAATATATTTAAGAACCGAGGGAGTAGTGCACAACCGCACGGGAGAATCAGCCCGGTCATTGCGCCGCATTAATAGTGAGTAATGAGCAGTCAAATCATAAGCCCCACCTTTCCCACTATAAGTTGCTTGGAAGAAGCAACCATCAATACGCTTGATACGTCTCCAACGTATCTATAATTTTTGATTATTCCATGCTATTATATTACCGTTTTGGATGCTTATGGGCTTTACTTTACACTTATGTATCATTTTTGGGACTAACCTACTAACCGGATGCACAACCCGAATTGCTATTTTTTTTGCCTATTTCAGTGTTTCGAAGAAAAGGAACATCAAACGGAGTCCAAACGGGATGAAACCTTCGGGAGCGATCTTTTCGGAACAAATGCAAACCTGGAGACTTGGAGTGGACATCAAGAAACAACCGAGGCGGCCACGAGGGTGCCCGGCACGCCCACTGGGGGTGGGCGCGCCCCCCACCCTCGTGGGCCCCTCGAGCGTCCACCGACCTACCTATTCCTCCTATATATACTCCTGTACCCTGAAAACATCAGAACAGACCACGAAAACCTAATTCCACCGCCTCAACCTTCGGTATCCGCGAGATCCCATCTTGGAGCCTTCGCCGGCGCTCCGCCGGAGGGGGAATCAACCATGGAGGGCCTCTACATCATCTCCAAGGCCTCTCCTATGAGTTGTGAGTAGTTTACCACAGACCTTCGAGTCCATAGTTATTAGCTAGATGGCTTCTTCTCTCTCTTTGATTCTCAATACAAAATTCTCCTCGATCTTCTTGGAGATCTATTAGATGTAACTCTTTTTGCGGTGTGTTTGTCGAGATCCAATGAATTGTGGGTTTATGATCAAGTTTATCTATGAGAAATATTTGAATCTCCTCTGAATTCTTTTATGCGTGATTAAGTTTTCTTTGCAAGTCTCTTCAAATTATCAGTTTGGTTTGGCCTACTAGATTGATCTTTCTTGCAATGGGAGAAGTGCTTAGCTTTGGGTTCAATCTTGCGGTGTCCTTTCCCAGTGACAGCAAGGGCAGCAAGGCACGTATTGTATTGTTGCCATCGAGGATAAAAATATGGGGTTTATATCATATTGCATGAGTTTATCCCTCTACATCATGTCATCTTTCTTAATGCGTTACTCTGTTCTTCATGAACTTAATACTCTAGATGCAGGCAGGAGTCGGTCGATGTGTGGAGTAATAGTAGTAGATGCAGAATCATTTCGATCTACTTGTCACAAACGTGATGCCTATATACATGATCATGCCTAGATAATCTCATAACTATGCGCTTTTCTATCAATTGCTCGACAGTAATTTGTTCACCCACCGTAATACTTATGCTGTCTTGAGAGAAGACACTAGTGAAACCTATGGCCCCCGGGTCTATCTTTTATCATATAAGTTTTCCATCTACTTTTATTTGCATCTTTACTTTTCCAATCTATATCATAAAAATACCAAAAATATTTACCTTATCATATTATCTCTATCAGATCTCACTTTCGCAAGTGGCCGTGAAGAGATTGACAACCCCTCTATTGCCGTTGGTTGCGAGGTTCTTGTTTGTTTGTGTAGGTGCATGGGACTTTTGAGGAGCGTCCTGCTGGATTGATACCTTGGTTCTCAAAAACTGAGAGAAATACTTACGCTACTTTGCTGCATCACCCTTTCCTCTTCAAGGAAAACCAACGCAAGCTCAAGACGTAGCAACACTCTTCTTTGAATCCGCTCATACTGCTCCATCCGTCAGTGTTTATAGAGCGCGCTTCAAAAAAATCTCTGGGACCAAGGCGACTAGCGATCGGCCTGCAAAAATAGCATTGGTAGTTATAGCATGTCGTCTATTACTAGAGGAAATGATGCGTACACACATGCATGCAGTGCTTCCACCTCGGGTACACACATGCATGCACTTACTCCACTCCATAGTACATCAAGAGAAAATTGTGGACTTGATTGCGGTTACCACGCCCTAATTAATTGAGCATTAAACTAAACACGTCTAAAGTCTCTCTGGTGGTGGAAATGCATTGAGAGAAATGCATCGTAATAAAGCACGCCCTATAAACTGTGACGGAGGGAGGAGTAGGATGAGGGTGCAAAACCAAATACGCGTATGGCCAGTCGGTCAACGCACCTCCTCTTGGCATATCACTAACATGTGGGACCGGAGTGTGAGCAAACCGATCTTAATTGACGGCAAAATGGCCAACCCTCCATTCCTTGAGAGAGACGAGGAACGAGAACACACAGACGGGATCGCACGGAGGCCAAGATATATTCGAGCATGGTTGATCGATATCTCATTACATGTTTGATGTTTTTAATACTATACTATTGGGCTGCCGTTTTCCGTCCTTCTCCTGAATAAATGTGTACTTTATCAGAGATTAAAATAAAATAAGAGTACAGATGCTCCACCATGCGGTTCTAGTAGTAGTACTATTCGTACTACTAAACCTTGCGCTTGGCTCTTCGCCTCTTCGTAAAGTCGAACAATGATGGTACTCCGTATGTTGGGTACTACAGTGTATGCCTCTGGCAATCTTACACCGAATGAACTGATGCATCTCCATCGCCTGGGAGAGGGTAGGTTGCATTAGTCAAAAGGCGTAAGCGAGCTTCACCTTGTCCTGCAAGCTTCTCCTCGTTCTGTGAGTTGACGGGACACACCGAAAAGTAGTCCTAGTCTGTACTCCCTCCTTTACGGTTAATATGGCTTAATCTTTTTTGCGGTTAAATGAGAGAGCTTATTCATATATAAGCATTCTTAGGACGATCAACCAAGAGACTAGTCACTAGGAAGCGAGGTACCCCACAAAAAAAGAAGGAACCGAGGTGTTTCATCAAGCCAATTCTCGGCCACATTCAAAGTGCAGCAAGCACGGTTTGCACGAAGATGCGCCGCAAGGTTTGCCGACCTGTTTACACGCTGAATAACAAAAAAAGAGGAAATATTACTGAGCACTCCTATTTGTAACAGGATATGAGCCAGAATTAAGAGAGAATTGTGGCGAGTGTTCCATGCAATCAACTTCCATTATCACATGCGAGAACCCTCGAAGAGAACCAAATGTGTTGAAGATTGCTTTATCACATTTTTAAAATATAATAATAGTGCAGACGCTCCTCCATCCATTCCTAGTAGTATAGTATATACCTCTATAGTAGTAGTACTAGTACTACTTTGGCTGTTCGCCTCTTCGGGAAGTCAAACAATAATAGTACTAGTATAGTGTATGCTTCTGGCAATCTGACACCGAATTAACTGTTGCACGTCCACCACCTGAGCGAGGGAGAACTTGCATTAGTTAAAAGTTTCTCCTTGTCCTATGAGCCACCGCGCGCAAGATTCTCCCGTCCTGCAAGCTTCTCCTTGTTCGGCAAGTTGACGGGACACAGCAAAGTAATGCTAGTCCATATTGCCTCCTTTCGGGTTAATATGGCTTAATTTTAAACAAGATAAATACACTGTCTGTCACTGTATATTTGTAAAAATACGGTCAGTGGACTTCATAATACGCTCATTGTGCTCAATATATACATTTTCCAGTGTTTATACGGTCACTAGTTCACCCTGGCTGAGTATGTGTGTGCATGCACGTGTAGGTTGAGCACTTGAGCGTGACCGTGTGTGTTCTGTCATGTGCTCGAACATGCATGCATTAGGGCGTTGCGCGTGTTTTTGCATCCATGTGTACGTGTGACTATTGCATGCATGCACGAGGTTGTAGTCCCTTACATTCACATGTCCATAAGTCAATGCTTTGTCAAAATGTTGCATGCAAGGTTTAATCATTCGTTGTTCACGCATGCATTCCCGATATTAATACATTGGTAAAGACAATTTCTTGAGGAAAATGAGCCCATGAATTGAGTACAAAGGGGACCAATAAGCCAGGACGGAGGGAGTTCTAGTAGTGAACCGGAAGGAGGGAGTAGGTACTAGTAGTACAGTACTACGTAACAACATGCAGTAACAAATTTCCTCTATGCGCATACTTTCTACGTGTCATGCAAGAAAATAGAGATAAGTACAAGTGAGACTCAGGAACGGTCATACACGTAGGTGGAGTACGTGTAGGGGCCACTAAGGAGCAGTCAAATCACACAGTAAGTTAGTCGGAAGAAGCAACCATCATTTCACTCACGTACGCAATATAAAATGGTTGGTATGGAGAGAAAAAGACAACCACTATATATACACTAGCAGGAGCCTAAGCTACAAGCCTGCTTGCTTGAGTTGCTCTCTTCACAAGCATAGAACGATGGTGGCCACACCGCTGGTCACATATCTGGCCTGATCCCGCCGCTGTGGGAAGGGAACAATGTTCTGCGTAGATGCGGTCGACATCGGCGAGGGAGAAAACCCACAGTCGATGCGTCCCAATCGGGGGTCCCTGCGGTATGGGCTGATGCCGCCTCCCAACCACCCTTCTAGCTACAACACGATGTCCCAGGTAGTACATCTTCCTTTTGGAGCCGGCTTGCTCCACTGCCGCAGCTCCCCACACTACAAAAAAAAGACACATCCGTGACATTTTGGGCCGAACGAAGTTTTTTTTTCTGTCATACTTATGACACTTTTATGATGATGATTGTGACAAAACCCGGTATCATCATAGGTGTGGTGGGCTCCTACTTCTATGAAAAAAAGTCATGACAAAAAATGGGCTTTTCATCCTGGGCGGGCTGGAGACGCAGCTGCATGACATTCTTTGGGCCGTCCATGACGGAAAAACCGTGGTAGAAGCGAGGGCGAGGAAAATTTCAGGGAGTTCCCGGTTATGGTGGGAGGTCGGGGGCCGAGCGATGCACGTTTCTCTCATACACGTACGCGCATGTGTGCGAGGCATTGTCTCTAACTGAACCCGAGCGAGGCGTTGGGCTCTAACTGAACTCGAGCGATTGCACTGCAGGCTACGCATTAGTGAACCCGAGCGATTGATCGATGTCTGTTAACTGAACCCGATCGAGTGATTCCTTCGCTACTGCTGCTAACTAAAGCAAATCGATTGGATGAACAGTGAGCGTTG
>NC_041385.1:225169188-225184253 GCF_002162155.2 Triticum dicoccoides
AACAGTGAGCAGTGGGGGTGGATACAGGACCCCGTGGCGTTGCCTCTGGATGAACAGGACGACCCCGTGGAGGGCTGGATGAATAGTAGACAGTGAAGGGGTGCCCGTGGAGGGGTGGTTGAACAGTAGCCGGTGGAGTAGCGCACGGTGGAGGCTGGATGAACAGGAGCCCGTGGAGGCTGGAGGAGGTCGACGGTAGCCCGTGGAGGCGGGAGGAGGTTAACGGTGGAGATGAACAGTATCCCGTGGAGTCCCGTTTTGTGGTATGCCGCACCCCTCTCGATGAACAGGACCCCTGTTTCGACCGTAGCGCTCCAACCCAAGTCTGTATCGTCCGTTTTGTGGTACGCCACACCCCTCCCGATGAACAGGACCACCGTTTCGACCGTAGCGCTCCAACACAAGTCTATTTTGTCCGTTTTGCGATACACCACACCCCTCCTGATCAACAGGACTCCCGTTTCGACCGTAGGAGGTCCGTTTCCTCCGTTTTGCGTACGCCAGACCCCTCCCGATGAACAGGATCCCGTTTCGAACGTGGCCGGTCGAACACAAGGCCGTTTCCTCCGTTCTGCGGTACGCCAGGCCTCGTTTCCATCGCTTGTTCCGTCCAAGCCCTCCCGATGAACACGACGACGCATTCCATTCCGACCCAGCGGGTTGGCTCCCCATGAACATGACGACGATGTTGTTTCACTATTCCGACCCAGCCATGTACACGAGCCCTGGCCGTATGTATGCGCGAGTAGGCATTCGAGACCCCGCCCGTATGTACATACGTGGCCGTATTTTCTTTCTTGCACCCTGGCCGTTGTACGTACATGTACATGCTACGTGCGTGTCTCTACTACGACACGTGCACACCTCTACTATGACACGTGCATGCCTCTACATCGACCAGTATGTACGTACATGTAGGACCTTGAAGTATGTCTAGAGGGGGGTGATTAGACTACTTGACCAATTAAAAACTTAACCTTTTCCCAATTTTAGACTTCGGCAGATTTTAGCTATCTTTGGACAAGTCAAGCAATCTTCACACAATTCAAGCAAGCATGCAAAGAGTATATGAGCAGTGGAATTTAAAGCATGCAACTTTCAAGAATGTAACGGGAAGGGTTTGGAGGATTCAAACGCAACTGGAGACACGAATGTTTTTGTCGTGGTTCTGATAGGTGGTGCTATCGTACATCCACGTTGATGGATACTTCAACCCACGAAGGGTAACGGTTGCGCGAGTCCATGGAGGGCTCCACCCACGAAGGGTCCACGAAGAAGCAACCTTGTCTATCCCACCATGGCTGTCGCCCACGAAGGACTTGCCTCACTAGCGGTAGATCTTCACGAAGTAGGCGATCTCTTTGCCCTTACAAACTCCTTGGTTCAACTCCACAATCCCGTCGGAGGCTCCCAAGTGACACCTAGCCAATCTAGGAGACACCACTCTCCAAGAAGTAACAAATGGTGCGTTGATGATGAACTCCTTGCTCTTGTGCTTCAAATGATTGTCTCCCCAACACTCAACTTTCTCTCATAGGATTTGGATCTGGTGGAAAGAAGATTTGAGTGGAAAGCAACTTGAGGAAGTGTCGGTGTCAAAACCGGCGGATCTCGGGTAGGGGGTCCCGAACTGTGCGTCTAGGCGGATGGTAACAGGAGACAAGGGACACGATGTTTTTACCCAGGTTCGGGCCCTCTCGATTGAGGTAAAACCCTACTCCTGCTTGATTAATATTCATGATATGGGTAGTACAAGTGTAGATCTACCATGAGATAAGAGAGGCTAAACCCTAGAAGCTAGCCTATGGTATGATTGTTATTCGTCCTACGGGCTAAAACCCTCCGGTTTATATAGACACCGGAGAGGGATAGGGTTACACAGAGTCGGTTACAATGGTAGGAGATCTACATATCCGTATCGCCAAGCTTGCCTTCCATGCCAAGGAAAGTCCCATCCGGACACGGGACGAAGTCTTCAATCTTGCATCTTCATAGTCTAGGAGTCTGGCCAAAGATGATAGTTCGGCTATCCGGAACCCCCTAGTCTAGGACTCCCTCAGTAGCCCCTGAACCAGGCTTCAATGACGACGAGCCCGGCGCGCATATTGTCTTCGGCATTGCAAGGCGGGTTCCTCCTCTGAATACTCCATAGAAGATTTTGAACACAAGGATAGTGTCCGGCTCTGCAAAATAAGTTCCACATACCACCGTAGAGAGAATAACATTTACACAAGTTCAATCTGCTGATGTATTCCGTGGCGTGACATCACACCACGGCCAAGCCTTTATTCGAATTGTTTTTACGGTTCCACCTCAGCGCGTTTAGCGAAGCGGTTTCCTTGGCACGTCTTGTCAAAGCAGAGATCGTGTCCCCTTATTCCGGGATTCTCATCAATACGGGCGTGGGTAACCCAACCACGCCATTGATTACGGCGCTTGGGAGATAAGCGAGTTTTACCAGGCTAGTGGGGACGCATAGTTTCGTCCGTCCATATAAGGGGATAAGGATCCACCTTTTTACCTACGCCTTCTTCCTCCTTTGCTTATCCATTTCCGCGTACTCGAGCTCCAGCGCCCAAGTCCGCACATCTCGCCTCAACCTTCCCCAGCCATGTCCGGAGCGGGAGGCAAGTGGATGGCCTCCTCCATCATGGAGGGGCACATCGAAAAGTTGAGGAAAGTCGGATACCTGCACAACCACATTGCGCACCGGCTTCCAGACGAGGGGCAGCTCATCCCCACCCCCAGGCCCCATGAGGGGGTGGTGTTCCTTCCCCATTTCCTGCGCGGACCGGGCTTCCCACTCCACCCATTTGTCCGGGGGCTCATGTTCTACTACGGCCTGGATTTCCATGATCTGGCCCCGAATTTCATCCTCAACATCTCAGTGTTTATCGTTGTGTGCGAGGCCTTCCTCCGCATCAAACCCCACTTCGGTTTATGGCTGAAGACCTTCAATGTCAAGCCGAAGGTAGTGGGCGGCCAGCATGCAGAGTGCGGAGGCGCCATGGTGGGCAAGATGCCCAACGTCACATGGCTCGAGGGCGCCTTCATGGAAACCATCAAAGGGTGGCAATCGGGGTGGTTCTACATCACCGAGCCGCGTGACCCTGAATGGGCGGCGGCCCCCGAATTCAGATCTGTCATCCCCACACGGCTCACCTCCTGGACAGAGAAGGGCCTGACATGGGGTGATTTGGAAGAGCTGACCGGACTCCAAAACTGCATCCAAAACCTTGTGAACAAGAAGATCAAGCTCGTCAACGCAGTCCAGGTCATGCTCATCCGCCGGATCCTCCCGTGCCAACAACGGGCTTTCAACTTGTGGGAGTTCGATCGGGCACAGCACCAGACCTTGAGCAGGCTCTTCGACACTACGTACGAAGACGCCTGGAAGGTGCTGTTCAAGGGCACCAAGGCTCCCGCATCCACTACCGAAGATCACGGATTTAGCTCGCAGCGTCAAGCCGGCGAGGTAAGCTATTTTACCCTTTACGGGACACTTGTTTTTCATAGTTTGACTCTATGCGGGTTCTAAACTCCCTTACCTCTGACAGGCCTGGCAGAAGAAGTCCGGGTAGGTTAACTGTCCGGCTCCCTTACCAGAAGACCCAGCGGACGCCCGATTGACGGGGCTGCTGGTTTCGGCTCCTTACGTGGTGCCGGAGAAGAAGGCCAAGAAGAAGGCCACGGGAACTCGAAGGAGTTCCCGGCGCCAGGTGTTGTCGGACTCATCGTCCGATGACTCCAAGGCAGACTCCTCCCGCAAAGACGGGGAGGAGGAAAAAGAGGCTTCTCCCCCAGCGGGGGGAGAGAATAAAAGGAAGGCCTCCTCGACTGGGGAGGCTAGAGGGTCCAAGAAGGGAAGGACCCTTCCTCCGGACTACTCCACCAACGCTGACGACGGCGAAGAGGATTGGCCCTCGAGGGCCAAGCCCCTGGCGAGATCGTAAGTATCCGGATTCCAGAATAACTCATGATTTTTCCTTTGTCGCGTAGCGTCTTCTAACGCCGAATACAACCATGTAGCCCGCCCAAGGACGAGCTCCCCGCTTCGTCGAGCGGCTCCCTGGATTCGTCGGATGTGAATAGCACTTCACTTCCGACAGCCTCCTCTCCTCACGCTGCTGATGACGCCGAGGTGGGGTCCCAAAAGGGGCCCTGCCAGGAAGAGGAGGGGGTCCCGGAGGTGCCGCAAGGCAACCTCCCAGACTTTGGGCACGAGGGGGATCAATCCCCAAAGGGTTCTGAGTTCGGCCCTCGGCCGGACTCCGCACCGGAACCTTTAGTGGTTCCGGAGTCCGGCGGCCGGCCCCTTCGTAAGAAGGGCGATACTGCGACACCGGTGACCTTCGTACAACCGGAGGCACCGGATAATTTGCTGGAGGCGCTCAATGGCGCCTCCATCGACGAGGAGCACCGCACTGTTATGAGTGCGGTGATCTAGAAAGTTCAGTCCGCCAAGAGCGGGCTGACCGAAGCCTGTACCAGCCTTCTAACAGGCTTTGAGGTATGTAATTAAGATATGTAAAAATAGTACCACATAGACAGTAGCCCCTGATGCTCAGTTTGGTGTTCGGAAAGAAAAGCCGAACTGAGGATCTGAAAAGATATACGCAGGAGTCTAACATAAGCATGTCAATATGGGAATGCAGGCTGCGTTGCTGACCTCTGCCGCACTAACTGCGGAGGTCAATGTATTGAAGCAGAGCCTCGAGTGGTCCGAGAATGAGCTCGGCCATGCCAAGAAGCAGCTCGAGGACAAGGAAGGTAAGTAATACCTTATTAAAGTAATACCTTATAGAAAGGATTTGGTTGCAATAAATGACAGGAATAATGTGAGTATTGCAGGGGCCACGAACGAGGTGGCGACCCTGAAGGAAGCGGTGTCCAAGGCCGAAAGCAATGCGGGCGCGGAACGCACCGAGCGAGAGAAACATGAGGAGCGAGTGGCGGAGGTGCGGCAAGAGCTCCGGGCTCTCGTGGAAAAACACGAGAGTTTGGAGCGTGACTCGAAGACTCGAGAGTCCGAGCTCGCCTCGGCTCTTGAGAGTGCCAAAGCCACTAAGGCCGAAGCCCAAAAAGCCCTCCAGGAAATTGAGGCGATAAAAGAGGTAGCGGCGGGTAAGGCATTCTTCATGCAAAGCAAGCATGCAAAAGTGAATTATCTGTTACTTACCCGAATTCGGAGTTCTCCAGGAGTGTTCACAGATCTTCCCCGTAGTGTGTCCGATGCTGCCGCATTGTACCAAGCCGAGGAGAGGAGCTCGATGGAAAAGGTGTTCTGGTCTCAATATGCTGAGGCCGGACATCCGGTGCCCCTGAGTGACCAGTTGAAGCAGCTGGTCGAGCTCCACAAGGTGGCCGAACAGGCCATGAAGGGCCTCATAGTTCGGCTGTGGCCTAAAGAAGCCATGCCTGGGAGCTACTTCAGTCTGGTGCGGCGGCTGGTGGACGCCTGTCCATGGATTGAAGTCATCAAGCGTTCTGTCTGCATTGAAGGTGCCCGTCGGGCCCTTGCCCGCGCTAAAGTGCACTGGGGCAAGATGGACACCGAGAAGCTTGTGACGGACGCACCACCGCCGGGCAAGGAATATCGCACGCCCGAGATGTACTATAAGGGTGTCCTGAAGGGTGCCCGCCTTATAGCATGTGAGTGCTCCAAAGATGTAATTTTTGAGTAGACTCGCATTTGTTATCCTATGCGCTGAAAACTTTGTTCATATGCGCTAAGCAATGCTTGTTAATTTAAAATATTACCTTCTGTGTGGCCGTTTATCAAATTTGAGAGATGGCAAGTCGTTGGCTTCAGCCCCCATGCCACGAGTGCTGGGGTGTTCGGGATAAACTTGAGCGCTCTTGTTCCCATTCCTGGGTCCTTCGAGGGAGGCGCTCAACACAACGAACGAGGCAACCGGACTTATAATGCTTGAACACTCCCACTTAGCTATAGAATTCTATAATTTTAAATTTCGGCAAAGCCCCTAGTGTTCGGAAGACCGAATTCGGGGCGCTATCCACGCCTGGGCCGGACAAAGCCGGCTCCTCGCTCTAAGCGGCATAAGTATTTAGGGACTCAAAAAAACCTCTCGAACAGCGAACGGCTCTCGCCCTATCATGACGGTCAGTTTTAGCTTTCTCCACTGAGGTGCTCAGCCCAGCTCAACTGGGCACAATCGCAGTGGTTCTCCCAGCGCTACCTTAGCCGATATAACGGAACGTAAGGTACCAAAACATGGGAGCCGGGCAAACCCAACTATTGACCCAAGACATGATTCAGAGCCGATGCATATAATGCTATAAGTTCGGGGTGCCGCTCTTGTGAAAGTGTTCGGACTTATCACACCATATTTTGGGGAACTTAAGCCCCTGGTGTATTTGGCCGTACCAAAGCGTACGGGTGCAACATGTCATAAGTGAACATGTATAGATAGAAAAAGGAATGCAATAATAGGCAAAAAGCGATGCATTGTTTATTCAAAAATTACTGTAATGAAAGCAGAACGATACAAATAGTGCGATAAGCAAGGGATGGGACTATTTAACATGTCCCCCTCTAGGGGTAGGATGCGGGATGGTATGTAAAACAGGTATACTGCTCGTAATAGAGACCACCTGGATACTCGACGCAGCTTTTCTGCTTCCCTGGCTGTTGCATCGTGAGTTCGGCAATTCTACTGCCGGACAGGGCTTCTGGAAAACGGAGTCCTGAGAATAAGAAAAAAAAGAATGACACAATTGGGAGCCCCTGGTGCGGTTGAGACGCTCTCCGGGCATGCCGTGGTCGTGCCCCTACCCCTATGCCCATGGTATCTCCAAAGCGTAGTTATGTACGCGTGGTACTGGTCTCGCGATTTTGCGAGGGCTGGGGTTGGGGCCGCATTGCTACGCATGCTCGGAACGTGCTAGACGGTCTTGTTGTAGGTTACTCCGGGCACGCTTGACGGTGTACGGACATTTAGTAGTCGGACTCGAGAATTGCCTTAAGAGGTTGCTTTGTACTTCCGCCGCGAGAGCCGCTGTATGCTCCTCCGTCCGGAGAGAGCGTTCGGTGTTTCCGTTAACCGTAATGACTCCTCGAGGGCCTCACATCTTGAGCTTGAGGTATGCGTAGTGCGGCACCGCATTGAACTTTGCAAATGCGGTTCGTCCGAGCAGTGCATGATAGCCGCTGCAAAACGGGACTATGTCGAAGATTAACTCCTCGCTTCGGAAGTTATCCAGGGATCCGAAGACCACTTCAAGTGTAACTGAGCCTACACAGTTGGCCTCTACACCTGGTATGATGCCTTTGAAGGTCGTCTTTGTGGGTTTACTCCTTGAGGGGTCTATGCCCATCTTGCGCACTATATCCTGATAAAGCAGGTTCAGGCTGCTGCCGCCATCCATCAGGACTCTAGTGAGGTGAAATCCGTCAACGATTGGGTCTAGAACCGATGCGGCGACTCCGCCATGGCTGATGCTAGTGGGGTGGTCCCTTCGATCAAAAGTGATCGGGCAGGAGGACCACGGATTGAACTTTGGGGCGACTGGCTCCATCGCATATACGTCCCTGAGTGCACGCTTCCGCTCCCTTTTGGGTATGTGGGTTGCGTATATCATGTTCACCGTCCGCACTTGTGGGGGGAAACCCTTTTGTCCTCTATTGTTCGGCGGTCAGGTCTCCTCCTCGTCATCGCTATGCAGCCCCTTGTCATTGTTTTTGGCAGTTAACTTGCCTGCCTGCTTGAACACCCAACAATCCCCGTTGGTGTGATTGGCTGGCTTTTTGGAAGTGCCGTGTATCTGGCACGAGCGATCGAGTATTCGGTCCAAATTGGACGGGCCCGGAGTATTTCTTTTGAATGGCTTTTTCCGCTGACCGGGTTTAGAGCCTCTGAATCCGGCATTGACTGCCGTATCCTCAGTGTTGTCACCATTAATGCGGCGCTTGTGCTTTTTGCGACGCGACCTGCCGTTGGTGTCCTTGGTATCCGAATTACCAGGGCTCTTGGTCATGTTGTTACTACGAGCTAGCCAGCTATCCTCTCCCGCGCAGAAGCGGGTCATGAGTGATGTGAGGGCTGCCATGGATTTCGGCTTTTCCTGTCCTAGGTGCCGGGCAAGCCACTCGTCGCGGATGTTGTGGTTGAAGGCTGCAAGGGCCTCTGCATCCAGATAGTCGATGATTTGATTTTTCTTGGTTAGGAACCGTGTCCAGAATTGTCTGGCCGATTCTTCTGGCTGCTGAATTATGTGGCTTAGGTCATCGGCGTCTGGTGGTCGCACATAAGTGCCCTGGAAGTTGTCGAGGAATGCGGCTTCCAGGTCTTCCCAACAACTGATTGACTCTGTTGGCAAGCTATTAAGCCAATGTCGCGCTGGTCCTTTAAGCTTGAGTGGGAGGTATTTGATGGCGTGTAGATCATCACCGCGGGCCATGTGGATATGGAGGAGATAGTCCTCGATCCAGATCGCCGGATCTGTTGTGAGATCATATGATTCAATGTTTATGGGTTTGAAACCCTCAGGGATTTGATGATCCATCACTTCGTCTGTGAAGCATAGTGGGTGTGAGGCGCCTCTGTATTGGGCTATGTCACGACGCAGCTCAAATGAGCTTTGTCTACTGTGTTCTGCCCAGCCGAAATTGTTGTATCCGGCGTGATGGTTGTCATCACGTATCGTGGGGCGCCCACATGATCCGTAGATCGGTCTTGTTTGCCTTGCCTTGTCCTCGAGTATATCCCGTAGGTCTGGCGCATTTTCTCGCGCCTTTGTATTTTTTGAGCGGCGCCGGGGTGCGGCTTGAGTGTAGGGCCGAGAGGCCTCTCTGTCACGGCCACGAGGTGGCCGATCGGCCGTATTATGCACTGGTGATGTAGGTTTAGGTGCTTCCTCCTCTAATCGGGGTAGCAGCCTGCGTTTTGGGTAGCTCTTGGAGGGGCGTTCGAGTTCATACTCTTCGGCCGCAAGGAATTCAGTCCATCTGTTGGCTAGCAAGTCTTGGTCAACTCTAAGTTGTTGCTGCTTTTTCTTGAGGCTGCTTGCCGTGGCCATAAGCCTGCGTTTGAAGCGCTCTTGTTCGACGGGATCCTCAGGCACGACAAATTCGTCGTCGTCGAGGCTTGCCTCGTCTTCGGAGGGAGGCATATAATTGTCGTCCTCTACCTCTCTGTCTGCCGCTCTCTCATGAGGGCTGGCTTCTCCATCCTCCTGCGCTGAATGCTGCTGGAGGGGGTTGTCTTCGGCACTGTCTGGGGTGTTATTGTCTCCGGTGCCGGAATCTCCATTTTTGCTGTGGCGGGATTTAGAGCGGCGCCGCTGACGCTGGCGCTTAGGCTGTTTCTTGGAGGGGTCGTCCTGCGTTGTTCCATCGCCATTCCCATCCTTCGGGATGTCCACCATGTAAATGTCGTATGACAAGGTGGCCTTCCAGTGCCCTGTAGGTGCTGGTTCTTGGTCGTCTCCTCCATCATCGTCCATACCGTCGATGTTTTCGGAGTCGAAGTCTAGGATGTCGGTTAAGTCATCGACAGTGGCTACAAAGTGGGTGGTGGGTGGGCGTTGAATTTCTTCATCGTCCGTGTCCCAATCTTCCTGACCATAATCCGGCCAGGGCTCTCCTGATCAAGAGAGACACTTTAGCGAATTCAGGATGTTGCCAAAAGGCGAGTGCTGAAAGATGTCCGCAGTGGTGAACTCAATGATCGGCGCCCAATCGGATTCGATTGGAAGGGGCGCGGAAGGTTCGGAGTCCGGAGAGGAGTCCGGCACCTTGGAGTCACGAGCTTCACAAAGGACAAGGTTGGTATTCGGCTCTATCGACGTAGAGGTAGCAGCCCCCGAGGCCGTGTCCAGCCACCCGTCCTCGATCGGCGCAGTCGGCTCCGAGCTAAGGGTCAGAGCGCACTTGTGCGGCCTCCAGGGCATTGTCCGGCAGCAAAGCTAGATCATGCCCATCGTGACAGTGCGGCGCGCTTGGCTGTGGCTCGAACCCGTCGAAGATCAAGTCTCCGCGGACGTCAGCCGTATAGTTCAAACTTCCAAATCTGACCTGATGGCCAGGGGCGTAGCTTTCAATCTGCTCCAGACGGCCAAGCGAGTTGCCCGCAGTGCAAAGCCGCCGAATACGAAGGTCTGTCCGGGGAGAAAAGTCTCACCCTGGATCGCGTCGTTGTTGATGATCGAAGGAGCCATCAGGCCTAAAGGCGACGACACAAAGGAACTCTCAATGAAAGCACCAATGTCGGTGTGAAAACCGGCGGATCTCGGGTAGGGGGGTCCCGAACTGTGCGTCTAGGCGGATGGTAACAGGAGACAAGGGACACGATGTTTTTACCCAGGTTTGGGCCCTCTCGATGGAGGTAAAACCCTACCCTTGCTTGATTAATATTGATGATATGGGTAGTACAAGAGTAGATCTACCACGAGATCAGAGAGGCTAAACCCTAGAAGCTAGCCTATGGTATGATTGTTGTTCGTCCTACGGACTAAAACCCTCCGGTTTATATAGACACTGGAGAGGGCTAGGGTTACACAGAGTCGGTTACAATGGTAGGAGATCTACATATCCGTATCGCCAAGCTTGCCTTCCACGCCAAGGAAAGTCCCATCCGGACACGGGACGAAGTCTTCAATCTTGCATCTTCATAGTCTAGGAGTCTGGCCAAAGATGATAGTTCGGCTATCTGGACACCCCCTAGTCTAGGACTCCCTCAGGAAGGATAAAGATCAAGATTCATATGGTAGGAATTGAATATCTTGGCCTCAACACATGAGTAGGTGGTTCTCTCTCAGAACTGGTAAGTTGGACGTGTAGGTTTGTTCTGATGGCTCTCTCCATGAATGAAGAGGAGGTGGAGGGGTATATATAGCCTCCACACAAAATCTAACCGTTACACACAATTTACCAAACTCGGTGGGACTGAATCAACAAACTCGGTCGAACCGATTTAGCAAATCTAGTGACCGTTAGGATTTTCGGTGGGACCGACATGCAACTCGGTAGGACCGATATGGTTAGGGTTAGGGCATAACGTAATCTCGGTGAGACCAATTACACAAACTCGGTGAGACCGATTTTGGTAATTAGCTAACCAAAGAGTTGGTCAGGTAAACTCGGTGGGACCGATTCGCTCTTTTCGGTGAGACCAAAATGTTACGAAAGGGAAACTGAGAGTTTACATTGCAATCTCGGTGGGACCGATCTCTCACTTCGGTTAGACCGAAACGTTACGAAGGGAAACGGAGAGATTACAATCCCATCTCGGTGAGACCGAGATCCCTATCGGTAAGACCGATTTGCCTAGGGTTTGTGGCAGTGGCTATGACATTTGAACTCGGTGGCACCGGATAGAAAGAATCGGTAGGACCAATTTTGACTTAAGGTTTAGGTCATATGTGTGGAAGTGCGAAAGTAGTTGAGGGTTTTGGAGCATATCACTGAGAAATGTGGAGCAAGAAACTCATTAAGCAACACCTCATCCCTCCTTGATAGTATTGGCTTTTCCTATAGACTCAATGTGATCTTGGATCACTAAAATGTAAAATGTAGAGTCTTGAGCTTTTGAGCTTGAGCCATCCTTTGTCCTTAATATTTTGAGGGATCCACTTTCATCATCCATGCCATGCCATTCATTGAGCTTTCCTGAAATATTTGTCTTGGAATAGCATTAGCTCAATGAGCTATATGTTGTTATGAATTACCAAAGCCACCTAGGGATAGTTGCACTTTCAGTACACGTTCGCGACCAGAATGACAACGCTACGTACGCTTCGACCAGGTGGGTCCCAACTGTCAGGCACTTACTTGCATGCAAAGATGTAGCTGGTGGGTCCCAACAGTCAGGGGGCGAATCGTTTTTTGCCCGAACGCACTTCTTTGCATGCGAAGGTGTAGCTGGTGGGTCCCAGCAGTCAGGGGGCGAATTTTTTTGGACGCACTTCCTTGCGTGCAAAGATGTAGCTGGTGGGTCCCAGCAGTCACGGGGCGGATCATTTTTTTCTCGGACGCACTTCCTTGCATGCGAAGATGTAGCTGGTGGGTCCCAGCATTCAGGGGGCGAATCATTTTTTCACGAAATACGGTGGTCCGTCCGGTGGGTCCCCGCTGTCAGGTGGAGGAATAATTATTTTGTGCGTAATAAGGAGGCACTTCCTCGCGGCTACCGTGGACCCACCTGTCAGCCTCTCCACGTACAGTCCACGTCCGATGGAAGTCGTTCCTTGACCACATTGACCACGCCGCGCCGAGAGCACCACGGCGGTGGACGACGGCGAGGCCTCGGAAGGGGACGAAGCGGAGCCGGGGAAGACGCGACAGTGGATGCACAAGCGGAGAGGAGTACGAGGGTTCACTGGTTTGGCTGCGCTGCCGTCGCTGCAGAATAACTGGGGTTGTGGGTGAGTGGAGGGATGGCCTGGCCAGCAGTGGGAGTAGTAGGGGGCGGTGAGGCCTCCGCGGGAGCACAGCCGGCCACAGGAGGCAGGAGCAGGCGGCACGACCGGCGCTGCTTTGGACGGCTGGAGCAAGAAGACCAGAGGTTGAAGAAGCACGACGGCCGTTGGATGGACGTCATACGGTCACTGCAGCTAGAATCGTTTATATTGACTAAGTTCACAAAGCCCTTGGTACGTCACCTTAGTAGGCCCATAGGTCAGCTTCCGAAACGGTGCGCCCCCGATGTCAGGGGGAGGAATCATTTTTTGGGCAGGTGAAGCTAGAATATCCGTGATTGAAGAAGAAGCACGGCATCCGTTGGACGGACATCCAATGGCCACTGCTGCTAGAACCGTGTGTTGACTATAAGTTGACAAAGCCTTGCATACGCATCAACTCTCTTTTTTAGGGGACGCGTCAACTTAGTAAGGCCAGAAGTGTGTGGCAGAGAACTTATAGCCCATTTGAGATTTGTAAGAATGTGCAGCCCATTTTTGAATTCTAATGGAATTTACTACAGCCCATTTACAGTTTGTTAAAAGTACAGCCCATTTCAACCAAACGTTCAAAACAGAATTCAATGAAATTTCCCACATTTTGATGGGATCCGAAATATTTTTATCCCGAAATTTCTAGTCAGATTATATACAATTTCAATATAAATTTATATTACGTAAAAATCCAACGAAACATTGCGCTCGCAACAATTAATGAAATTAAAATTTTCAATATTCAAAAATAATATTTTGTAAAGTAATTATGTGTTTGGTGCCTTTTTTTATAGTTACTTCCCAGTTTTTATAATTACATCCCATTTATTATTTCTTAAAGCCCATTTTCTTGTTAAGCCTAATGCATCCCTCCTAGGAAAGATTTGCAGCCCTGCGGGGCGGAGAATAACAACTTGACCTTGCCTGGGTATTCCTAAAAAAAGTATAGCTGGGCTAGCCATTTTCAGCTTGGAAAAAAATAATATCTGGGCTGGATATCTGGCCTGGGCTAGATGGGCCACAGCCCGCCCAGTTAATACCTACAGCGATGTTTTCGTTGTTGTTCAGAGGAGAAAAATTAATATCTGGGCTAAACATCGAAAAACTCTGCAGTGCTCACACCTTAAAAACACAAATACTGCTCGAGCTGCTTGGTCCCAGCTGTCGGCCGCTTCTTGTGCAATTCTCTCGTTTATTGACTACTCCCTCCTTTCCGGTTTATAGTGCTCAATTCAAAAATCTCACCAATCAAGGTAGATGGCAAGTGGTGGAATACTTTTTGTAGTTTTGCAAAAGCACCTAATTAATGCTCTTGTTATCCTCAAAAAATTATGTTTACCAATGCATTAATTGCAATGCATGCATGCAAAAAGTATATGCATTGGTCAATTTTCTCTTAATACTTGCATGCAATGATTTAATGCACCTTGGAATCTGAACATGTGATGGAAAACAACCAAATTGAGCCTTATAAAATGGAAAAACTAAAATTTTGAGATAAGCCCTATAAACCGGAAAGGAGGGAGTACATAGGTTGACAATGGTGTGGGACCGTGATGTCAGGAAACCAGGAGGAAGCAAAATAAATTATAGTTATATATATATATATATATATATATATATATATATATATATATATATATAATAAGGAGGCACTTGCATACGTGAGGCTATGGCCCTGGTGGGTCCCCATTGCCATCCTCTCCAAGTAAAGTCATCTCCTCGCCCGCGCGTGCTTTTCGCCCGAAACAGTGAGCGCCGCCCGCCCCGCTTCCCGGTGCAGCTCCGCCTTCAAACGACACAAGTGTCGTCCGTCCGTTCATCTGCCGCCCACATTAATGATATGCGGTTGCCGAGGCGGCTACTCCGGCGCCACACGTTCGTCCCTCCGCCGCCCACCATTGCTATATAAACTGCTGCGCCAGCCATAGCCGTAGTCATCCGCATCTGTTCCCTTTCTCCTGTCCACACCACTACTGCCCACCATGTCTTCCTTGCGCTCCAGCGCTCTTCGGGACGGGCGGACGATGGACGACAAGGAGATGGAAGCCATTGCTGCCGATCGGCTGGCCAGCAGGCAGTCGGAGGACGACGACGTCCCAATGGAGAACATGGTAGTCGACGATCCGGCCCCAACCCCCTCCGCTGCGCCATCCTCGCCGGTGCATTGCACCATGACCATCGGCGAGGGCCGTTCCCAATATATGGACACGGTGAGGCAGATGCGTGAGGAGCAGTTTCGGAGGCGCAGGCCGACGCCACCTACAACCACCATCTCCTCCAGAAGCACCTGCAGGCGGAGGAGCAAATCACCATGGAGCGGGCGGAGCAGGAGGCGCTGCTCGACTCGTACCGCTCTGCCTGCAAGGGCCACCTCGAGCGCTGGCGGTACCGCATGCGGGTGGCGGAGGCTGCGGCCGCCTACAAAGAGGGCAATGAAGCGGGCGAGGCGCTGTTTGGCGAGAGAGATGACGAGGCAGAGGACAATGCCGGCTCCGACGAGTCCCCGCTCCGCTGACGTCGATGAGGCCCTGCTCCGCCGAGGCCCCGCGGTGCCAACAACAAGGCAGAGGACACCGCCGGCTCCGCCGAGGCCCTGCCCCGCCAACAACGAGGCAGAGGACATCGCCGGATCAGCCGAGGCCCACCCTGCC
>NC_041385.1:225184603-225238832 GCF_002162155.2 Triticum dicoccoides
GAGGCGCCGCCCACCGGCAACGAGATAGAGGACATCGCCGGCTTCGCCGAGGCCCCGCTCCGCTGCCAACGAGGCCGCGCCACACAGAAAATGAGGAAGAGTAGAACACGGTAGGTCGCCGCCGCTCGGGTCCAAGTAAGGCCACTGCTGCTACCCTCCGGTTGAAGCCAAGCTAGGCGGGTTGACCATTGACGACCGGTTAGCTTCTTGGCGGTGACGTGGAGTCGGAGAGCTGCGCTGGAGAAGAATGTTGCTTCTACTTAACTACTGGTACAATTGGCTGACTGACACGTGGGCCCAATAGGCCACATGTCAGTTACGCAATTGCACCTGTAGTTAAGTCACTGAAGCTTCTGTTCGGCTCAGTGGGACACAGGTGGGTAGCTTCGGTTAATTAATTATACCTCCAGCGTACCCCTTTTTATTTGAAGAATGTATGAAATGTAATGAAATCCGGCATGTTTATATGAAATCCGACCGTGTATGAATGAATTTATTTTGATTAGTTCGAATTCCTGTATCACTGGCATTGGATGAACACGCAAAACAATACGTACTAGCATTATTCCCAGGGTGATCACCTCGTTTGCAGCAGTTTCACATGTACTCCCACCGGTCCTTTCTAGTCTGCATACAAGTTTTGTCTACAGTCAAAGTATCTCTACTTTGACCAATCTTATACAAAAAAGTATGCACTTTCACAATGTGCAAAGTAAAAAGGAACATAAGGAGTACAAAGAGTTTGAGCAGCTTTTTAGCATTTCTGTACATTGCAATCAAACACACAGGGCTGGCAATTCATAGAGAACATTCAAAACAATCGATGATTATGCATCTCAGTGACTCACATGTCAGAGGCAATATTTACTTCACAACTAAAGAATAAAGAAAAAATTGATCGACGCTGCTGACAACAAAGGGCATCCCATTCAAAAATATCAAACGCATGTCTTGCTAAAATCAGTGAGCTAAACTTGACAAGGTTGTCCCATTCCAAAATATCAAATGCCTACGATTGTGGAATGGGCAGGGTTTGCCATCAATTCGGACATTGACATGGCACCTCGTGCTAAATTAGCCAGTTGTTCTTTTTGTGCAGTTCCACCAAAATCAACCAAATTCGTGCGTAGCTTGTATGATTTCGCCCTTATATGTTGCAACGCCTTGAACTTATTGGCACCTCCTGAGGGAGTTCTGGATTAAGGGGTCCTCGGACAACCAGACTTTATACTTTGGCCGGACTGTTGGACTATGAAGATACAAGATTGAAGACTTCGTCCCGTGTCCAGATGACACTCTCCTTTGCGTGGAAGGCAAGCTTGGATATTCGGATATGTAGATTTCCTTCTCTGTAACCGACTCTATGTAACCCTAGCCCCCTCCGATGTCTATATAAACCGGAGGGTTTAGTCCGTAGGACAACAACAATCATAATCATAGGCTAGCTTCTAGGGTTTAGCCTCTACGATCTCATGGTAGATCAACTCTTGTAATACTCATATCATCAAGATCAATCAAGCAGGAAGTAGGTATTACCTCCATCGAGAGGGCCTGAACCTGGGTAAAACATCGTGTCCCCTGCCTCCTATTACCATTAGCCTTAGACGCATAGTTTGGGACCCCCTACCCGAGATCCGCCGGTTTTGACACCGACATTGGTGCTTTCATTGAGAGTTCCACTGTGTCGTCACTGTAAGGCTTGATGGCTCCTTCGATCATCTTCAACGATGCGGTCCAGGGGGAGGTTTTCCTTCCCGGAAAGATCTTCGTATTCGGCGGCTTCATACTGCGGGCCAACTCGCTTGGCCATCTGGAGCAGATCGATAGCTACGCCCCTGGCCGTCAGGTCAGGTTTGGAAGCTTAAACTATACTGCCAACATCCGCGGGGACTTGATCTTCGACGGATTCGAGCCCATGACAGGTGCGCCGAATAGTCACGACGGACATGACTTTGATCTGCCGTCGGATAATATTCGGGAGATCGCACCCGCGTTGGCGCCGGGAATCAATTCGGAGCAGATCGTGCCTTCCGAGGACGGGTGGATGGACCCTGCCATGGAGGCCGCACACTCATCGGCGTCGGAGCTGAACACTAAACCCACCTCCTGTGAGGCTGGTGTCCTCGGACCCCCGGACTCGTCTCCGGCTACAGGATACGAACCGCATGCGTCCGTGCCTATCGAATCAGATTGGGCACCCGTCATGGAGTTCACCGCCGCGGATATTTTTCAGCACTCGCCCTTGGGTGATGTGCTAAACTCATTAAGGCCTCTTTCCTTATCTTGAGATTCTTGGACGAACTATGTCCGGCTTTGAGTGGGGAGTGGACGACGAAGAAATTCGTCCCCCACCCACCACCCACTTCATAGCTACTGTCGATGACTTAACCGACGTGCTTGACTTCAACTCCGAAGACATCGACGGTATGGACGACGATGCAGGAGAAGAACAGGAACCACCACCAACAGGGCGCTGGACAGCCACCTCATCATATGATATTTATATGGTGGACAACCCTAAAGAAAACAATGGCGATGAGGCAACGGAAGATAACCCGTTGGGGAGGCAATCTAGACACCAGCGTCATCGCCACCGCTCCAAGCCCCGTCATAGCAAAAATAGCAATACTGACACAAGAGATAATAATCCGGATGGTGCCGAAGATGAAGACAATCCTGCCCAGCCAGACTTCGAGCAAGCCGAGCAAGAGGATGGGCAAGCTAGCCCTAAAGAACAAGCAACTGATGGAGAATTAGAGGACAATAATTACATGCCTCTCTCCGAAGACGAAGTGAGCCTTGGCGACGAAGAATTCATCGTGCCGGAGGATCCCATCGAGCAGGAGCGCTTCAAACGCCGGCTTATAGCCACTGCAAAAAGCCTGAGGAAAAAGCAGCAGCAGCTTCAAGCTGATCAAGATCTGCTAACTGACAGATGGACCGAGGTCCTGGCTGCTGCTACCTCTTGAGCACTGCGTTGGATTTCCCCGAAGAGGAGAGGATGATGTAGCAAAGTAGTGTAAGTATTTCCCTCAGTTTCTAAGAACCAAGGTACCGATCCAATAGGAGACCACGCACAAGTCCCTCGTACCTACACAAAACGATAGCAACTCGCAACCAACGCCTAGGGGTTGCCAATCCCTTCACGGTCACTTACGAGAGTGAGATCTAATAGAGATAATATTTTTGGTATTTTTGATTGATAGATGCAAAGTGAAAAGTAAAAGCAAAGTAAAAAACAAAGCAAGTAAATAATGTGATATAGATTGATATGATGAGAATAGACCCGGGGGCCATAGGTTTCACTAGTGGCTTCTCTCAAGAGCATAAGTATTCTACGGTGGGTGAACAAATTACTGTTAAGCAATTGACAGAATTGAGCATAGTTATGAGTATATCTAGGCAATGATCATGTATATAGGCATCACATCCAAAACAAGTAGATCGAAACAATTCTGCATCTACTACTATTACTCCACTCATCAACCGCTATCTAGCATGCATCTAGAGTATTAAGTTAAAAACAAAGTAACACCGTAAGCAAGATGACATGATGTAGAGGGATAAATTCATGCAATATGATAAAAACCCATCTTGTTATCCTCGATGGCAACAATACAATACGTGCCTTGCTGCCCCTTCTGTCACTGGGTAAGGACACCGCAAGATTGAACCCAAAGCTAAGCACTTCTCCCATTGCAAGAACTACCAATCTAGTTGGCCAAACCAAAAAGAATAATTCGAAGAGACTTGCAAAGATAACTCAATCATACATAAAAAATTCAGAGAAGAATCAAATATTTTCCATAGATAATACTGGATCATAAACCCACAATTCATTGGTCTCAACAAACACACCGCAAAAAGAAGATTACATCAAATAGATCTCCACGAGATAGGGGGAGAACATTGTATTGAGCTCCAAAAAGAGAGAAGAAGCCATCTAGCTACTAGCTATGGACCCGAAGGTCTGAAGTAAACTACTCACACTTCATCGGAGGGGCTATGGTGATGATGTAGAAGCCCTCCGTGGTGGATGCCCCCTCCGGCGGAGCTCCGGAACAGGCCCCAAGATGGGATCTCGTGGACATAGAAGGTTGCAGCGGTGGAATTAGGTTTTTGGCTCCTGTTCTGATCGTTCGGGGATACGTAGGTATATATAGGAGGAAGGAGTACATCGGTGGAGCTCCGAGGGGCCCACGAGGTAGGGGGGCGTGCCCTCCACCCTCATGACCTCCTCGGGCACTACTTGGAGTACGGTCCAAGTCTCCTGGATCACGTTTGGTTGGAAAATCACGATCCCAAAGATTTCATTCCATTTGGACTCCGTTTGATATTCTGCTTCTTTGAAATACTGAAAAATGCAAAAAACAGCAATTCTGGGCTAGGCCTCCGGTTAATAGGTTAGTCCCAAAAGTAATATAAAAGTGGAAAATAAAGCCCAATATAGTCCAAAACAGTAGATAAAGTAGCATGGAGCAATCAAAAATTATAGATACGTTGGAGGCATCCCCAAGCTTAATTCCTGCTCGTCCTCGAGTAGGTAAATGATAAAAGAATTTTTGATGCGGAGTGATACTTTGGCATAATTTCAATGTAAATCTTCTTAATTGTGATATGAATATTCAGATCCGAAAGATTCAAGACAAAAGTTCATATTGCACAAAAATAATAATACTTCAAGCATACTAATCAAAGCAATCATGTCTTCTCAAAATAACATGGCAAAAGAAAGTTCATCCCTACAAAATCATATAGTTAGGCTATGCTTCATTTTCGTCACACAAAGATGTTCCCAACTTCTATACCACCAATGACAAGCCAAGCAATTGTTTCATACTTAAATAATCTCAAACTTTTTCAACCTTCACGCAATACATGAGCGTGAGCCATGGATATAGCACTATGGGTGGAATAGAATATGATGATGGGGATTGTGTGGAGAAGACAAAAAAGGAGAAGGTCTCACATTGAAGAGGCTAATCAACGGGCTATGGAGATGCCCATCAATTGATGTCAACATGAGGAGTAGGGATTGCCATGCAACAGATGCACTAGAGCTATGAATGCTCAACAAAAGAAAATAGTGGGTGTGCATCCAAACTCGCTTGCTCACGAAGACCTAGGGCATTTGAGGAAGCCCATCGTAGGAATATACAAGCCAAGTTCTATAATAAAAAATTCCCACTAGTATGAAAAGACAACTTATGAGACTCACTACATGAGGAACAAGGTGCTACTTTGAAGCACAATATATGAGACTCACTACATGAAGAACAAGGTGCTACTTTGAAGCACAAGTGTGGAAAAAGAGATAGTAGCATTGCCCCTTTTTTTATTTTCTTTTATTTTCTTTTTTGGGCCTTTTTTTGGCCTTTTTTTTGGACAATGCTCTAATAATGATGATCATCACACTTCTATTGATTACAACACAAGGATTACAACTCAAAACTTAGAAATGACTCTATATGAATGCCTTCGGCGGTGTACCATGATGGTGCAATGAATCAAGAGTGACATGTATGAAAAATAATGCATGGTGGCTTTGCCACAAATACGATGTCAACTACAAGATCATGTAATGGCAATATGACAAAAGTAATGCATGTCATGATGATGATGATGGAAGTTGCATGGCAATATATCTCGGAATGGCTATGGAAATGCCATGATAGGTAGGTATGGTGTCTGTTTTGAGGAAGATATAAGGAGGTTTACGTGTGATAGAGTATATCATATCACGGGGTTTGGATGCACCGGCGAAGTTTGCACCAACTCTCAAGGTGAGAAAGGGCAATGCACGGTACCGAAGAGGCTAACAAAGGCGAAAAGGTGAGAGTGCGTATAATCCATGGACTCAACATTAGTCAAAAGAACTCATATACTTATTGCAAAAATTTAGAAGTCATCAAAAATTCAAGTACTACGCGCATGCTCCTAGGGGCATAGATTGGTAGGAAAAGACCATCGCTCGTCCCCGACCGCCACTCATAAGGATGCACAAGCCAGGTACACTTCATGTTTCAAATTTGTTACACAACTTTAACCATACGTGCATGCTATGGGATTTGCAAACTTCAAGACAAGTATTTCTCAAATTCATAATCACCCAACTAGCACGACTTTGATATTATCACCTCCATATCTCAAAACAATTATCAAGCATCAAACTTATCTTAGTATTCAATGCACTCAAAAGAAAGTTTCACATATCTTGAACACCAAGTATATTAACATTAAGCAAATTACCATGCTATTAAAGACTCTCAAAATAATCTAAATGAAGCATGAGAGATCAATAGTTTCTTTAAAACAAATCCAACACCGTGCTCTAAAAGATCTAAGTGAAGTACTACAGCAAAAAATATCACGCTCAAAAGATATAAGTGAAGTACTATGAGCAAAACTATCAAGCTCAAAAGATATAAGTGAAGCACATAGAGTATTCTAAAAAAATTCAATTCATGTATGGCTCTCTCAAAAGATGTGTACAACAAGGATGATTGTGGTAGACCAACAAGCAAAGACACAAATAATACAAGACGCTCCAAGAAAAACACATATCATGTTGGTGAATAAAAATATAGCTCCAAGTAAATTACCGATGGAAGTGGACGAAAGAGGGGATGCCTTCCGGGGCATCCCCAAGCTTTGACTTTTTGGTGTCCTTGGATTATATTGGGGGTGCCATGGGCATCCCCAAGCTTAGGCTCTTGCCACTCCTTGTTCCATAATCCATCAAAAGAATTCACCCAAAACTTGAAAACTTCACAACACAAAACTCAACAGAAATCTCGTGAGCTCCGTTAGAGAAAGAAAACAAAAGACTACTTCAAGGTACTGTAATTAACTCATTCTTTATTTATATGGGTGTTAAACCTACTGTATTCCAACTTCTCTATGGTCTATAAACTAATCTACTAGCCATAGATTCATCAAAATAAGCAAACAACACACGAAAAACAGAATCTTTCAAAAACAGAACAGTCTGTAGCAATCTGTAACTAACGCAAACTTATGGAACTCTACAAATTCTACCAAAATAGGAAGTCCTGTAAATTTTTTTTATTTATCAGAAGAAAAAAGAATAAATGCAAAAGCACGTTCCTGTGATTTATCATAACTAAATTTGTGCGCGCAAAGTTTCTGCTTTTCAGCAGAATCAAATCAACTATCATCGTAGGTTATCCTATAGGTTCTACTTTGCACAAACACTAATTAAAACATAAAACCACATCCAAACAGAAGGTAGATGGATTATTTATTCCTAAACATAAGCAAAAACAAAAAACACAAAATAAAATTGGGTTGCCTCCCAACAAGCGCTATCGTTTAATGCCCCTAGCTAGGCATAAAAGCAAGGATTGATCTAGGTATTGCCATCTTTGGTAGGCAATCCATAAGTGGCTCTCATGATAGATTCATATGGTAATTTTATTTTATTTCTAGGGAGTGTTCCATACCCTTCTTTAAGGGAAATTGGAATCTAATATTCCCTTCCTTCATATCAATAATTTCACCAATCGTTCTAAGGAAAGGTCTACCAAGAATAATAGGACATGAAGGATTGCAATCTATATCAAGAACGATAAAATCTACGGGCACATAATTCCTATTTGCAACAATAAGAGCATAATTAATTCTTCCCATAGGTTTTTTAATAGTGGAATCCGCAAGATGCAAGTTTAGAGAGCAATCATCAAAATCACGGAAATCTAGCAAATCACATAAAGTTTTGGGGATAGTAGAGACACTAGCACCCAAATCACACAAAGCATGAAACTCAAAATCTTTAATTTCAATTTTAATAGTAGGTTCCCATTCATCATAGAGTTTTCTAGGGATAGAAACTTTCAACTCAAGTTTTTCTTCATAAGATTGCATCAAAGCATCAACAATATGTTTGGTAAAGGCCTTATTTTGACTATAAGCATGAGGAGAATCTAGCACGGATTGCAACAAGGAAATACAACCAATCAAAGAGCAATTTTCATAATTAAATTCCTTGAGATCCAAAATAGTGGGTTTAGCAACATCACGATTTTTATTTATTTCAATCCCACTTTCATCAATTTCATCATCAAGATCTAGAAACTCCGAATTCTTAGAACGCCTTCTAGGTAAAGGAAGATAATCTTCAGATTCATCAAGATTCATATTGCAAAACAAAGAGTTAATGAGGGACACATCAATAACTTTTAGATCTTCATCTTGATTTTCATAGGAATTGGAAGAACACGCTTTAATAAAGGCGTCTTTGGAAGCACGCATCCTAGCGGTTCTTTCTTTGCACTCATCAATGGAAATTCTCATGGCTTTGAGAGACTCATTGATATCATGCTCAGGAGGAATAGATCTAGCTTTACAGAATCAGTTTCAAGAGAAATTCTATCAACGTTCCTAGCCAAATCATCAACCTTAAGCAATTTCTCTTCAAGCAAAGCATTAAAATTCTTTTGCGAATTCATAAACTCTTTAACACTACTCTCAATTTCAGAGGGCATCTTATTAAAATTTCCATAAGAGTTATTGTAGGAATTTACATAATTATTAGAAGGATTACTAGGATAAGGCCTAGGATTAAAATTCCCTCTATAAGCATTGTTTCCAAAACTATTCCTACCAACAAAATTCACATCCATAGATTCATTATTATTCTCAAGCAAAGTAGATAAAGGCATATCATTGGGATCAAGAGGAGTATGTTTAGGAGCAAACATCTTCATAAGTTCATCCATCTTTTCACTCAAAACATTGATTTCTTCTATAGCATGCACTTTCCTACTAGAAGATCTTTCGGTGTGCCATTGAGAATAATTAGCCACAATTTATAAAGCAATTTGGTAGCATCCCCTAACGTAATTTCCATAAAAGTGCCTCCCGCGGCCGAATCTAAAAGATTTCTAGAAGCAAAATTCAATCCGGCATAAAATTTTTGTATGATCATCCATAAATTAAAACCATGAGTAGGGCAATTGCGAAGCATTAATTTCATTCTTTCCCAAGATTGGGCAACATGCTCATGATCAAGTTGTTTAAAATTCATGATGTTGTTCCTAAGAGTGATAATCTTAGCAGGAGGAAAATACTTAGAGATAAAAGCATCTTTGCACTTGTTCCAAGAATCAATACTATTTTTAGGCAAAGATGAAAACCAAACTTTAGCACGATCTCTAAGTGAAAACGGAAATAACTTCAATTTGACAATATTGTTATCCGTATCTTTCTTCTTTTGCATTCACACAAATCAACAAAATTGTTTAGATGAGTAGCGGCATCTTCACTAGGAAGGCCGGCAAATTGATCTTTCATAACAAGATTCAACAAAGCGGTGTTGATTTCACAAGACTCATCATTATTAAGAGGAGCAATCGGAGTACTAAGGAAATCATTATTATTGGTATTCGAGAAATCACACAATTTGGTATTATCTTGCGCCATGGCAACAAGTAATCCAACACACAAGCAAACAGAAAGGCAAAGGGAAAAAGGCAAACGGGAAAGAGAGGAGGAGATTGGGAAAGCGAGGGCAAATAAAACGGCAAGGGTGAAGTGGGCGAGAGGAAAACGAGAGGCAAATGGCAAATAATGTAATGCGAGAGATAGGGATTGCGATGGGTACTTGGTATTGTTGACTTGCTTGCGTGAGCCTCCCCGGCAAGGGCGCCAGAAATTCTTCTTGCTACCTCTTGAGAACTGCGTTGGGTTTCCCCGGAGAGGAGAGGATGATGCAGCAAAGTAGCATAAGTATTTCCCTCAATTTTTGAGAACCAAGGTATCAATCCAGTAGGAGACCACGCACAAGTCCCTTGTACCTACACAAAACGATAGCAACTCGCAACCAACGCTTAGGGGTTGTCAATCCGTTCACGGTCACTTACGAGAGTGAGATCTGATAGAGATAACATTTTTGGTATTTTTGATAGATAGATGCAAAGTAAAAAGTAAAAACAAAGTAAAAACAAAGCAAGTAAATAAAGTGATATAGATTGATATGATGAGAATAGACCCAGGGGCCATAGGTTTCACTAGTGGCTTCTCTCAAGAGCATAAGTATTCTACGGTGGGTGAACAAATTACTGTTAAGCAATTGACAGAATTGAGCATAGTTATGAGTATATCTAGGCAATGATCATGTATATAGGCATCACGTCCAAAACAAGTAGATCGAAATGATTCTGCATCTACTACTATTACTCCACTCATCAACCGCTATCCAGCATGCATGTAGAGTATTAAGTTAAAAACAGAGTAACGCTGTAAGCAAGATGACATGATGTAGAGGGATAAATTCATGCAATATGATAAAAAAAAACATCTTGTTATCCTCGATGGCAACAATACAATATGTGCCTTGCTGCCCCTTCTGTCACTGGGTAAGGACACCGCAAGATTGAACCCAAAGCTAAGCACTTCTCCCATTGCAAGAACTACCAATCTAGTTGGCCAAACCAAAAAGGATAATTCGAAGAGACTTGCAAAGATAACTCAATCATACATAAAAGAATTCAGAGAAGAATCAAATATTTTCCATAGATAATACTGGATCATAAACCCACAATTCATCGGTCTCAACAAACACACCGCAAAAAGAAGATTACATCGAATAGATCTCCACGAGAGAGGGGGAGAACATTGTATTGAGATCCAAAAAGAGAGAAGAAGCCATCTAGCTACTAGCTATGGACCCGAAGGTATGAAGTAAAGTACTCACACTTCATCGGAGGGGCTATGGTGATGATGTAGAAGCCCTCCGTGGTGGATGCCCCCTCCGGCGGAGCTCCAAAACAGGCCCCAAGATGGGATCTCTTGGATACAGAAGGTTGCAGCAGTGGAATTAGGTTTTTGGCTCCTGTTCTGATCGTTCGGGGATACGTAGGTATATATAGGAGGAAGGAGTACGTCGGTGGAGCACCGAGGGGCCCACGAGGTAGGGGGCGCGCCCTCCACCCTCGTGACCTCCTCGGGCACTACTTGGAGTACGGTCCAAGTCTCCTGGATCACGTTTGGTTGGAAAATCACGATCCCGAAGGTTTCATTCCATTTGGACTCCGTTTGATATTCTGTTTCTTCGAAATACTGAAAAAGGCAAAAAACAGCAATTCTGGGCTGGGCCTCCGGTTAATAGGTTAGTCCCAAAAGTAATATAAAAGTGGAAAATAAAGCCCAATATAGTCCAAAACAGTAGATAAAGTAGCATGGAGCAATAAAAAATTATAGATACGTTGGAGACGTATCAGCTGCCAAGGAATACGGACTCGAGCGCCCTGGCAAAAGCTACCCAAAGCGCAGCCTGCTGCCTCAACTCGAGGAAGAGGCTTTAAATCCCATGCTACCAGCGCATGATGCCGCTGACCGGCCACCCCGTGGCCGCGACAAATCGGTGTACCAGCCCAAAGTCCAGACCGCACCCCGTGGCCAACCAAACAATAACACTAAGGCCCGGGGCTACACGAAGGACCTGCGAGATGTATTGGAAAACAAAGCAGGACATTCAAGATAGATCTACGGATCACGGGGGCGCGTCACAAGACGTGACGACGACCGTCACGCCGGATACAATAAACAAAAGTCCGGCCGGGACGAATACAATAGACCGGATTCATTTGAAACACGTCGGGATGTAGCCCGGCATAGAGGCGCCGCACACCCCCTATGCTTCACCAATGAAGTTATGGATCATGAATTCCTCGAAGGGTTTAAACCCGTAAACATTGAATCATATGATGGACAACATACCCCGCCGTATGGATCGAAGATTTTCTTCTCCACATCCACATGGCCCGCGGCAATGACTTACATGCCATAAAGTACCTACTACTTAAGCACAAAGGACCGGCTCGGCATTGGCTCAATAGCCTGCTAGCAAGCTCCATTGGCAGTTGGGAGGATCTGGAAGACGCATTCCTCGATAACTTCCAAGGCACTTACATGCGACCACCGGATGCTGATGACTTAAGTCACATAACCCAGCAGCCCGGAGAGTCAGCCAGGAAATTCTGGACTCAGTTCCTAACTAAAAGGAAGCAAATTGTCAACTGTCCGGATGCCGAAGCCTTAGCGGCCTTCAAGCACAACATCCGCGACGAATGGCTTGCCCGACATCTCGGTCAAGAGAAGCCAAAGTCCATGGCAGCCCTCATAACACTCATGACCGCTTCTGCGCGGGCGAGGACAGCTGGCTGGCTCGTAGCAACATCACACCCAAAAACTCAGGCGATTCAGACGCCAAGGATAGCAACAGCAAGCCACAACAGAATAGACACAAGCGTCGCAATAATGGCGACAATGCCGAAGACATGGCAGTCAATGCCGGATTCAGAGGCTTTAAATCCAGACAATAGAAAAAGCCATTCAAAAGAAACAGTCCGGGCTCGTCCAGTTTGGACCGCATACTCGATCGCTCATGTCAAATTCACGGCACCCCCGATAAACCTACCAACCACACCAACATGGAATGTTGGGTGTTTAAACAGGCCAGCAAGTTGAATGCCGAAAACAAGGAAAAGGGACTGCATAGCGACGACGATGAGGAGCCCCGACCGCCGAACACGGGAGGACAGAAGAAATTCCCTCCCCAGGTGAAAACAGTGAATATGATATACGCAACCCATATACCCAAGCGGGAACGGAAGCGTGCACAAAGGGACGTCTATGCGATGGACCCAGTCGCCCCAAAATTCAACCCATGGTCCTCTTGTCCGATAACTTTCAATCGCAGGGACCATCCTAACAGTATCCGTCACGGAGGTTTGGCCGCATTGGTCCTTGACCCCATCATCGACGGATTCCATCTCACACGAGTCCTCATGGACGGTGGCAGCAGCCTAAACCTGCTATATCAGGATACAGTGCGCAAAATGGGCATTGACCCCTCAAGGATCAAGCCCACAAAAACCACCTTGAAGGGTGTCATACCCGGTGTGGAGGCCTGTTGTACGGGCTCAATCACACTAGAAGTGGTCTTCGGATCTCCGGACAATTTCCGAAGCGAGGAGTTAATCTTTGACATCGTCCCCTTCCACAGCGGCTATCATGCATTGTTCGGACAAACCGCATTCGCCAAATTCAATGCGGTACCGCATTATGCATACCTCAAGCTCAAGATGCCGGGACCTCGCAGGGTTATTACAGTTAATGGAAACACAGAGCGCTCGCTTCGCAAAGAGGAGCACACCGCGGCCCTCGCGGTGGAAGTACAAAACAACCTTCTTAGGAAAAGAGCCAATTCGGTGATAAAGAACCCGGATACCGTCAAGCGAGTCCGGAGTACTCCACAACAGGATCATCCAGCACGTCTAGAGCTCGCCTAGCAATCCGGCCTCCGCCCTAGTCCTAGTCAAACGGTGAAATATGTGTCGCGCGTACACAACTACGCACTTAAAATACCCTGGGCATAGGCGGAGGCACGGCCATAACACGGTCCACAATGCGGTTTGACTGCCCCAGGACACACGCATTTTTGCATCCCTTTTTCTTTCAGGTCCCTATCTTCAGGAGGCTCTTCTGAAAGACCGGCTATCGAACACATGGTGGTACGGACACACCAGGAGGACAACAAGCTTTGGCGTATGAGGGAATCCTCAGGTGGTCTCTAATAACGATCGTTATACATGTTTTACATACCCGTACCGCCCGCTCCTGGTCAGGATGTGTCAAACAGTCCTATTCTGCTTATCGCACTACTTGTATATGTACGCTTTGACGTATCATTTGAATAATAAGGGAAAATAGTATATAGCATCAACTTGCTATTAAATTTATTTTCCCCTTTTTCTTTACTGCTTATTTATTATACCCGTGCATTTTGGCACGATCGGTTTGCCAGGGGCTTCAGTACCCCATAACCTGGCAAGGCAAGTCCGAACACTTTCGACAATGCGGCACCCCGAACTTATAGCACTATATGCATCAGCTCCGAATCATGTCTTGGGTCAATAGTTGGGTTTGCCCGGCTCCTATGTTTTGGTACCTTACGTTCCGGTATATCGGCTAAGGTAGCGCAGGGAGAACTACTGTGATTGTGTCCCGGTTCTTGAGGACGAGCACCTCAGTAGACAAAGCCGAAAACTGACTGTCATGATAAGGCGAGAGCTGGTCGCTGTTCGAGAGGTCTCAAATCCTTAAAGATTTTTTCCGCTTCAGGCGAGGAATTGGCCTCGTCCGATTTAGGCGTGTATAGCGCCCCGAGTCCGGCCTTCCGGATACTAGGGGCTTCGCCAAAATTTAAAATTGTAGACTTCTATGGCTAAGTGAGGGCGATAAAGCCGTATAGTCCGATTGCCTCGTTCATGGCGCTAAACACCTGCTTAAAAGGACCAAAAACTTGGATAAAGAGTGTCTATACTTATCCCGAACACCCCAGTACTAGTTACATGGGGGCGGAAGCTGACGACTGGCCAACTCTCAAGATTTTTTTAACGGCCGCACAGAAGGTAATATTTTAAATTAACAACCGCTACATAGCGCACATGAACTGGTTTTCATAATACAGGATGGCATGATTACATTCATTCAAATATCACATCCTTCGTACATTCATCCGCCACAAGGCGGGCACCCTTAATGACATTGTCATAGTACTATTTGGGGTGGCGATGTTCCTTGCCCTTCGGCGGCCCCTCTATCACCAGCTTCTCGCCGTCCATCTTCCCCAATTGCACCTTCGCACAGGCCAAGGCCCTGCGTGCACCCTCAATACAGATGGACCGCTTAACGACTTCAAGTCGCGGACAGGCATTCACCATCCGTTTGACCAAGCCGAAGTAGCTGCTGGGCAGGGGCTCACCAGGCCACAGCCGGACTATGAAGTCCTTCATGGCCAGTTCGGCCGCCTTGTGAAGTTCGACCAATTGCGTTAGCTGGTCGATTAAGGACATCGGATATTCGGCCCCAATATACTGGGACCAAAACAGCTTCTCCGTCGAGCTCCCTCCTCGGCACGATAGAAATCTGCGGCATTAGAGATGCTGCGCGGAACATCTGCGAATGCTCCTGGAGAGCTCCGAATTCGGGTAACTAAAAGGAAAGTCTACTTCACATGCTTGCTTTGCATAATGAAAGCCTTACCCGCAGCTATCTTGTTGGCCCCCTCAATTTCCTGGAGGGCCTTCTGGGCTTCGGCCTTGGTGTCTAGTGCGCTCTGACGGGCCTTCGCAAGCTCCGACTCTTGCGTCTTGGAGTCACGCTCCAAGGACTCGAATTTTTTGACAAAGTCCTGGAGCTCTTGCTGGACCTCATCAACTCGCGCCTCTTGTTTTTCGTGTTTGGTGCGCTCCTTGGCCTCTTTGTTTTCGGCCTCGGACAGCGCCTTCTTAAGGGCCGCCACTTCAGTCGTGGCCCCTAGCAAAATTTATCATGCTTCTATTAGCATCCATGATTTTTCCTTTATATAACATTCAAGCGGGGTATTGCTTACCATTGTTCTCCTCGAGTTGCCTCTTCACAAGGCCGAGCTCTTCTTCGGCCCGCCCAGGCTCTGCCTTAGTCCGGAAACCTCCGCAGTGGCGGCGGCGGCAACCAGCAGCGACGCCTGCTTATTCACAAAGACATAATATGATTAGACTCCTGCGAATAATATTTGATCCTCTGTTCGGCTTCTCTTCCCGAACACCAAACAGAGCATCAGGGGCTACTGTCTACACTGCGATACTTTCTCATAAATTAAAATACTTACCTCAAAGCCTGTCAGGAGGCTGGTGCAGGCTTAGGCCAATCCGCTCTTGGCGGACTGAACCTTCGCAATCACCATACTCATAAGAGTACGGTGTCCTTCACCAAGGGAAGCACTCTGAAGCGCTTCCACCAGGTTATCCGGTGCCTCTAGATGGACAAAGGTCATCGGAACAGACGGCTCGCCCTCCTTGGCGGGTGGCTGCCTGTCTGAATCCGGAACCACTGGAGGTTCCGGTGCAGTATCTGGCTAGGGCCAATCATACTGCGGCCCCCTCATCCGAATCCATGGGGATCTTCCCCCCATGAGCCTGGCATCGGGCGTCTCTTCTTGAGGTGTCTCCAGGACTACCTACCCCTGGCCCGGTATCCTCTGAGATAACACCCCGTGGGCCGGGGAGTGGAAGCCGCCGGGAATGAATAGTTATTCATCTCCGACGAGCTCAAGGACCCATCCGAGGAGGGCAAGTCAATGTGGGCTTTGGGGCGGACTGCACAAGCAAATCTTGACATAATAAGTAAAGCTAAAAACATGCAAAAGGTATTATGTGAAGAAAATATGCCCTAGAGGCAATAATAAAGTTATTATTTATTTCCTCATATCATGATAAATGTTTATTATTCATGCTAGAATTGTATTAACCAGAAACATGATACATGTGTGAATACATAGACAAACATATAGTCACTAGTATGCCTCTACTTGACTAGCTCATTAATCAAAGATGGTTATGTTTCCTAACCATAGACATGTGTTGTCATTTGATTAATGGATCACATCATTAGGAGAATGATGTGATTGACATGACCCATCCCGTTAGCTTAGCACATGATCGTTTAGTATTCTGCTATTGCTTTCTTCATGACTTATACATGTTCCTGTAACTATGAGAATTATGCAACTCCCGTTTACCGGAGGAACACTTTGGGTACTACCAAACGTCACAATGTAACTGGGTGATTATAAAGGAGTACTACAGGTGTCTCCGAAGGTACATGTTGAGTTGGCGTATTTCGAGATTAGGTTTTGTCACTCCGATTGTCGGAGAGGTATCTCTGGGCCCTCTCGGTAATACTCATCACTTAAGCCTTGCAAGCATTATAACTAATGAGTTAGTTATGAGATGACGTATTACAGAACGAGTAAAGAGACTTGCCGGTAATGAGATTGAACTAGGTATTGGATACCGACGATCAAATCTCGGGCAAGTAACATACCGATGACAAAGGGAACAACGTATGTTGTTATGTGATTTGACCGATAAAGATCTTCGTAGAATATGTAGGAACCAATATGGGCATCCAAGTCCAGCTATTGGTTATTGACCGAGAATGGTTTTAGGTCATGTCTACATAGTTCTTGAACCTGTAGGGTCCACACACTTAACGTTTCGATGACAGTTTTATTATGAGTTTATAAGTTTTGATGTACCGAAGTTTGTTCGGAGTCCCGGATGTGATCACGGACATGACGAGGAGTCTAGGAATGGTCGAGACATAAAGATTGATATATTGGAAGCCTATGTTTGGACATCGGAATAGTTCCGGGTGAAATCGGCATTTTACCGGAGTACCGGGAGGTTACCGGAACCCCCGGGGGGGTTAATAGGCCTACATGGGCCAAGAGGGAGAAGAGGGAAGGAGCCAGGAGGGGGCCGCGCGCCCCTCCCCCTCCTAGTCCGAATAGGACAAGGGAAGGGGGGCGGCGCCCCCCTTTCCTTCCACTCTTCCTCCTCTTTCCCCCTTCTCCTACTCCTACTAGGAAAGAGGGAGTCCTACTCCCGGTGGGAGTAGGACTCCCCCCTTGGCGCACCCTCCTTGGCCGGCGGCCTCCTCCCCCCTGGCTCCTTTATATACGGGGGCGGGGGGGCACCCCAAAGACACACAAGTTGATCTACGGATCGTTCCTTAGCCGTGTGCGGTGCCCCCTTCCACCATATTCCACCTCGGTCATATCGTCGCGGAGTTTAGGCGAAGCCCTGCGCCGGTAGAACATCATCATCGTCACCACGCCGTCGTGCTGACGGAACTCATCTCTGGAGCCTTTGCTGGATCGGAGGGCCGGAGATCGTCATCGAGCTGAACGTGTGCTGAACTCGGAGGCTCCATATGTTCGGTGCTTGGATTGGTCGGATCGTGAAGACGTACGACTACATCAACCGCGTTGTGCTAACGCTTCCGCTTACGGTCTACGAGGGTACGTGGACGAACACTCTCCCCTCTCGTTGCTATATCATCACCATGATCTTGCGTGTGCGTAGGAATTTTTTTGAAATTACTACGTTCCCCAACAGTGGTATCCGAGCCTAGGTTTTATGCGTTGATGTTATATGCACGAGTAGAACACAAGTGAGTTGTGGGCGATACAAGTCATACTGCTTACCAGCATGTCATACTTTGGTTCCGCGGTATTGTGAGATGAAGCGGCCCGGACCGACATTACGCGTACGCTTACACGAGACTGGTTTCACCGTTACGAGCACTCGTGTTTAAAGGTGACTGGCGGGTGTCTGTCTCTCTCACTTTAGCTGAATCGAGTGTGGCTATGCCCGGTCCTTGCGAAGGTTAAAAGAGCACCAACTTGACGAACTATCGTTGTGGTTTTTGATGCGTAGGTAAGAACGGTTCTTGCTAAGCCCGTAGCAGCCACGTAAAATTTGCAACAACAAAGTAGAGGACGTCTAACTTGTTTTTGCAGGGCATGTTGTGATGTGATATGGTCAAGACGTGATGCTATATTTTATTGTATGAGATGATCATGTTTTGTAACCGAAGTTATCGGCAACTAGCAGGAGCCATATGGTTGTCGCTTTATTGTATGAAATGCAAACGCCCTGTAATTGTTTTACTTTATCACTAAGCGGTAGCGATAGTCGTAGAAGCAATAGATGGCGTAACGACAACGATGCTACGATGGAGATCAAGGTGTCGCGCCGGTGACGATGGTGATCATGACGGTGCTTCGAAGATGGAGATCACAAGCACAAGATGATGATGGCCATATCATATCACTTATATTGATTGCATGTGATGTTTATCCTTTATGCATCTTATCTTGCTTTGATTGACGGTAGCATTTTAAGATGATCTCTCACTAATTATCAAGAAGTGTTCTCCCTGAGTATGCACCATTGCGAAAGTTCTTCATGCTGAGACACCACATGATGATCGGGTGTGATAGGCTCTACGTTCAAATACAATGGGTGCAAAACAGTTGCACATGCGGAATACTCAGGTTATACTTGACGAGCCTAGCATATACAGATATGGCCTCGGAACACGGAGGCCGAAAGGTCGAGCGTGAATCATATAGTAGATATGATCAACATAGCGATGTTCACCATTGAAACTACTCCATCTCACGTGATGATCGGACATGGTTTGGTTGATTTGGATCACGTGATCACTTAGATGACTAGAGAGATGTCTGTCTAAGTGGGAGTTCTTAAGTAATATGATTAATTGAACTTAAATTTATCATGAACTTAGTACCTGATAGTATCTTGCTTGTCTATGTTTGTTTGTAGATAGATGGCTCGTGCTGTTGTTCCGTTGAATTTTAATGCGTTCCTTGAGAAAGCAAAGTTGAAAGATGATGGTAGCAATTACACGGACTGGGTCCGTAACCTGAGGATTATCCTCATTGCTGCATAGAAAAGTTACGTCCTGGAAGCACCGCTGGGTGCCAGGCCTGCTGCTGATGCAACTGACGACGTTAAGAACGTCTGGCATAGCAAAGCTGATGACTACTCTATAGTTCAGTGTGCCATGCTTTACGGCTTAGAACCGGGCCTTCAACGACGTTTTGAACGTCATGGAGCATATGAGATGTTCCAGGAGTTGAAGTTAATATTTCAAGCAAATGCCCGGATTGAGAGATATGAAGTCTCCAATAAGTTCTATAGCTGCAAGATGGAGGAGAATAGTTCTGTCAGTGAACACATACTCAAAATGTCTGGGTATAATAATCACTTGATTCAACTGGGATTTAATCTTCCTGGTGATAGTGTCATTGACAGAATTCTCCAATCACTGCCACCAAGCTACAAGAGCTTCGTGATGAACTATAATATGCAAGGAATGAACAAGACTATTCCCGAGCTCTTCGCGATGCTGAAAGCCGCGGAGGTAGAAATCAAGAAGGAGAATCAAGTGTTGATGGTTAACAAGACCACTAGTTTCAAGAAGAAGGGCAAAGGGAAGAAGAAGGGGAACTTCAAAAAGAACGGCAAGCAAGTTGCTGCTCAAGAGAAGAAACCCAAGTCTGGACCTAAGCCTGAAACTGAGTGCTTCTACTGCAAGCAGACTGGACACTAGAAGCGGAACTGCCCCAAGTATTTGGCGGATAAGAAGGATGGCAAAGTGAACAAAGGTATATGTGATATACATGTTATTGATGTGTACCTTACTAATGCTCGCAGTAGCACCTGGGTATTTGATACTGGTTCTGTTGCTAATATTTGCAACTCGAAACAGGGACTACGGATTAAGCGAAGATTAGCTAAGGACGAGGTGACGATGCGCGTGGGAAATGGTTCCAAAGTCGATGTGATCGCGGTCGGCACGCTACCTCTACATCTACCATCGGGATTAGTATTAGACCTAAATAATTGTTATTTGGTGCCAGCGTTGAGCATGAACATTATATCTGGATCTTGTTTAATGTGAGACGGTTATTCATTTAAATCAGAGAATAATGGTTGTTCTATTTATATGAGTAATATCTTTTATGGTCAAGCACCCTTGAAGAGTGGTCTACTTTTATTGAATCTCGATAGTAGTGATACACATATTCATAGTGTTGAAACCAAAAGATGCAGAGTTAATAATGATAGTGCGACTTATTTGTGGCACTGCCCTTTAGGTCATATCGGTGTAAAGCGCATGAAGAAACTCCATACTAATGGGCTTTTGGAATCACTTGATTATGAATCACTTGGTACTTGCGAACCGTGCCTTATGGGCAAGATGACTAAAACGCCGTTCTCCGGTACTATGGAGAGAGCAACAGATTTGTTGGAAATCATACATACAGATGTATGCGGTCCAATGAATGTTGAGGCTCGTGGCGGATATCGTTATTTTCTCACCTTCACAGATGATCTAAGCAGATATGGGTATATCTACTTAATGAAACACAAGTGTGAAACATTTGAAAAGTTCAAAGAATTTCAGAGTGAAGTGGAAAATCATCGTAACAAGAAAATAAAGTTTCTACGATCTGATCGTGGAGGAGAATATTTGAGTTACGAGTTTGGTCTACACTTGAAACAATGCGGGATAGTCTCGCAACTCACGCCACCTGGAACACCACAACGAAATGGTGTGTCCGAATGTCGTAATCGTACTTTACTTGATATGGTATGATCTATGATGTCTCTTACTGATTTACCGCTATCGTTTTGGGGTTATGCTTTAGAGACGGCCGCATTCTCGTTAAATAGGGCACCATCAAAATCTGTTGAGATGACGCCTTATGAACTGTGGTTTGGCAAGAAACCAAAGTTGTCGTTTCTTAAAGTTTGGGGCTGCGATGCTTATGTGAAGAAACTTCAACCAGATAAGCTCGAACCCAAATCGGAGAAATGTGTCTTCATAGGATACCCAAAGGAGACTATTGGGTACACCTTCTATCACAGATCTGAGGGCAAGATTTTCGTTGCTAAATTCGGATCCTTTCTAGAGAAGGAGTTTCTCTCGAAAGAAGTGAGTGGGAGGAAAGTAGAACTTGATGAGATAACTGTATCTACTCCCTTATTGGAAAGTAGTTCATCACAAGAACCGGTTCCTGTGACAACTACACCAATCAGTGAGGAAGCTAATGATATTGATCATGAAACTTCAGATCAAGTTTCTACAGAACCTCGTAGGTCTACCAGAGTAAGATCTGCACCAGAGTGGTACGGTAATCCTATTCTGGAAGTCATGTTACTTGACCATGATGAACCTACGAACTATGAGGAAGCGATGATGAGCCTAGATTCCACAAAATGGCTTGAGGCCATGAAATCTGAGATGGGATCCATGTATGAAAACAAAGTATGGACTTTGGTTGACTTGCCCGATGATCGGCAAGCCATTGAGAATAAATGGATTTTTAAGAAGAAGACCGACGCTGATGGTAATGTAACTGTCTATAAAGCTCGACTTGTTGCGAAAGGTTTTCGACAAGTTCAAGGGGTTGACTACGATGAGACTTTCTCACCCGTAGCGATGCTTAAGTCTGTCTGAATCATGTTAGCCATTGCTGCATTTCATGATTATGAAATTTGGCAAATGGATGTCAAGACTGCATTCTTGAATGGATTTCTAGAAGAAGAGTTGTATATGATGCAGCCGGAAGGTTTTGTTGATCCAAAAGGTGCTAACAAAGTGTGCAAGCTCCAGCGTTCCATTTATGGACTAGTGCGAGCATCTCGGAGTTGGAATAAACGATTTGATAGTGTGATCAAAACATATGGTTTTATACAGACTTTTGGAGAAGCCTGTATTTACAAGAAAGTGAGTGGGAGCTCTGTAGCATTTCTAGTTTTATATGTAGATGACATATTGTTAATTGGAAATGATATAGAATTTCTGGATAGCATAAAGGGATACTTGAATAAAAGTTTTTCAATGAAAGACCTCGATGAAGCTGCTTATATATTGGGCATCAAGATCTATAGAGAAAGATCAAGACGCTTAATAGGACTTTCACAAAGCACTTACCTTGACAAAATTTTGAAAAAGTTCAAAATGGATCAGGCAAAGAAAGGATTCTTGCCTGTGCTACAAGGTGTGAAGTTGAGTCAAACTCAATGCCCGACCACAGCAGAAGATAGAGAGAAAATGAAAGATGTTCCCTATGCTTCAGCCATAGGCTCTATCATGTATGCAATGCTGTGTACCAGACCTGACGTATGCTTAGCTATAAGCTTGGCAGGAAGGTACCAAAGTAATCCAGGAGTGGATCACTGGACAGCGGTCAAGAACATCCTGAAATACCTAAAAAGGACTAAGGATATGTTTCTCGTATATGGAGGTGACAAAGAGCTAGTCGTAAAAGGTTACGTCGATGCAAGCTTTGACACTGATCCGGACGATTCTAAATCGCAAACCGGATACGTATTTATATTAAACGGTGGAGCTGTAAGTTGGTGCAGTTCTAAACAAAGCGTCGTGGCGGGGTCTACATGTGAAGCGGAGTACATAGCTGCTTCTGAAGCATCGAATGAAGGAGTCTGGATGAAGGAGTTCATTTCCGATCTAGGTGTCATACCTAGTGCATCGGGACCAATGAAGATCTTCTGTGACAATACTGGTGCAATTGCCTTGGCAAAGGAATCCAGATTTCACAAGAGGACCAAGCACATCAAGAGACGCTTCAATTCCATTCGGGACCAAGTCCAAGTGGGAGACATAGAGATTTGCAAGATACATACGGATCTGAATGTTGCAGACCCGTTGACTAAGCCTCTCTCACGAACAAAACATGATCAACACCAAGACTCCATGGGTGTTAGAATCATTACTATGTAATCTAGATTATTGACTCTAGTGCAAGTGGGAGACTGAAGGAAATATGCCCTAGAGGCAATAATAAAGTTATTATTTATTTCCTCATATCATGATAAATGTTTATGATTCATGCTAGAATTGTATTAACCGGAAACATGATACATGTGTGAATACATAGACAAACATATAGTCACTAGTATGCCTCTACTTGACTAGCTCATTAATCAAAGATGGTTATGTTTCCTAACCACAGACATGTGTTGTCATTTGATTAATTGGATCACATCATTAGGAGAATTATGTGATTGACATGACCCATCCCGTTAGCTTAGCACATGATCGTTTAGTATTCTGCTATTGCTTTCTTCATGACTTATACATGTTCCTGTAACTATGAGAATTATGCAACTCCCGTTTATCGAAGGAACACTTTGGGTACTACCAAACGTCACAATGTAACTAGGTGATTATAAAGGAGTACTACAGGTGTCTCCGAAGGTACATGTTGAGTTGGCTTATCTCGAGATTAGGTTTTGTCACTCCGATTGTCCGAGAGGTATCTCTGGGCCCTCTCGGTAATACTCATCACTTAAGCCTTGCAAGCATTATAACTAATGAGTTAGTTATGAGATGACGTATTACAGAACGAGTAAAGAGACTTGCCGGTAACGAGATTGAACTAGGTATTGGATACCGACGATCAAATCTCGGGCAAGTAACATACCGATGACAAAGGGAACAACGTATGTTGTTATGCGGTTTGACCGATAAAGATCTTCGTAGAATATGTAGGAACCAATATGGGCATCCAGGTCCCGCTATTGGTTATTGACCGAGAATGGTTTTAGGTCATGTCTACATAGTTCTCGAACCCGTAGGGTCCGCACGCTTAACGTTTCGATGATAGTTTTATTATGATTTTATAAGTTTTGATGTACCGAAGTTTGTTCGGAGTCCCGGATGTGATCACGGACATGACGAGGAGTCTCGGAATGGTCGAGACATAAAGATTGATATATTGGAAGCCTATGTTTGGACATCGGAATAGTTTCGGGTGAAATCGGCATTTTACCGGAGTACCGGGAGGTTACCGGAACCCCCCGGGGGTTAATAGGCCTACATGGGCCAAGAGGGATAAGAGGGAAGGAGCCAGGAGGGGGCCGCGCGCCCCTCCCCCTCCTAGTCCAAATAGGACAAGGGAAGGGGGGCGGCGCCCCCCCTTTCCTTCCACTCTTCCTCCTCTTTCCCCCCTTCTCCTACTCCTACTAGGAAAGAGGGAGTCCTACTCCCGGTGGGAGTAGGACTCCCCCCTTGGCGCGCCCTCCTTGGCCGGCGGCCTCCTCCCCCATGGCTCCTTTATATACGGGGGTGGGGGGCACCCCAAAGACACACAAGTTGATCTACGGATCGTTCCTTAGCCGTGTGCGGTGCCCCCTTCCACCATATTCCACCCCGGTCATATCGTCGCAGAGTTTAGGCGAAGCCCTGCGCCGGTAGAACATCATCATCGTCACCACGCCGTCATGCTGACGAAACTCATCTCCGGAGCCTTTGCTGGATCGGAGGGCCGGAGATCGTCATCGAGCTGAATGTGTGCTAAACTCGGAGGCTCCGTACGTTCGGTGCTTGGATCGGTCGGATCGTGAAGACGTACGACTACATCAACCATGTTGTGCTAACGCTTCCGCTTATGGTCTACGAGGGTACGTGGACGAACACTCCCCCCTCTCGTTGCTATATCATCACCATGATCTTGTGTGTGCGTAGGATTTTTTTTGAAATTACTACGTTCCCCAACATTATGGCATCCGGATACTTACGACTTCGCCAGGGGCTTGGCCCTGGGTAGCCACTCCTCCTCGCTGTAGGCGGCGGTTGTGGAGTGGTCTGGATGGAGGGTCCTTCCCTTCTTGGACCCTTCGGCCTCCCCGGAAGGGGCGGCCTTCCTTTTCTTCTCCTCCTCGGGTTGGGGGAGAGGGTTTTCCTCCTCCTCCTCCTCATTGTCGTTGGAGGAGTGCGCCTCGGTGTCCTCAGACGATGAGTCCGGCACCACCTTGTGCTGGAGACTTTTCCTGGTCCCCGTGGCCTTCTTCTTGGCCTTCTTCTCTGGCACGTCATAGGGCGCCGGAACCAGCATCTCTGTCAGGAGAGTGGTTGTTGGATCTTCAGGCAACGGAGCCGGACAGTCGATCCGCTCCGCTGTCGCCACATATTCCTGTCAGATCAATACGGTGGTTTAAGTTCCTCCCAGGAATATACTGAGGAAAGGCACATCTTGCGAAATGAAGAATGCTTACCGCATTGGCGTGGTGCTTGGCGCTGAGTCCGCGGTCCTCGGAAGTGGGAGGAGGAACTTCGCTGGACTTGAACAACACCTTCCAGACATCTTCGTGCGTCGTGTCGAAGAACCCTTGCAGCGTGTGGTGTTGGGCCACGTCGAACTCCCACTTGTTGAATGCCCATCTCTGACACGGGAGAATCCAGTGGAATAGCATGACCTGGACCACATTAACCAGCTTGATATTCTTGGTTATCATGTTTTTGACGCAGTTCTGGAGTCCGGTCAGCTCCGCGGATGCGCCCCAAGCTAGGCCCTTCCTCTTCCAGGAAGTGAGCCGCACAGGGATGCCGGATCGGAATTCGGGGGCCGCCTTCCAGTTGGCGCTGTGCGGCTCGGTGATGTAGAACCACCCCGATTGCCACCCCTTCATGGTCTCCGCAAAGGAGCCTTCGAGCCAGGTTACGCTGGGTATCTTGCCCACCATCGCGCCACCACACTCCGCCTGCTGGCCGACCACTATCTTCGGCTTCACGTTGAAGATCTTTAGCCACAAGCCGAAGTGGGGCCTGATGCAGAGAAAAGCCTCGCACACAACGATAAACGCCGAGATGTTGAGGATGAAGTTAGGGGCCAGATCATGAAAATTCAGCCCGTAATAGAACAAGAGCCCGCGGACAAATGGGTGGAGGGGGAATCCCAGTCCGCAGACGAAGTGGGCGAGGAACACGACCCTCTCATGGGGTCCCGGAGTCGGTATGATCTGCCCAGCGTCCGAGAGCCAGTGCACAATGTCTGCGGCCAAGTATCCAGCCGCCCGGAGCTTCATAATGTCCTCCTCCTTGACAAAGGAGGCCACCCACTTGCCTCCCGCTCCGGACATGTTTGGCTGTGCGGAGAAGGTGAGAACTGGGGCGCTGGAGCTCGAGCGTGCGAGAATGGATGAGCGAGAAGGAAGTAGGCGTGTGTGAAAGAGGAGAATCCCTATCTCTTTATAAAGGCAGTAGAAACTGTGCGCCTCGTCACTTGCCTGTTAAGATTTCTTATTTCCCAAGCGCCACGATTGTGGCGCAGTTGGGTTACCCATACCCGTATTGATGAGAATCCCGTGATAAGGGGACACGATCTCTGCTTCGACAAGACGTGTCAAAGAAACCGCCTCGCATTACGTGCGGTAGCTGGTTGTGAAAAATGGTTCGAATAATGACTGAACCGTGGAGTGATGTCATGCTATAAAAAGCTGTCAGGAGATTAGATTTGTGGAATATTATACTCTCTGCGGTGGAATGTGGAATTTGTTTTGCAGAGCCGGACACGATCCTTGTGTTCTAATTCTTCTACGGAGTATTCGGAGAAGGAACCCGCCTTGCAATGCCGAAGACAATATGCACGCCAGACTCATCGTCATTGAAGCCTGGTTCAGGGGCTATTGAGGGAGTCTTGGATTAAGGGGTCCTTGGACAGCCGGACTATATACTTTGGTCGGACTGTTGGACTATGAAGATACAAGATTGAAGACTTCGTCCCGTGTCCGGATGAGACTCTCCTTTGCGTGGAAGGCAAGCTTGGATATTCCGATATATAGATTTCCTTCTCTGTAACCGACTCTGTGTAACCCTAGCCCCCTCCAGTGTCTATATAAACCGGAGGGTTTAGTCCGTAGGACAACAACAATCATAATCATAGGCTAGCTTCTAGGGTTTATCCTCTATGATCTCGTGGTAGATCAACTCTTGTAATACTCATATCATCAAGATCAATTAAGCAGGAAGTAGGGTATTACCTCCATCGAGAGGGCTCGAACCTGGGTAAAACATCGTGTCCCATGCCTCCTATTACCATTAGCCTTAGACGCACAGTTCGGGACCCCCTACCCGAGATCCGCCAGTTTTGACACCGACAACTCCTTTCTTGTGGTGGAAATGAATGATTCGATGTATTCATGAACATTTTGTGTAGTTACCATTGAAATCAAGCTGAGCACCCCTGTTTGCACAAATACAAAAAAGTGATTAGTATAAAGCAAACTGTACTATGAATTGACATTTTAAACAGGCACCTACATGGTCCATGTAGAGCACACTTTTAGAAAAATGGAACTCACCAGAAAGAATCCTAGAACAACATTGTACTCGCGCATCATAGCAAAAAAATGGAGATTTGTCAGTCCTTCCGAGTTGAAGTTATTTTGGTCTTGTGGGGAGTAATGTAACCATCCTTCACCTGCTCCTTCTGATGAGAAGATGGACAGGGCTTCTTCATCCTGGCATAATCGGAACTAGTCACTTCACGTACTCCATATTCTTCTTCAGAGGAAGATGATCCTGTTGTGCAAAGACAAGAGGACTACTAAATGCTAGCATCCCTGTTTGCTCGAAAAAAAGGAAAGGAAATATTTAAAACAGCACAGATGAAGCACTTCTCAAGGATAATACCACTTTTTCATGACAGTATCTAAACAGTAGCACAACACCAATAGAGATGACAGAGCTCAATCCTATGGATGAAATCAGTGGGCGAGTACCAACCTTTGTCAGGAGGCTTATTGTGTAGAGCATACAGATGAAACACTTCTCCAGAACCATCTGTTGCTATCTACGGTGGTGGCCGTGCTTACTATATACTCCCCGATTAGTTTAATGTTTCCAACATCTTCTTGTGCAGTTCCACTAAAATATATGGTATCTTCAAAGAAGATCCCTGTTTGCACAAGTAAAGATAATTACGTATTACATTAAGAGTGGCATCAAATCAGTGGCAAAACAGTTGCTCGTTCTAGCCATAGCAATAAATTAAGATGCAAAACTATATCATTACTTGTGTCATCAGAGTTCTAGTGCTTCATTACAGCACCGGGAGTTGATTTTTCTTTTTCTTCAGCCTGTTCTTCCCCTTCATCACTTGGTTAAATAACAGACAAGCTTTGCCTTCAATGTAAGATTTGGCATGTCAATTATGGAGCACAAATATAGTACTAAACTTAATTTTCTGATGAAAGTGGCAAAATACAGGCCAACAGTTGTGAAATATCCTTATCTTACCTCAATGGGATATTACGGTGCACATACAGATTGGAAGTCTTGTCACCATTTGTGCAGTTCACTAAAATCAAGCAACATTATTGTACAAGTAGCACAACATATGAAAGCACAATGCAGAATCATGTGAAAGAAGGCTAGTACTGACCTCTCATGATGCGGAATTCAAACAACTCACAAGAAGAAGATCTGAACCAAATTTGCCAACACGGATAGGAAGTAAGATCTCCTCTTGTGCAGTTCCACTAAGATCAATAAATCAAGCAATGTTGTCAGTGTGACATTTTGGTTGAACTTCACAAAACACACATAAAACAAAAGTGCTTTGTGCAGTGCAACAAAAGGTCACAATGGCAATGAGGTGAAGTAGATAACCCTGTTTACACAGAGGTGCAAAGGAAACAATTAGTGGTCAATAACGGTGGATGACACAGAAGCCAAAAAAAGAAGCATCTACCTTATCTAAATGGGAAAGAAAGCAAGACAGTAGCATTTCTCAAATGGTGGCATTGATTAATATTAACATAGAGATTATATTAACAATAAAATTCGTTAAACATGTAATTTGCTTTTAACTGTGGCATTGCATCAATTTTCCAGCGGCATCATTAGAGGGTGTTTGTTTACAGGGACATTTTGGTGTAGGGACTAAAAAAACTCCATGTCAGTCCCATCTAAACCAAACAGGAGGGACTTTTAGGGATTAAAATTGGGCATTTGGGACTAAAGAAAGAAGACCCCGAGGGAGTCTTTTGGGGACCTTTTCCAATAGTTGCCCCTGCCACACATCGCACCTTGTGTCTATTAGTTCATTACTAGGGGTAACATGGTCTTTTAGCATGTCATTTAATAACCTCTAGTCCATGTTTAGTCCTTGGAACCAAGCAGGTAGAGACTAGGGAGTTTTTAACCAAACATGGCCTTAGATTAACAATAGCTAATGAGTTTCACACGACAGTGGACGCACCAGCACCATGTGCATCTACCGATGTACTATGGTCATGCACAGTCTGTTGCAACAAAGAACAAACAACTAAGGAGCATATTTGTGTTGGTCCCAGTTTTGTTATCTTTAGGCACCTTTCCCTATGTGAGCGCAACAAATCTAGTCCTGCTCAAACTCTGCAGCCTTGTCCCCCAAAACAAAAGATCAGTTCGTTACAGATGTGCGTATTACGTTTGTCATTGTTTTCCCTTTTCGACCAACGTAGGTGATGGATAGCCAGTTTGTACTAGTACTTTCGCCCCTTCCTTTCCTCTTTGAAACATGTCCTAGATTTATGCGATACAAGTTTCCCCCATTCCTTTCCTCTTTGAACCACGTCCTAGATTCATGATATACAACTTTCCCCCTTCATTTCCTCTTTGAACCACGTCCTAGATTCATGCTATATACAACTTTTCCCTTTGAACCACGTCCTAGATTCATGGTATACATGCAGCTAGAGCAATGCATGTGGAGTAAGTAAATTTTACCTTAAGGTTCTTGGGGCGTGGTTCAGTGGGCGATGGGACGGCGGCAAAGAAGAAGGGGTTGAAGTCCCTCCCGCGCCACTGCTGGGTGAAAGTGAACAGCTGCGCTGGTAGTGGATTCTCTCCCTCACCGACGGCGACAGCGTTAAGCCTCCTTCCCTTCCCGGTGGACGGATCCTGCCGGGTCTTTGAGCAGCAGTGAGGGGAGAGAGAGGCCAACGATGTCTTGTTTAGATCTGGAGAGGGCGAGAGAGTGTGAAGAGAGCAACTAGAAGCGCTGAGGCTCCAGCATGTATATATATACTTGAGAGAGAGTGTGAAGCGTGCAAACCCTAAAAAACAAGTGTCGAGGCTGCAGCTTATACATGATGAGGTGATTATACGGTCACTACGAGACCATATAGCTCCGTATCCATCCATTTTGACTAGTCAAATAATCCTCCTGGCACAAATTATGCTCAAGTGTAGTTATCGAACCCGAGACCTCAAGTTTGATGAGCGAACAGGCTAACCAGCTACACAACCCTCCCATTATGTTCAATGAGAGGAAAATAACCTTTTATACATTCCTGCATTCGTGTGACAAGCATGCCGTGTTTTTTGTGTGTGTGGGAGTCATTGGGATTTCAATCATAATCGTGTCATGTGGCTTTGGTGGTAAGACTATCCACAATGGTGCAGAAATAATGCAGCCTTAGTCACCTTACCTCTCTCCACGTAGTACGTTGGGCCCCACCAGTCAGAGGGTGAAACAAACAAATTAATAAGAAAAATTAAAAGCGCCAGCGGTGTATCTTACCTCACACATCTCGCTACTGCTCGGGAACACTGTCCAATTGATCCCTCTGTTCGCTCACATACCAATTTAAGTGAATCCTTATTATAACATGCACACAATTTTGGGCACTTGTATTCGACTTAAGTCAGTGTGCCATTGTATCTCGTATACTTACTACTCCCTCCGTCTAGGTGTAATAAGTCACGTTAAAAGGTGCAACGGGACCAAGGTGCGTGTGTGTGTGTGTGTGTGTGTGTGTGTTTAACAGCATGTGTGTGTTAGAGAGAGCGATAGATCGACCTAATCCTATATAGAGATGGTGTGGAGTGTACGATTTTAGCCGCGAGAGTCAGTGCATCCTCTCGTTTCTGGGCATGTCCGGTAGGGACATGCGGACAGCTGCCACGCCCACTCCTGACTAGCCTGGCCCACCCAAAGCCCCTCCATCTCCCGCGCGCGCTTCCTGCTCGAAACGGTCAGCGCCGCTCCAAAGAATCGGTGCCGCATTCATGCCCGGGCAGAGCGGACGCGACCTCTCACTGGCGCAAGAGTGATGGTTGCTTCGTCCGTCCAACTTACTGCTGGGTCTATGTGATTTGATGGCTCATTGGTCTTTATTACTGAGGTGGTAGGACTGCTGGATGTCCCACGCTTTTGGCGAAAGGAGGTACTACTAGATTAAAATTTTCTCCATTCTTACAGCGGAGGAGTGCAAGAGCGGTGAACACACGCAGGCTCAGTGATTACAGGGCCCACCTCACACTATCACCATGCGACACCTAACTGTTTACATAGTACTCCCTCCGTTCCTAAATATTACTATATGAGTCCCCGCGCATTGCCGCGGAACAGCTGTATATCTCTCTGCGCAAAATTATCGATTTCATAGAACTAAAAAAACTCTATAACCGCATGACAAATGTGGTAGCCAAACTAAATAAACTCCCATCATCATTTACATCATCCCACGTAAGGAAAAAAGATCAGCCAACTCCTACTGCATAATGGGATTATATTTTTCTTTTTGACATGTTAATGGGACTTAAAAGCTCACTTACATGCATGCTACTGGTGCATGCTTGCATGCAGACATGTTGATGTGATTTAAAACCCACTCACATGCATGCCACGATATTCTACATGCTTGCATGAGGCTTAGTGCGGAGCCTCTCAACGTCTAGATCAGACGGCTATTATGGACTGATTTAGTTCATCTAACGGCTACATTAATTTTGATGATGTGGCTCAAGGAGAGGATAGAGAATTCCTAGTAGTGGGGGCTAGCTATTACTACTAGTAGTAGATAAGTCTTTGTAGAGATTCCACTAGGTGAACTACATACGGAACAAAATGAGTGAATCTACACTTAAAATGCATCTATATACATCCGCATGTGGTTCATGGTGAAATCTCTACAAAGAATTATATTTAGGAACGGAGGAAGTACTAGTATAGTACGTACTGTAATTTATCAGCGAGATAAATTTGTACAATGCTATGAAGCTTCCAGCTTCTGTTACATGTATCTTGCGTCCAAGGTTGCCTGTTGCAACATTTCATCAAATACAAAGGAGACTAACATGCTTGCTATTGCATCTCAATGATTGACAGATCATAGCAAATATGTACTCCCTCCATTCCAAAATAAGTGTCTCAACTTTGTGCAAACTTTAGTACAAAGTTGTACTACTACTAAAGTTGACACTTATTTTGAAACAGAGGTAGCTAAAGAAAAAAACGATCCATGCAGTCCCTAGCCCTTGAACCGTGAACCCTAACCAGGCTTCAATTTGCTGGCAACATTCGATCTTCCTAATAAATGAAGTTTGCAACCTTTTGACCATCGGATCATTTTGTGCAGTTTCACCAAAATCGAGATGAGCATCCCCGTGGCAAAGAAATTAAAGAAGCGTGATTAGAATAAGACTACTGGGACTAGTTGATGAGACATAAACTCATCACAAATACAGTATGTAGAAGCCAGTAGAGGTATGTGCGGGGCAAAGAAGTAGAGAAATATCCACAGGGAGTGATGTGGGCAGCTGGAGCAGTGGTGCAAGCCGGCTGTAAAGGGAGTTGTACCTGAGGGACGTAGCTCAACCTTGAGGAGGGCGGCGGGAGGCGACAACTGCCCACGTCGTGGCAGTGAGCAAGGGACGGAGGCAACCTCACCAGCTTTGTGAGAGAGAACGACGGGGACCCCTGGTCGGGACGTGCCGACCGTGGGTTTTCACCGTCGGCGACGGCGACCGCATCTACACTAAGCATCCACCCCTTCCCCCAGCGGACGTGATCCCCCGGGATGTTAGAGATGTGGCCACAGTCATTTTGTGCGAGAGAGTGTGAAGAGAGCAACCCCAGCATGCAACCGTGTAGGCTGGCCCGTCCTGACTATGTATATAGTGGAGCGGTTTCCTTTTGTCTCCATATGAACCTATCATATTGTGTACGTGCCACTGAAGAAAAAAACTTTATCTATAAATGACGCGGCACCTACTACTCGTTCTCCTATCACCTTGCACTTGGCATCTCCAAAATATTAACCTTGCGATTGGCTCTTCGCCTCTTCGGGAAGTCGAGCAATAATGGTAGTGCAGTATATATCGTTCTGGCTATATGAGACCGAATGAATTGTTGCACATCCATCATGTGGGCGAGGGTTGAGGGGCGAGGGAGAGTGCTACATACGGAGAAAAATGAGTGAATCTACATTCTAAAATACATCTATATACATCAGTGTTTGGAGTATGTACTAGTAGTTCATATTGAAATCTACTAAAGGACATACATGTTCCAAACAATATGATATAATCTCTATAACCAAGGTAGTAGGGACGAGGAGTAAACGGAGGGAGTAGTAAATTTTTCTCCTCGTCCTGCGAGCCACCGCGCGCATGGGCAAGGGAGCGGGCGTAAGGCGGAGCAAGCTTCACCTCATCCTGCGAGCCACCGCGCCCGTGGGCGGGGAAGATGGTGTACTAAGCAAGCTTCTCCTCGTTCTGCGAGTTGACGGGACACATCAAAAGTACTCCAGTGTATAGAGCCTTGCCTCTATGGTAGGCCCTACATGGTTTGCCTCTTTTTTTAATTTAACATAACGTGTCAAGTCGCAATTTGTTTGTTCACCCGTGGTAGACGATCCTCCCTCCACCAAGTGGACAACCAGTACACGTGCCAAATTACCATGTGGGCTGCCTTTTTCATACAGAAATGAGCTCCACCGTGTACCCGCGCGGGTGTGGTTGGGAAAGAGACGGGAGTACATGCGCCATGCATGCACCTCTTCTCTTCATGCACGTCCCGCACCTACGTGGGTGTGTGTGAGAGATACAAACCGCGTTCGTGAGTGTTTTTTGTTTTGGGGTGGGGGTGGGGGTGGGGTGGGGGTTGATTTCGTGAATTATTTGTGGGAATATGTGTCGATGACATCTCAAACAAAATTTTGCATGCAATGTGTGTGAAATGGAGGCCTATCCATATCATATATAGAGGGTCGGGCAATCCACGAGAAGAGAGGGAGGGGTCATAGCTATCGATAGAGTTGAAGAGAGGATCAAGTGGGTGGGTGCGAGATCGATGAAGAGAGCCATCGAAATTGTGTGTGTGTTCAAGTCAAAGATATAGGGCGACTAGCCTACCGGAACGTTAGAGGGCACATGTCAAGTTTGTGTGTGGCAGGGAGACATGACTAGAGCGCTCGATGTATCGGTGTGTGTGGGGGGGAGGGGGTGGGGGAGGGGTAGGCATAGGCCTAAATATATAGGTAGAACGACTCGTATATGTGTTGAGAAGGAGAGACCCAGCTATGTCTTGAGGGAGATCAGTCGACATCCATACATAACTGAAGGACGGGAAATATGATGGGACAGAGAGAGAGAGAGGAGAGAGGGAGGGAGAGAGAGGGGTAGAGTGCTGGATGGGTGATGGAGTTTCTTTTCGAAGATGGTGGGAGAGGCCTACTAGACAAACTGAGGGTGGAACTGCAATGTTACCAATAAGAGTGGGGATGTGTTTCTGTGTGTGCCTGTGCGTAATAGATCTGTCGGGACGCATCCATGAATGATGAAGGGGGACCATGTGTTTGGTAAGCAAACCTAACTAGATCGGTAGATCAATTGTTGTTTGTCGGAGGAAGGAAGAGACACAACTAATGAGATAATCGATCGACGCGTGGGTAAAAACGAGTTATAAGGACCTAGCTAGCTATATGTATAGCAAGAGATCGGTCGGTGTACGTCCATTTGTTAGAGGCAAATAAGGCCCAGGGAGATGGATAGATAGAGAGAATGGAGCTAGGAGGTGGTGCGAGAGTCCCAGCTACTAGCTAGATAGGGGGGAGTGTGCGGTTGTGAGATCGATGAAAAGAGGGGCACGAGACAAGGACACATAAAGGAGGAGATTGAAGGTGTGTGTGTATGTTGTAGGCAGGCATCGCTGGAGAGGTTTATCGATCGGTGTGTGTTGGAAAGGAGTTGTGGAGACTCTGGGAGAATGACCTAAAGAAAAAAAAATGAATGTGCCCGGTGGATAGAATGCCGAGGGAGGGGGGCGAGGAGGGCGTGTGCATGCACGAGAGAAAGTTAGTGGTAGCTACAAAGGTTAGAGGATTGTGTGGGTGTAAGAGACTAACAAAGATCATAATTTCATATGAAAGCGGATTCATATATTTGAATAGGAGATCATAGTGTTTTAAATATTTCATGCATGAATATAGCAGTGATACACATGCTGTGCACATGTTATACCATAATGTGATAATGCATGGCGTTTGCAACTCACAGCTAAATGCCAAACAATCTAAACCATACTATACATCAAACAATCTCACATTTCATTTGAATTTGTGATAATGTGTGGCGTTTGCATCTTACAACTAAATATCGAACAATCTAAACAATATTATATATCGAACATTCTCACATTTTATTTGAATTTGTGGTAATGTGTGGTGTTTGCAACTCACATCTAAATACTTGTAGGCGTAGGGGGCGGGGCACCATACATAATGTGATAAACACATTATACATATGAGACATGGTTTAGATTATGAAGATCTAGCTAGAGCTAGAAATGTAATGTGATTTGAAATCAACATAAAGTGGATTCAAAAAATTGAGTTCGAGTTCATATAGTACACATAGTTCATATGTAACTCGAGACTAATCATGTGGTGTGCTGTGAACATAATACACAAACGATAGTTTAACTTGACAATAATGATGATTGTAGATCTTATTAAAACAAAGAAACGAATTCAAATGCTTTGACTTCACAACAATCATTACTGTAGACCTTATTCAAATAGAGAAACGAATTCAAATTTAGTTCATATTGAAGCGGTAGTATATATGTTTGGAATGCACTAAAACGTTCATTTGAGTAGTAGGTTGCATGCATTATACACGTAGCGAAATATTTTAATTGAACATAACATAAATTCAAAGTTTTGAATGACATTTGTAGTGCGCATTGATTTGGTACAGTACACGTTAGGCTTGTCCAGAAATTTCAACCCGCACCTTGTTAGCCCGAAATATTTAAGATATATCTTTGTCTCGTCATGCTCCGACAACTCCCTCCATCTCAACCCGCGCCTTGCTATTCTGAAATTACAACGCGCGCGAAAGCTCCCACCTCCTGTGAAATCCCGACACGCGAAATGCCCGTGGTACCCTTGAACCGAAATAACCGCCTCAAATAGGTGGGGGTACTTTTGTAACTTACCCCACATTTCGGACAAGCGCGTCCCTAAGCCATGGTTCCCCACTGCCATCCCATCTGCCCACCCATTCGTACACCGAGGCTGCAAAAACCCGCGATGAAACCCCACACCCTGCTCTGTCCGCCACCCAGCCGGAGCCTCTTCCCCGACGACGTCGTCCACAGCAACACCTCGACGTCCCTCATCCACTGTACCGGATGAGGATCCGTCATCGATCTCGTCGTCCCGCCAGTTCAGCCACCCTGTCCTCCACCTCCAAGGAGCTGCCCCGATGTTCCCCTCGTCTTTCGCACCACCTCCATTCCCACACCACCGTCTTCACCTACACCACCGAAAGAGCATCATCATCACCGTTTCCTCGGATGAAGCTGCGGCCTAATCGGCGCCACCAAAGAGGTTGTACACTAATCGCTGCATTTTCTTCTTGATTCGATCTCACGGTGCTACTAGCACTCGGTCCCGAGCCGACACGGCGCGACTCCATCCACGGCGGCGTCGCCGGCCACTTCCTCCACGGCGTCGCTTCCTCGGCAACGACGTCCACATCAATAGGAGCTGCTTCTGCTTTAGCTCTCGCTCGCGCTGCTGCTCTACTCTTGCTCTCGGTCCCCTGCCTGGTCTGCTCTTGCTATTGCTCTTGCTCGTGCTGCTGCTCTCTCTCTTGCTCTTTCTTGCGATGCTGCTCCGATTTAGCTACACTTTAGTCGACTGAATCGACTTTTGGGTCAGTCGATTTTCAGGGGGTGGAGGGCTCGCTGGGGTGAAGGAAGAACCAGCCGTAGCGGGGAGGGGGGCTCGCCGGAGAGGTACTGTCAGGACCCCGACTCAATGTCACATCGATCTAGCCGGTAACACCTCATATCACTTTGCGGCCTCACGCACGGTATCCCCACGGGTGTCGCCTTACCTTTGCCCGGGACCGTTTGCGCCTTTTGGCTCACGTATATGATAGTGTCGCTAGCATCCATATGATAAGGAGTCCGGGCTGACATGACTAGTCGTAAACCCAAAGTGGCACAGACTTACAGGGACAGGCATCCATGACCCAGCTTCGAACGTGTCGGTCATCAGCAAGTGGGTCCGGGCTGTAGCACTGGGCTAGCAGGACTCCGGTAAACCGGGCTGTAGCGGGCTAACAGGACTCCGGTACTCATAGCATGACATTTCCCCGAAGGGACAGACACAGGAACGAAGAAGGACACATGCCGGCCAGCCTAAGTGTTCCAGAGCAGTAGCAAGCTACCATGGCTCAGCGGTAACACTAGGAGACATTTCCCGGTAAGAGAGGCTACTGAAGATAAACAACTAGATAGTCAGATCCCACACATACCAAGCATTTCAATCATACACACAATATGCTCGATATGTGCAAATACAACGAAGCATCACAACATGACTCTACGACACAAGTACTTTATTTAAGGCTCAGGGAGCCATACATAACATACACAAAGGTACGGGTCTCACGACCCAACATACAAGTCATACAGTCATACAAACCAGCAGCGGAAGTAACTTGTCTGAGTACAGACAACTAGTAAAATAAAAGAGGCTTGGAAAGCCTAACTATACTACGTGGTCCTTCACAAGCTCAGGGTCACCACCTGGGTCTTTAGCCTACTCGTTGATGTCAACGTCTACATAGAACCCATCAGAAGGGGTTGCAGCGTCTTCTGTAAAAATGTAAATTATAGCAACATGAGTACAAAGGTACTCAGCAAGACTTACATCAGATCCTACATACATGCATATTATCAAGAAGGGTTGGTGGAGTTATTGCAGCAAGCCAGCTTTGACTCTTGGCTAGACTATCCTACGATACTCCAACTTGAAATGGTTTTGCGCACACGAGTCCACTACTCACCAATTCAATACAGTACCGAGGATCCACCTCCGTCTTCCTACGGAAGAGCCATCCTCGGCACTCACACTTATCTTGAGGCTTTTAACAGTTTCCATTTACTTGTCTATGAACTGTATAGGCAACTAAGTAGTCCTTTACCGCGGACGCGGCTATTCGAATAGATTATGATAACCCTGCAGGGGTGTACTTCTTCATACATGTTTCCACCACTTAGCGTCTGCACACGACATGTGCTCGGCAGACTTCAAGCGAAAGCCGACGTGGGTGTAGACCACGACCTACCTAAACACTTAAGCCTCTAGTCCAGGTTTATCGCCTATTCAGGTTCCATCCGCAGGGAGTCCGGCCGAGGTTTCCCATACGGCCCCGAACGATGTGAACAAGGTTCCCGAGATACCTAACGGGTATTCGGTACACCGTGCCACGTACCTACCGCATCACAGCCCACCCCTACGGTCAGCGCTGTCCACGGCCTCCAGTAGGCTACAAACACCAGAAACTACTTGCAACTCCTGGACAGAGAGCTAGGGTGAATAAGAAGTCGAGCGGGGTCATATTTCAGGGCCCAATGCATGGTAGTAGCTGTATCTTAAATCACGCATACAGATCTCAGTGCTTAAGGTCGGCTTCAATGAAACAACCCACCATGTACTCCTACATGGCCTCTCATCGGTACCTTTACCAAATCGTGTTCACCACACCACTCTCATTACCGACATAATCATTTCACTCTAGCCCATCACCCAGATGAACCAGACCTGACACGACTCTAAGCATAGCAGGCATAGCAAGGTAGGAACAACACATACATATGGCTCAATCAACTCCTACACATGCTAGTGGGTTTCATCTAGTTACTGTGGCAATGACAGGTCATGCAGAGGAAATGGGTTCAACTACCGTAGCACACAGCAGTTTGAATCGTGTTGTCTTAATGCAGTAAAAGAGAGCAGGAGCGAGAACATGGGATTGTATCGATATGATCAAATGGTTGGTTGCTTGCCTGATGGTTCGATGCACGGATACGGTTCTTCGTTAGGGTAGTCACGGTACTCCTCGGGGACAGATCCTGTCGTAAAGGATAACGATACACAGGCATCACCAAACAATGTGCAACAATATGATGCATGCATGAAACATGGCAATATGAGTGTGTTGGGCTAATGCAACTAAAGCTACCAACGCTGTCAGGACCCCGACTCGATGTCACATCGATCTAGCTGGTAACACCTCATATCACTTTGCGGCCTCACGCACGGTATCCCCACGGGTGTCGTCTTACCTTTTCCCGGGACCGTTTGCGCCTTTTGGCTCGCGTATATGAAAGTGTCGCTAGCATCCATATGATAAAGAGCCCGGGCTGACATGACTAGTCGTAAACCCAAAGTGGCACAGACTTACAGGGACAGGCATCCATGACCCAGCTTCGAACATGTCGGTCATCAGCAAGTGGGTCCGGGCTGTAGCACTGGGCTAGCAGGACTCCGGTAAACCGGGCTGTAGCGGGCTAACAGGACTCCGGTACTCAAAGCGTGACATTTCCCCGAAGGGACAGACACAGGAACGAAGAAGGACACATGCCGGCCAGCCTAAGTGTTCCAGAGCAGTAGCAAGCTACCATGGCTCAGCGGTAACAATAGGAGACATTTCCCGGTAAGAGAGGCTACCAAAGATAAACAACTAGATAGTCAGATCCCACACATACCAAGCATTTCAATCATACACACAATATGCTCGATATGTGCAAATACAACGAAGCATCACAACATGACTCTATGACACAAGTACTTTATTTAAGGCTCGGTGAGCCATACATAACATACACAAAGGTACGGGTCTCACGACCCCACATACAAGTCATACAGTCATACAAACCAGCAGCGAAAGTAACTTGTCTGAGTACAGACAACTAGTAAAATAAAAGAGGCTTGGAAAGCCTAGCTATACTACGTGGTCCTTCACAAGCTCAGGGTCACCACCTGGGTCTTTAGCCTACTCGTTGATGTCAACGTCTACATAGAACCCATCAGAAGGGGTTGCAGCGTCTTCTGTAAAAATGTAGATTATAGCAACATGAGTACAAAGGTACTCAGCAAGACTTACATCAGATCCTACATACATGCATTGACTCTTGGCTAGGCTAACCTACGATACTCCAACTTGAAATGGTTTTGCGCACACGAGTCCACTACTCACCACTTCAATACACTACCGAGGATCCGCCTCCGTCTTCCTACGGAAGAGCCATCCTCGGCACTCACACTTATCTTGAGGTTTTTAACAGTTTTCATTTACTTGTCTATGAACTGTATAGGCAACCAAGTAGTCCTTTACCGCGGACGCGGCTATTCGAATAGATCATGTTAACCCTGCAGGGGGTACTTCTTCATACACGCTCTCACCACTTACCGTCGTTTACACGACATGTACTCGGCAACCTTCAAGCGGAAGCCCAACGTGGGTGTCGGCCACGACCTACCTAATCACCTAAGCCTCCAGTCCAGGTTTATCGCCTATTCAGGTTCCATCCGCAGGGAGTCCGGCCGAGGTTTCCCATACGGCCCCGAACGATGTGAACAGGGTTCCCGAGATACCTAACGGGTATTCGGTACACCCGGCCACGTACCTACCGCATCACAGCCCACCCCTACGGTCAGTGCTGTCCACGGCCTCCAGTAGGCTACAAACACCAGAAACTACTTGCAACTCCTGGACGGAGAACTAGGGTGAATAAGAAGTCGAGAGGGTCCATTGGTTTCGGGCCCAATGCATGGTAGTAGCTGATTCTTAAATCACACATACAGATCTCAGTGCTTAAGGTCGGCTTCAATGAAACAACCCACCATGTACTCCTACATGGCCTCTCATCGATACCTTTACCAAATCGTGTTCACCACACCACTCTCATTACCGACATAACATTTCACTCTAGCCCATCACCCAGATGAACCAGACCTGACACGACTCTAAGCATAGCAGGCATAGCAAGGTAGGAACAACACATACATATGGCTCAAACAACTCCTACACATGCTAGTGGGTTTCATCTAGTTACTGTGGCAATGACAGGTCATGCAGAGGAAATGGGTTCAACTACCGTAGCACACAGCAGTTTGAAACGCGTTGTCTTAATGCAGTAAAAGAGAGCAGGAGCGAGAACATGGGATTGTATCGATATGATCAAATGGTTGGTTGCTTGCTTGATGGTTCGATGCACTGATATGGTTCTTCGTTAGGGTAATCACGGTACTCCTCGGAGGCAGAACCTGTCGCAAAGGACACCGATACACAACCATCACCAAACAATGTGCAACAATATGATGCATGCATGAAACATGGCGATATGAGTGTGTTGGGCTAATGCAACTAAAACCAGAAGGGTTTGAGCAAATTTGAATCAAGGATTCAAATTTCAAATTCAAATACGGCCTTTTAAAGTGCTTTTCCTTGTTCTGCTTAAAACATCAATTTAACTTGTTTGATCATGCATGAAAATAGTACAGATGGATAGATTGGATTTTTCTGATCATTTTTCATATATAATTTGTCCAATTTGGAGTTACAGAATAAAAGTTATGAATTTTTGAAGTTTAAATAATATTCTGGAATTTCCTGATTTAAATTAAATCCAGAAAATCAATTACTGCGTCAGCCTGACGTCAGTGTGACGTCAGCAGGTCAACGGAACAGGTCTGGGTCAAACCTGACAGTGGGTCCCGCATGTCAGGGTGGTTATTTTAATTAAGATTTAATTAAAACTAATCTTGTATAATTAACAGGGCTGTGCCCCACCTGTCATTGACTCAGGGGAGTCAACCAGGGCCCACCCGTGGTCAAAGTCAAAGCCAGCGACGCCGGCGTTTAGCCGCCGGCGAGCCCGACGCGGCGGCGGGAGTGGTTTTGGCCATTTCGGCCACCAAATGGGCCGCGGGGACCACCGGAGTGGAGCTGAGGACAAACCGCAGCTCTTGGCGGAGTCCGTTGGGGTCGGGGTGGCCGGAGTTGGCGCCGGCGACGACTTTGGCGGCCACCGGGGCTCGGTCGAAGATGAACTTGGCGCTAGAGGGGTCGGTGAGGCTCGTGGAGTGGCTAGCTAGGTGTTGTGGGACTCGGTGAGTAAGATGGACACCATCTTGTGGCCGGAGTGTGGCCGGAAGCACGTCGGCGACGAGGTCCGCGACGGCGAGTGCGGGTGAGCTTGGTGTGCTCGCTGTGGTGCACGAGAGAGAGAAAGAGAGGAAGGGGCAGTTAGCCCAGCTCACTGCAGTCTTGATGGAGAGGACGGCGTGGTCGGGGACGAGCTGCTGCGGCGGCGACGGCGAAGGGGATCTCCGGCGATGGCAGTTCGGGCGAGGTTGGTGCGGCGGCTTCGGGGCACGCGAGCGCTCGGGGCTCGACTAACTCAAAGAAGTGGAGGACGGCGGAGCTTCTGGACACGGTGGCGCGGCGTGGAGACGAAGGGGAGCACGGCTACGGCGGAGGTGCGGCGACGGTGGCGTCGGCCATGGCGTGGGAGCGCGAGGGAGAGGAACTGGGGGCGAATGGAGGTGTCCAGGAGGGTCGGGGCGCGACGTGGAGCTCGTCCAGGCCATCAGGGCGGCGAGAGGGGGAGGCAGGGCGGCGTGCAGCTGCGTGGCGAGCTGCGGTGCCGCCGCCGAGCACCTTGGCTGCCTGCCTGGCGAGCCAAGCAGCTCGCTGGAGCGGTGGCCGGGCTAGGCCGGCCAGGTGGGCTGGCTGGTGGGCCTGCGGTGGCGCCAGGTAAGTTTTCCCCTTTTTTTTCTGTTTCTGTTTCTATTTAATATATCTGCAACTTTGTTGAATTTAATAAAATACCTAGGCAACTTCAAAAATCACCAAACTATTCCTAGCCCATAGTTGGATTATTTCCAACATGAAACATTTTAGTTTGGAGATATTTGAGCATTTAAATATTTTATATAATTTTAAATGCCCAAATTCAAATATTTATGAATTAATTCAAAAACCCTAGGATGGCCTAGGAAAATGTGCACCACTTTTGGCAGAGGTTCTGAACCAAGACAAAAATCATGGGCATTTTAGAAGGGCATTTCAGGTTCATTGAAAATTATTTTAGTAACCCTAGTTGGTTTCAGAGGGGACTGGGGGTTCTGTCATCCCCATTTCAAGTTTCTGATGAAAAAGTAAACATGATGCAACACTCTAATGCATGGCTAACTAGGATGTGACAACTCACCCCCACTCAAAAGAATCTCGTCCCGAGATTTGGGTTCCTCCGGGAGGAAGGCGGGATACTCGAGTCGAAGACGATCCTCCCTTTCCCAAGTTGCTTCATCCTCAGAATGGTGCGACCATTGAACCTTGAGAAACTTGATATTATGACGTCGAGTGGTACGCTCGGCCTGATCGAGGATACGAATGGGGTATTCTCGATATGTAAGATTATCTTGGAGATCAAGCGTTTCGTAGTCCACTCCACGGATAGGATCCGAGAAGCAACGCCTGAGTTGAGAAACGTGGAAGACATCGTGGACTCTGGAGATATGCGGAGGTAGTTCCAACTGGTAGGCAACTTCTCCTCGTTTGGCAAGAATGCGAAAAGGTCCAATGTAACGAGGAGCCAATTTGCCTTTGATACCGAAACGATGGGTTCCCTTCAGAGGGGTAACCCGAAGATAAGCCTTCTCGTCAACCTCGAAAGTCATAGCCTTATGTTTTCGGTCATATTGACTCTTTTGACGAGATTGGGCTGTTTTCAACTTTTCACGAACGATGCGAACTTGTTCTTCTGCTTCCTGAATCATATCCGGGCCAAAGAATTGTCTTTCCCCGGTCTCTGACCAGTTAAGGGGTGTTCGACACCGTCGTCCATAGAGAACTTCAAAAGGGGCTTTACCCAGGCTAGATTGATAGCTGTTGTTGTAAGCGAATTCGGCAAATGGAAGGCACTTTTCCCAGTCCATTCCGAATGAGATAACAGAGGCTCGAAGCATGTCTTCTAGAATCTGGTTGACACGTTCCACTTGACCACTCGACTGAGGGTGGAAGGCGGTGCTAAAGGAGAGGCGGGTTCCCATAGCATTTTGGAAACTTTCCCAAAATTGAGAGGTGAAAAGACTTCCTCGATCCGAGTTAATTTCCAAAGGAACACCATGGAGGGACACTATTCGGGAGATGTATAAGTCTGCCAATTGACTAGCGGTTATACTCTCACGAACAGGTAGGAAATGGGCTACTTTGGAAAGACGATCGACAACGACGAAGATAGCATTATTCCCTCTTTTGGTCCTGGGAAAACCGGTAATGAAATCCATACCAATTTTATCCCATTTCCATTCAGGAATAGCTAGGGGTTGAAGGGTGCCAGCAGGCCGTTGGTGCTCTGCTTTTACACGACGACAGACGTCGCAATTTGCAATATACTGAGCAATTTCTCTCTTCATCCTAGTCCACCAGAACCTCTGGCGTAGGTCCTGATACATCTTAGTACTACCGGGATGAATGGTGAGAGGAGATTCATGAGCCTCCTTAAGGATCAACTGCCGTAGATGCTGGTTCTTGGGAACCACTAGACGGTTCTCAAAGTACACAACACCATGATCATTTGTGGAGAAACAACTAGCACCTCCGCTAGCAATGTTCTCCTTGATCTTAGCTATTCCCTTATCTCGCTTCTGGGCGGCAATGATTTGATCCGTAAGAGTAGGTTTCGCCACCAAGGTGGAAAGAAATCCTTGAGGAACAATGTGAAGGTTAAGCTTCCGAAATTCCTCATGGAGAAGCGGTTGACTTTGTTGTAACACCAGATTGTTACAATAAGATTTACGACTTAGCGCATCAGCCATGACGTTGGCTTTCCCTGGGGTGTAGGTTATTCCTAAGTCGAAGTCTGTGATCAATTCAACCCAACGTCTTTGCCTGAGATTCAGATCCGGTTGGGTGAAAATGTACTTTAGACTTTGGTGATCAGTGAATATTTCGCAACGATTACCGAGGAGGTAATGTCGCCAGGTCTTAAGTGCATAGACTACAGCTGCAAGCTCTAGATCATGAGTAGGATAATTCTCCTCGTGTGGGTGCAATTGCCGTGAAGCATAGGCAATTACGTGTCGATCTTGCATGAGAATGCAACCTAGTCCTTGTCGCGAGGCGTCGCAGTAGATAACAAAGTCTTTGGAGAAGTCTGGCGGTACCAGTACGGGAGCAGAAGTCAGGCGTCTTTTCAGTTCCTGAAAGCTGTGCTCACATTGTGGAGTCCACTCGAACTTCTTATCTTTCTTGAGGAGTTCGGTTAGAGGTTTGGCAACCTTGGAGAAGTTCTCGACAAAGCGACGACAATAGCTCGCTAAGCCTAGAAAACTCCGAACTTGCTTGACCGATTCAGGTGGAGTCCAGTTAAGGATGGCTTGAACTCGCTCAGGGTTAACAGCAATACCTTTACCAGATATTACATGACCCAGATAGGTCACTTCTGGCAACCAGAATTCACATTTAGAAAATTTGGCATAAAGGCGATGCTCTCGAAGTTTCTGCAACACTAGCCTTAGATGTTCGGCATGTTCTTCCTCGTTCTTGGAGTAGATGAGTATATCATCGAGGTAAACTACAACGAATTTATCCAAATACTCCATGAAGATTGAGTTCATTAACCGAGAAAAGGTGGCTGGAGCGTTGGTTAAACCGAAGGACATGACGGTGTACTCGTATTGGCCATAACGAGTAACAAAGGCCGTTTTAGGAATGTCCCCGTTTCTGATTTTGATTTGATGGTAGCCCAACCTCAAATCCATTTTGGAGAAGACTGAGGATCCAGCGAGCTGATCGTACAGGTCGTTGATCCTGGGAAGCGGATATTTGTTCTTGATTGTGACCAAATTGACAGGTCGGTAATCTACAACCATCCGGTCCGTACCATCCTTCTTCTTGACGAATAGGACGGGGCAAGCCCACGGAGATGAACTAGGTCGGATGAAACCCTTTTTCAAGGACTCATCGAGTTGTTTCTTAAGCTCGGCTAGTTCTAGGGGTGCCATCTTATAAGGTCTTCTAGCAATCGGAACGGTTCCTGGAATGAGGTCTATTACGAACTCAACTTCCCTGTCAGGTGGGACACCTGGCAATTCCTCTGGAAAGACATCCGGGAAGTCACGGACTACCGGAACGTCCTCAAGGTCTGGCAAAGGGCTGGCGTTAAGAGAATATAATTGTCGCTTGGCTATTCGGGTCAAGACATTGACTATCTTGCCCGAAGGGTGAGTGAGTTGAACAGTCCTAGAGAAGCAATCAATTTTGGCATGATGAGCTGACATCCAGTCCATACCCAAAATGATATTAATATCTGAAAATTTAAGGGCTATCAAAGACGCGAGGAAAACAAGTCTGTCGACTTGGATTTCATTTCCATAACTTACCCTAGAGGTCTGCCATCTAGAACCAGGGGTAGAAATTTCCATAGTGGATGGCATGTCCGGGTCGGCTGCACCGGCGTTTAGCCGCCGGCGAGCCCGACGCGGCGGCGGAAGTGGTTTTGGTCGTTCCGGCCACCAAATGGGTCGCCGAGACCACCGGAGTGGAGCTGGGGACGAGCCGCAGCTCTTGGTGGAGTCCGTTGGGGTCGGGGTGGCCGGAGTTGGCGCCGGCGACGACTTTGGCGGCCACCGGGGTTCGGCCGAAGACGAACTTGACGCTAGAGGGGTCGGTGAGGCTCGGGGAGTGGCTAGCTAGATGCTAAGTGACACGGTGAGCATGATGGACACCAGTTTGTGGCCGGAGGGTGACCGGGAGCACGTCGGCGACGAGCTCCACGGCGGTGGGTGCGGTTGAGCTCCGGGAGGTTGCTACACGGCTCGGGAGCAAGAACGGAAGGGAGGGGAAGATGGCTAAGCTCACAGTGAGTGCGACGGAGTCCTTGGTGCGGCCGGAGATGGACCGGAGCGACGACGGCGTTGAAGGGGATCTCCGGCGACGACGGTTCGGGCGAGGTCGTTGCGGTGGACTCGGGCGTTGCGAGCGCTCGGGGCTCGGCTGCTCGATGAAGTGGACAGCGGCGGAGCTCCTGGACACGGTGAGAGGACGCACGGGCGGCGGGGAGCACGGCTACGACGAAGGCACGGCGATGGTGGCGTCGGCCATGGCGGGGGAGCGCGAGGGGGAGGAGCTGGAGAGGAGAGGGGGTGTCTGGGGGGTTCGGGGGAGCGAGGGAGGCTGATCCACGACGTCACCGGGCGAGGGGAGCGGCGAGGCGGCGAGCAGGTGCGTGGCGCACGCTGCGGTCGCCGTCGGGCACCTGCCTGCCTGCCTGGCCGGCAAGCAGCTCGCTGGAGCGGTGCTGGGCTGGGCCGGCAGGTGGGCCGGGGGCAGGCGCCAGGTAAGCTTTCCCCCTTTTTTTTCTGTTTCTGTTTTTATTTAATATATCTGCAACTTTGTTGAATTTAATAAAATACCTAGGCAACTTCAAAAATCACCAAATCACTCCTGGTCCATAGTTGGATTATTTCCAACATGAAACATTTTAGTTTGGAGGTATTTGAGCATTTAAATATTTTATATAATTTTAAATGCCCAAATTCAAATATTTATGAATTAATTCAAAAACCCTAAGATGGCCTAGGAAAATGTGCACCACTTTTGGCAGAGGTTCTGAACCAAGACAAAAATGATGGGCATTTTAGAAGGGCATTTCAGGTTCATTGAAAATTATTTTAGTAAACCCTAGTTGGTTTCAGAGGGGACTGGGGGTTCTGTCATCCCCATTTCAAGTTTCTGATGAAAGAGTAAACATGATGCAACACTCTAATGCATGACTAGCTAGGGTGTGACAACTCACCCCCACTCAAAAGAATCTCGTCCCGAGATTTGGGTTCCTCCGGGAAGAAGGCGGGGTACTCGAGTCGAAGACGATCCTCCCTTTCTCAAGTTGCTTCATCCTCAGAATGGTGCGACCATTGAACCTTGAGAAACTTGATATTATGACGTCGAGTGGTACGCTCGGCCTGATCGAGGATACGAACGGGGTACTCTCGATATGTAAGATTATCTTGGAGATCAAGCGTTTCGTGGTCCACTTCACGGATAGGATCCGAGAAGCAACGCCTGAGTTGGGAAACGTGGAAGACATCGTGGACTCTGGAGAGATGCGGAGGTAGTTCCAACTGGTAGGCAACTTCTCCTCGTTTGGCGAGAATGCGAAAAGGTCCAATGTAACGAGGAGCCAATTTGCCTTTGATACCGAAACGATGGGTTCCCTTCAGAGGGGTGACCCGAAGATAAGCCTTCTCGTCAACCTCGAAAGTCATAGCCTTATGCTTTCGGTCATATTGACTCTTTTGACGGGATTGGGCTGTTTTCAACTTTTCACGAACGATGCGAACTTGTTCTTCTGCTTCCTGAATCATATCCGGGCCAAAGAATTGTCTTTCCCCGGTCTCTGACCAGTTAAGGGGTGTTCGACACCGTCGTCCATAGAGAACTTCAAAAGGGGCTTTACCCAGGCTAGATTGATAGCTGTTGTTGTAAGCGAATTCGGCAAATGGAAGGCACTTTTCCCAGTCCATTCCGAATGAGATAACAGAGGCTCGAAGCATGTCTTCTAGAATCTGGTTGACACGTTCCACTTGACCACTCGACTGAGGGTGGAAGGCGGTGCTAAAGGAGAGACGGGTTCCCATAGCATTTTGGAAACTTTCCCAAAATCGAGAGGTGAAAAGACTTCCTCGATCCGAGTTAATTTCCAAAGGAACACCATGGAGGGACACTATTCGGGAGATGTATAAGTCTGCCAATTGACTAGCGGTTATACTCTCACGAACAGGTAGGAAATGGGCTACTTTGGAAAGACGATCGACAACGACGAAGATAGCATTATTCCCTCTTTTGGTCCTGGGAAAACCGGTAATGAAATCCATACCAATTTTATCCCATTTCCATTCAGGAATAGCTAGGGGTTGAAGGGTGCCAGCAGGCCGTTGGTGCTCTGCTTTTACACGACGACAGACGTCGCAATTTGCAATATACTGAGCAATTTCTCTCTTCATCCTAGTCCACCAGAACCTCTGGCATAGGTCCTGATACATCTTAGTACTACCGGGATGAATGGTGAGAGGAGATTCATGAGCCTCCTTAAGGATCAACTGCCGTAGATGCTGGTTCTTGGGAACCACTAGACGGTTCTCAAAGTACACAACACCATGATCATTTGTGGAGAAACAACTAGCACCTCCGCTAGCAATGTTCTCCTTGATCTTAGCTATTCCCTTATCTCGCTTCTGGGCGGCAATGATTTGATCCGTAAGAGTAGGTTTCGCCACCAAGGTGGAAAGAAATCCTTGAGGAACAATGTGAAGGTTAAGCTTCCGAAATTCCTCATGGAGAAGCGGTTGACTTTGTTGTAACACCAGATTGTTACAATAAGATTTACGACTTAGCGCATCAGCCATGACGTTGGCTTTCCCTGGGGTGTAGGTTATTCCTAAGTCGAAGTCTGTGATCAATTCAACCCAACGTCTTTGCCTGAGATTCAGATCCGGTTGGGTGAAAATGTACTTTAGACTTTGGTGATCAGTGAATATTTCGCAACGATTACCGAGGAGGTAATGTCGCCAGGTCTTAAGTGCATAGACTACAGCTGCAAGCTCTAGATCATGAGTAGGATAATTCTCCTCGTGTGGGTGCAATTGCCGTGAAGCATAGGCAATTACGTGTCGATCTTGCATGAGAATGCAACCTAGTCCTTGTCGCGAGGCGTCGCAGTAGATAACAAAGTCTTTGGAGAAGTCTGGCGGTACCAGTACGGGAGCAGAAGTCAGGCGTCTTTTCAGTTCCTGAAAGCTGTGCTCACATTGTGGAGTCCACTCGAACTTCTTATCTTTCTTGAGGAGTTCGGTTAGAGGTTTGGCAACCTTGGAGAAGTTCTCGACAAAGCGACGACAATAGCTCGCTAAGCCTAGAAAACTCCGAACTTGCTTGACCGATTCAGGTGGAGTCCAGTTAAGGACGGCTTGAACTCGCTCAGGGTTAACAGCAATACCTTTACCAGATATTACATGACCCAGGTAGGTCACTTCTGACAACCAGAATTCACATTTAGAAAATTTGGCATAAAGGCGATGCTCTCGAAGTTTCTGCAACACTAGCCTTAGATGTTCGGCATGTTCTTCCTCGTTCTTGGAGTAGATGAGTATATCATCGAGGTAAACCACGACGAATTTATCCAAATACTCCATGAAGATTGAGTTCATTAACCGAGAAAAGGTGGCTGGAGCGTTGGTTAAACCGAAGGACATGACGGTGTACTCGTATTGGCCATAACGAGTAACAAAGGCCGTTTTAGGAATGTCCCCGTTTCTGATTTTGATTTGATGGTAGCCCAACCTCAAATCCATCTTGGAGAAGACTGAGGATCCAGCGAGCTGATCGTACAGGTCGTTGATCCCGGGAAGCGGATATTTGTTCTTGATTGTGACCAAATTGACAGGTCGGTAATCTACAACCATCCGGTCCGTACCATCCTTCTTCTTGACGAATAGGACGGGGCAAGCCCACGGAGAAGAGCTAGGTCGGATGAAACCCTTTTTCAAGGACTCATCGAGTTGTTTCTTAAGCTCGGCTAGTTCTAGGGGTGCCATCTTATAAGGTCTTCTAGCAATCGGAACGGTTCCTGGAATGAGGTCTATTACGAACTCAACATCCCTGTCAGGTGGAACACCTGGCAATTCCTCTGGAAAGACATCCGGGAAGTCACGGACTACCGGAACGTCCTCAAGGTCTGGCAAAGGGCTGGCGTTAAGAGAATATAATTGTCGCTTGGCTATTCGGGTCAAGACATTGACTATCTTTCCCGAAGGATGGGTGAGTTGAACAGTCCTAGAGAAGCAATCGATTTGGGCATGATGAGCCGACATCCAGTCCATACCCAGAATGATATTAATATCTGAAGATTTAAGGGCTATCAAAGACGCGAGGAAAACAAGTCTGTCGACTTGGATTTCATTTCCATAACTTACCCTAGAGGTCTGCCATCTAGAACCAGGAGTAGAAATTTCCATAGTGGATGGCATGTCACAGAAAGTCGGCCTTGGGTGAAACTGCAAAATTCTTCACGTTTACGGTCCATGAGACCCTCCGGAATGTGATGTTCACGGAAAGCCTCGCTGAACTCAGCCCAAGTTGTGACATGGCCCGCTGGGCGCATAGCTCCATAATTCTCCCACCATAGACTGGCGGGGCCTTCAAGATGATATGCAGCAAAGGTGACCTTGTCAGCCTCCGCTACCAGCGCGGAACGCAGTTTGTGAGAGATACTGCGAAGCCAGTCATCAGCGTCGAGAGGCTCGACGGAGTGGTGGAACGTGGGTGGATGCAATTTGATAAAATCACTGAGTGACACCACGTTAGCCCTCTGATGGTGTGCTGTATTCTGTTCAATACGCTCCAACAAACGGTTTGTCTCCCGCTTGTTTCTCTCAGCTTCCATCATAACCTCGGCTAGTGAAGGAGGATGAGGCAGATTTGCATCCCTGGCTTCACTGCCTTCGGCCTGCTCTTGGGAAGCAGGGTTAGCGCGCGTGTTGACCATCCTAGGAAATCAAGACAATGTTTTAGTCAGGATGGTAAAATTCCGACATAGGATACATAATGTAAGGAATAACTCGGAATGCAGGATGATCATCCGTATGACATGGTAGATACAAAAACTGCTTCTTTTATTCCATCGTCATACACACCATACAGGGTTTAGTACAAGACCAAACATAGTACTATTACGGTGAAAAGAGGATTACATCTCATCGGAGGCATTCCAAGCTCCTATACATTATTTTTCTACATCTCCGGAAAGAGTACAACTAGGTCATATCCCACGAGTTACGCGGGGCGATAGACGACACAGCTAGTGCAAACTAGTGATACCACCACTAACTCAGACCGATCCGTAATAGTCCTCGTAGAAGTCACCTCCATAGCCTGGAAGCTCAACATGTTCATCCGGAAACAGACGGTCTCGCGGAGCTTGTGGACCATAGGGGCTAGGATGAGGCCTTGGACCAACAAACGGTGGCCTGCGGGGACCGCGAGGTGGGGTGATGCCTCCTACATCACGCCAAACCATCACGTCTGGCAGAGCAGATCTCACAGGATAGAGATCGCGCATATCTGAATATCCAGCTTGCACCGCCGGTGCGAACCGAGTCAAAGTGGCCCAGTGGTCAGCACGGGTATTGAAGAGCTCTAACCTTAAGGCCCGATTTTCACGGTCCTTATCCTCGAGCATCTCAGCAGTGGTGCGAGTTCGTGAATCCTCCTGAGTGGGGTCAGCATAGATAGCCTGGAGATACCCTTGCGCTCCCGGAAGTGATCCTGGCATATACCGGAAATCAGAGTCCCGAAATAACCCAGATCTGACTCGCATAATGGTCATCATAGAGTAGGCGGCGTCCTGCACAGCCATCTCAATAGTAACCCCGAGTCCATAGGAGCAGTGAAGAGGCTCGGTGGATCCAGGATAAGATGGAAATATCCTGACAGTGCAGAGATACTGGCTTTGATTAAAATCTCGGAATTGCTCTTCGACCGTGTACTCGGGATACCAGCGGTATCCAGCCTCAGTCATTACCCTGACCAACTTGGCAGTATGGCCGGGTACATCTAGGCATCGAGTCAGGCGAACCACTTGATTGAGGTCGCGAGTGGCCATCTGAAAGCACAATCATAATGCAAGGGCATTAGAATTTCTAGCAAAATTTCGGCAGCATAACAGCTGTAAATGCTCAAGAAGGATTTGAGACATTTGACAAAGGATTTCGTACACACTCAACATCATCGTATCAAGTTCTGAATCCATTCTAACAACATAATGTGGTAGTAGAACTGAACTAGGCTTGTATCCATCAAACTTATAAGGTACTACTGATTAGTAACACGTGATCCTGATAGAGAGAATAGATCCTAATTCCTTAACCCCCGGTGGAAGAATGGACTGACTCAGATCAGAATGTCATAAGATAAAGAAGTAAAAAGAGCCTTACGTTACAACCCACAAACAATTCCCCTACATATAACTAAAGAATTTCTAGACTCAACATCGACCAGTTTGGCTTGGAGAACCTACAGGCAGTCCGGCTCTGATACCAACGCTGTCAGGACCCCGACTCAATGTCACATCGATCTAGCCGGTAACACCTCATATCACTTTGCGGCCTCACGCACGGTATCCCCACGGGTGTCGCCTTACCTTTGCCCGGGACCGTTTGCGCCTTTTGGCTCACGTATATGATAGTGTCGCTAGCATCCATATGATAAGGAGTCCGGGCTGACATGACTAGTCGTAAACCCAAAGTGGCACAGACTTACAGGGACAGGCATCCATGACCCAGCTTCGAAAGTGTCGGTCATCAGCAAGTGGGTCCGGGCTGTAGCACTGGGCTAGCAGGACTCCGGTAAACCGGGCTGTAGCGGGCTAACAGGACTCCGGTACTCATAGCGTGACATTTCCCTGAAGGGACAGACACAGGAACAAAGAAGGACACATGCCGGCCAGCCTAAGTGTTCCAGAGCAGTAGCAAGCTACCATGGCTCAGCGGTAACACTAGGAGACATTTCCCGGTAAGAGAGGCTACTGAAGATAAACAACTAGATAGTCAGATCCCACACATACCAAGCATTTCAATCATACACACAATATGCTCGATATGTGCAAATACAACGAAGCATCACAACATGACTCTACGACACAAGTACTTTATTTAAGGCTCAGGGAGCCATACATAACATACACAAAGGTACGGGTCTCACGACCCAACATACAAGTCATACAGTCATACAAACCAGCAGCGGAAGTAACTTGTCTGAGTACAGACAACTAGTAAAATAAAAGAGGCTTGGAAAGCCTAACTATACTACGTGGTCCTTCACAAGCTCAGGGTCACCACCTGGG
>NC_041385.1:225238842-225246071 GCF_002162155.2 Triticum dicoccoides
AGTTTCAGCACTGATGGCTTTGTTGACCAGTTTCTGAAAAGATGTGCACTCATGCAGACGGAGGTCACGACGAAGCTCAGGACTAAGTCCCTTACGGAACCTTGCTTGCTTCTTGGCATCAGTAGACACTTCCTCAGTTGCATATCGTGCGAGATTACCAAACTCCCTGCTGTAAGCATCCACAGAAAGTCGGCCTTGGGTGAAACTGCAAAATTCTTCACGTTTACGGTCCATGAGACCCTCCGGAATGTGATGTTCACGGAAAGCCTCACTGAACTCAGCCCAAGTAGTGACATGGCCCGCCGGGCGCATAGCTCCATAATTCTCCCACCATAGACTGGCGGGGCCTTCAAGATGATATGCAGCAAAGGTGACCTTGTCAGCCTCCGCTACCAGCGCGGAACGCAGTTTGTGAGAGATACTGCGAAGCCAGTCATCAGCGTCGAGAGGCTCGACGGAGTGGTGGAACGTGGGTGGATGTAATTTTATGAAATCACTGAGTGACACCACATTAGTCCTCTGATGGTGTGCTGTGTTCTGTTCAATACGCTCCAACAAACGGTTGGTCTCCCGCTTGTTTCTCTCAGCTTCCATCATAACCTCGGCTAGTGAAGGAGGATGAGGCAGATTTGCATCCCTGGCTTCACTGCCTTCGGCCTGCTCTTGAGAAGCAGGGTTAGCGCGCGTGTTGACCATCCTAGGTAAACAAGACAATGATTTAGTCAGGATGATAAAATTCCGACATAGGGTAAAAATGTGAGGAATAACTCGAAATGCAAGATGATCATCCGTATGACATGGTAGATACAGAAACTGCTTCTTTATTCCATCGTCATACACACCATACAGGGTTTAGTACAAGACCAAACAAAGTACTATTACGGTGAAAAGAGGATTACATCTCATCGGAGGCATTCCAAGCTCCTATACATTATTTTTCTACACCTCCGGAAGGAGTACAAACTAGGTCATATCCCACGAGTCACGCGGGACAATAGACGACACAGCTAGTGCGAACTAGTGATACTACCACTAACTCAGACCGATCCGTAGTAGTCCTCGTAGAAATCACCTCCATAGCCTGGAAGCTCAACATGATCATCCGGAAACAGACGATCTCGCGGAGCTTGTGGACCATAGGGGCTAGGATGAGGCCTTGGACCAACAAACGGTGGCCTGCGGGGACCGCGAGGTGGGGTGATGCCTCCTACATCACGCCAAACCATCACGTCTGGCAGAGCAGATCTCACAGGATAGAGATCGCGCATATCTGAATATCCAGCTTGCACCGCCGGTGCGAACCGAGTCAAAGTGGCCCAGTGGTCAGCACGGGTATTGAAGAGCTCTAACCTCAAGGCCCGATTTTCACGGTCCTTATCCTCGAGCATCTCAGCAGTGGTGCGAGTCCGTGAATCCTCCTGAGTGGGGTCAGCATAGATAGCCTGGAGATACCCTTGTGCTCCCGGAGGTGATCCTGGCATATACCGGAAATCAGAGTCCCGAAATAGTCCAGATCTGACTCGCATAATGGTCATCATAGAGTAGGCGGCGTCCTGCACAGCCATCTCAATAGTAACCCCGAGTCCATAGGAGCAGTGAAGGGGCTCGGTGGATCCAGGATAAGATGGAAATATCCTGACAGTGCAGAGATACTGGCTTTGATTAAAGTCTCGGAATTGCTCTTCGACCGTGTACTCAGGATACCAGCGGTATCCAGCCTCAGTCATTACCCTGACCAACTTGGCAGTATGGCCGGGTACATCTAGGCATCGAGTCAGGCGAACCACTTGATTGAGGTCGCGAGTGGCCATCTGAAAGCACAATCATAATGCAAGGGCATTAGAATTTCTAGCAAAATTTCGGCAGCATAACAGCTGTAAATGCTCAAGAAGGATTTTGAGACATTTGACAAAGGATTTCATACACACTCAACATCATCATATCAAAGTTCTGGATCCATTCTAACAACATAATGTGGTAGTAGAACTGAACTAGGCTTGTATCCATCAAACTTATAAGGTACTACTGATTAGTAACTCGTGATCCTGATAGAGAGAACAGATCCTAATTCCTTAACCCCCGGTGGAAGAATGGACTGACTCAGATCAGAAAGTCATAAGGTATAAGGAGTAAAAAGAGCCTTACGTTCCAACCCACAAACAATTCCCCTACATATAACTAAAGAATTTCTAGACTCAACATCGACCAGTTTGGCTTGGAGAACCTACAGGCAGTCCGGCTCTGATGCCAACGCTGTCAAGACCCCGACTCGATGTCACATCGATCTAGCTGGTAACACCTCATATCACTTTGCGGCCTCACGCACGGTATCCCCACGGGTGTCGTCTTACCTTTTCCCGGGACCGTTTGCGCCTTTTGGCTCACGTATATGATAGTGTCGCTAGCATCCATATGATAAAGAGCCCGGGCTGACATGACTAGTCGCAAACCCAAAGTGGCACGGACTTACAGGGACAGGCATCCATGACCCAGCTTCGAACGTGTCGGTCATCAGCAAGTGGGTCCGGGCTGTAGCACTGGGCTAGCAGGACTCCGGTAAACCGGGCTGTAGCGGGCTAACAGGACTCCGGTACTCAAAGCGTGACATTTCCCCGAAGGGACAGACACAGGAACGAAGAAGGACACATGCCGGCCAGCCTAAGTGTTCCAGAGCAGTAGCAAGCTACCATGGCTCAGCGGTAACACTAGGAGGCATTTCCCGGTAAGAGAGGCTACTAAAGATAAACAACTAGATAGTCAGATCCCACACATACCAAGCATTTCAATCATACACACAATATGCTCGATATGTGCAAATACAACGAAGCATCACAACATGACTCTACGACACAAGTACTTTATTTAAGGCTCAGGGAGCCATACATAACATACACAAAGGTATGGGTCTCACGACCCAACATACAAGTCATACAGTCATACAAACCAGCAGCGGAAGTAACTTGTCTGAGTACAGACAACTAGTAAAATAAAAGAGGCTTGGAAAGCCTAACTATACTACGTGGTCCTTCACAAGCTCAGGGTCACCACCTGGGTCTTTAGCCTACTCGTTGATGTCAACGTCTACATAGAACCCATCAGAAGGGGTTGCAGCGTCTTCTGTAAAAATGTAAATTATAGCAACATGAGTACAAAGGTACTCAGCAAGACTTACATCAGATCCTACATACATGCATATTATCAAGAAGGGTTGGTGGAGTTATTGCAGCAAGCCAGCTTTGACTCTTGGCTAGACTATCCTACGATACTCCAACTTGAAATGGTTTTGCGCACACGAGTCCACTACTCACCAATTCAATACACTACCGAGGATCCACCTCCGTCTTCCTACGGAAGAGCCATCCTCGCCACTCACACTTATCTTGAGGCTTTTAACAGTTTCCATTTACTTGTCTATGAACTGTATAGGCAACCAAGTAGTCCTTTACCGCGGACGCGGCTATTCGAATAGATTATGATAACCCTGCAGGGGTGTACTTCTTCATACATGTTTCCACCACTTAGCGTCTGCACACGACATGTGCTCGGCAGACTTCAAGCGAAAGCCGACGTGGGTGTAGACCACGACCTACCTAAACACTTAAGCCTCTAGTCCAGGTTTATCGCCTATTCAGGTTCCATCCGCAGGGAGTCCGGCCGAGGTTTCCCATACGGCCCCGAACGATGTGAACAGGGTTCCCGAGATACCTAACGGGTATTCGGTACACCGTGCCACGTACCTACCGCATCACAGCCCACCCCTACGGTCAGCGCTGTCCACGGCCTCCAGTAGGCTACAAACACCAGAAACTACTTGCAACTCCTGGAAAGAGAGCTAGGGTGAATAAGAAGTCGAGCGGGGTCATATTTCAGGGCCCAATGCATGGTAGTAGTTGTATCTTAAATCACGCATACAGATCTCAGTGCTTAAGGTCGGCTTCAATGAAACGACCCACCATGTACTCCTACATGGCCTCTCATCGATACCTTTACCAAATCGTGTTCACCACACCACTCTCATTACCGACATAACATTTCACTCTAGCCCATCACCCAGATGAACCAGACCTGACACGACTCTAAGCATAGCAGGCATAGCAAGGTAGGAACAACACATACATATGGCTCAAACAACTCCTACACATGCTAGTGGGTTTCATCTAGTTACTGTGGCAATGACAGGTCATGCAGAGGAAATGGGTTCAACTACCGTAGCACACAGCAGTTTGAAACGCGTTGTCTTAATGCAGTAAAAGAGAGCAGGAGCGAGAACATGGGATTGTATCGATATGATCAAATGGTTGGTTGCTTGCCTGATGGTTTGATGCACTGATACGGTTCTTCGTTAGGGTAATCACGGTACTCCTCGGAGGCAGAACCTGTCGCAAAGGACACCGATGCACAACCATCACCAAACAATGTGCAACAATATGATGCATGCATGAAACATGGCGATATGAGTGTGTTGGGCTAATGCAACTAAAACCAGAAGGGTTTGAGCAAATTTGAATCAAGGATTCAAATTTCAAATTCAAATATGGCCTTTTAAAGTGCTTTTCCTTGTTCTGCTTAAAACATCAATTTAACTTGTTTGATCATGCATGAAAATAGTACAGATGGATAGATTGGATTTTTCTGATCATTTTTCATATATAATTTGTCCAATTTGGAGTTACAGAATAAAAGTTATGAATTTTTGAAGTTTAAATAATATTCTGGAATTTCCTGATTTAAATTAAATCCAGAAAATCAATTACTGCGTCAGCCTGACGTCAGTGTGACGTCAGCAGGTCAACGGAACAGGTTTGGGTCAAACCTGACAGTGGGTCCCGCATGTCAGGGTGGTTATTTTAATTAAGATTTAATTAAAACTAATCTTGTATAATTAACAGGGCTGGGCCCCACCTGTCATTGACTCAGGGGAGTCAACCAGGGCCCACCCGTGGTCAAAGTCAAAGCCAGCGACGCCGGCGTTTAGCCGCCGGCGAGCCCGACGCGGCGGCGGGAGTGGTTTTGGCCATTTCGGCCACCAAATGGGCCGCGGGGACCACCGGAGTGGAGCTGAGGACAAACCGCAGCTCTTGGCGGAGTCCGTTGGGGTCGGGGTGGCCGGAGTTGGCGCCGGCGACGACTTTGGCGGCCACCGGGGCTCGGTCGAAGATGAACTTGGTGCTAGAGGGGTCGGTGAGGCTCGTGGAGTGGCTAGCTAGGTGTTGTGGGACTCGGTGAGTAAGATGGACACCATCTTGTGGCCGGAGTGTGGCCGGAAGCACGTCGGCGACGAGGTCCGCGACGGCGCGTGCGGGTGAGCTTGGTGTGCTCGCTGTGGTGCACGAGAGAGAGAAAGAGAGGAAGGGGAAGTTAGCCCAGCTCACTGCGGTCTTGATGGAGAGGACGGCGTGGTCGGGGACGAGCTGCTGCGCCGGCGACGGCGAAGGGGATCTCCGGCGATGGCAGTTCGAGCGAGGTTGGTGCGGCGGCTTCGGGGCACGCGAGCGCTCGGGGCTCGACTAACTCGAAGAAGTGGAGGACGGCGGAGCTTCTGGACACGGTGGCGCGGCGTGGAGACGAAGGGGAGCACGGCTACGGCGGAGGTGCGGCGACGGTGGCGTCGGCCATGGCGTGGGAGCGCGAGGGAGAGGAACTGGGGGCGAATGGAGGTGTCCAGGAGGGTCGGGGCGCGACGTGGAGCTCGTCCAGGCCATCAGGGCGGCGAGAGGGGGAGGCAGGGCGGCGTGCAGCTGCGTGGCGAGCTGCGGTGCCGCCGCCGAGCACCTTGGCTGCCTGCCTGGCGAGCCAAGCAGCTCGCTGGAGCGGTGGCCGGGCTGGGCCGGCCAGGTGGGCTGGCTGGTGGGCCTGCGGTGGCGCCAGGTAAGTTTTCCCCTTTTTTTTCTGTTTCTGTTTCTATTTAATATATCTGCAACTTTGTTGAATTTAATAAAATACCTAGGCAACTTCAAAAATCACCAAACTATTCCTAGCCCATAGTTGGATTATTTCCAACATGAAACATTTTAGTTTGGAGATATTTGAGCATTTAAATATTTTATATAATTTTAAATGCCCAAATTCAAATATTTATGAATTAATTCAAAAACCCTAGGATGGCCTAGGAAAATGTGCACCACTTTTGGCAGAGGTTCTGAACCAAGACAAAAATGATGGGCATTTTAGAAGGGCATTTCAGGTTCATTGAAAATTATTTTAGTAACCCTAGTTGGTTTCAGAGGGGACTGGGGGTTCTGTCATCCCCATTTCAAGTTTCTGATGAAAAAGTAAACATGATGCAACACTCTAATGCATGGCTAACTAGGATGTGACAGGTACCCCACTATCTATTTTAGGGGTTAGGGTGGGGGCGGTGGTCGCCGGGGTGAAGGAAGAACAAGTGATTTCTTAGCCTATCTGATTCAGTGAGCTTTCGATTCTTGTCATTCTCGTCGTTCCTCTCTTCTTCTCGAGTGCTCTCGATTCTTTGCTTCTTCTCTTGAGTTCTTGCTTTACCTCATCCCTTTTTTTTCTCTTCCGTCTTGGTCCTAAGATCTCGGGACGAGATCTCTTGTTAGTGGAGGAGTGTTGTAACGCCCCGGATTCGATGCGCCAGGTGTCTTCCAGTTATTCGTTGTCTTTGCCATGTCATGTGCTTGCGTGTTGCATTTTGCCATGTCATCATCTGCATTTCATATCATGTCATCATCTGCATTTCATTTTGCATACGTGTTCGTCTCATGCATCCGAGCATTTTCCCCGTTGTTCGTTTTGCAATCCGGCACTCCTATGTCCTCCGGCGTCCCCTTTTTGTCTCTCGTTGTGAGCGGGTATTGAACTTTCTCGGAATGGACCGAGGTTTGCCAAGCAGCCTTGGTATAGCACTGGTAGACCGCCTGTCAAGTTTCGTGCCATTTGGAGGTCGTTTGATACTCCAATGGTTAACCGGGTAACCGTAAAGGCCTCTTTTGAGTTAAAGCCCAACACCTCTCCAAAACAGCCCAATAACCCATCTAAGTCACTTCCATGCTCTCCGTCGTCGGATCACGATCGTGTGGGCGAAAACCGCACCTCATTTGGACACTCCTAGCTCCCTCTACCTATATATATGCCTCCCCCTCCGGAATTCACGGGCAAACCCTAGACGAATCCCTCTCCGCGCCGCCGGACATGTCCGGACGGAGCCGGACGCGTCCGCCGCCGCACCCCGGCAATCAGGGACTGCCACGTGTCGTCGCCGCGCC
>NC_041385.1:225246878-225254107 GCF_002162155.2 Triticum dicoccoides
GTTATTCCACCAAGTCATTTTCTGCATTAATTTTGTTGCATCTTCATCGCATCACATCTTCGCACCGTAGCTCCGTTTCGTGCGTGTAATATGTCAAATTGTTCGTTTCGAAGAGGACATCATTTAATTCCATTGCATCATTTACATTTGAGCTCATCTTGATGCCCGAAATGTTGTTGAAATAGGGCTATGTGATGTTAGTTTCTGTTTCTTAACAGAACTTGCACTTTTGTCATTTTTGCCATGATTAATGTGTGCATCTTATGAACTTGAGCCCTACATATGTTTTGATCTATGCCATGCCAGCTTTACAGGAGTGTATGCCATGTATTTTTGTGATCAATGTGGTGACTAGCACAAGCATGCAAACTAGGCTTCGTGATATTGCTGATTTTAGTCCCTGTTCTGCTGTTATTGTGATGCCATTTAAACATGTTGCTACAGAGAGATCCATGCATATTTAGAGATACTTCAGTAAGGGTGTTTTGAACATATGGATGTGCTCTATCCATCCATGCCTTTTTTGGCATTTATGGAGTAGTCTAGCATGTCATTTTCCTACTCTACTTTTGCTACAAAATGTTTCCTGGCAGATTGTTTACGTGTTATTCAATTTGGCCAAGCTTGCTATAGTTGATCCTTGCATGCTATGGACTTGTTCTTGACTTGGTTTGTTTCATAAACATGTCTTCTTGATGATGCTATGCTTATCTTGTCATGCAATGACTTGTGGTGAGTGAATCGAGCTTGTTAAGTAGTGTACTTGCTGTTGCTGTTTTCCTGACAGATTCTGTTATATTTTGTTGCTATGTTAACATGCTTCTACAAGTCATTTCGTGCATTATTTTGGAGATGTCCACTAAGGATGTTTTGTTATACATGTCTTTCTCTATCCATTCATGCCCCTGGTTGCATTTATAGCTTGCTTTAGATTGTTCATATCTTGCTCCAAAGTTGCTAAATGATGTTGCTGTCAGCCTGTTAACATTAAGTTCAATGTTTCCATGATTGTTTGCTAGTGATCTATGCACCCTATGAACTTGCTATTGCCATGCTTAGCTTCATAAACATGTCTTCTTACTATTGGTTGCCTTTCCATGCCATGTATTGCTCTGTGGTGAGTGGTTCAAGCTCACCAACATGCCTACTTATTGTTGTTCCTGCCATGTATGAATCTGTCATATAACTTACCATGTTTACATGGGTGCCATCATATTTTCTATGCCTTTTTGGCTCATGGTCAGTAAGAGACTGTTGTTCTATGCATTTAGTAGTATCATGACATGCCTTTATTTGCCATGATATGTTCCTGTAACATGTTGTCTAATAGCTCTAAACATTGTAACCTGATGTTATTTCTGCAAAGTCTGAAATTGTTATAACTTGAAACCTTACCATGTGTGTTTGAGCATGTTCTAGTGATTTCTGGAGATAGCTCAGTGTTCATGTTTTGTAATGCTATACCTGTACATCATGCCCATGTCTTTTGTTTTCATGTTGAGATGCTGTAGCATGTTGTTTTGATGCTTGTAATATGCCTAGTTGCTGTTATGGACAGATTGTTGCTATGTCTTGTATAGAGTGTATGTGTTGAACCGTTGCTCCGTTTTGAGTGTGCTCTATATGAAACTTGCTTGATTTTGCATGTAGTTTCATATTATCATGGTGCATCCTTGTTTTGAGGTGTTTGCTTGACGTTTGTATGCATTTTGCATCAATACCATATTTAACTTGTTTTGCTCATATCTTCTAGGCCGTAGCTCCAAATCTAATGAACTTTATATGTAACTTGACTAGAATCTCGTGTAGATCATCTTGGTGCATCTTAACTTGCTGTTTAACAACTTCAACTTAATGTTTATTCAGTTCTGGACCAATTTCGAAATTTGCATATGAGGACTTACTGGAATTGTTGTATGTTGTTTCCAGCCTCATTTAAACTTGCCTTGATGTGTTGTTCTTGTTTGCATCATCTCTTGCCATGAGTAGCTTCATGTAGCCTTGTCATGCATCATGCTTGTTGTGCATCATGTCTTGTTCATGTGTGGTGTGTTACTATGTTGTGTGCTTCTTTTCTCAATAGTTCCTGTTTCGTTGCGATCGTGAGGATTCGTTCGTCTACGCTTGGTTCGTCCTAGTGGATTCATCCGTTCGTCTTCTTCATGGACTCGTTCTTCTTCCTTGCGGGATTTCAGGCAAGATCACCGCTACCCTGGATCTCACTACTATCATTGCTATGCTAGTTGCTTCGTTCTATCGCTATGTTGTGTTACCTACCATTTGCTCTTCAAGCCTCCCAAATTGCCATGAACCTCTAACCTTTGACACCCTTCCTAGCAAACCATTGCTTGGCTATGTTACCGCTTTGCTCAGCCCCTCTTATAGCTTTGCTAGCTGCAGGTGAAGTTGAAGATTGCTCCATGGTGGACAGGGTTTTGTTGGGATATCACAATATCTCTTATATTATTAATGCATCTATATACTTGGTAAAGGGTGGAAGGCTCGGCCTTATGCCTGGTGTTTTGTTTCACTCTTGCCGCCCTAGTTTCCGTCATACCGGTGTTATGTTCCCGGATTTTGCGTTCCTAACGCGGTCGGGTGATTTATGGGACCCCCCTGACAGTTCGCTTTGAATAAAACTTGTCCAGCAAGGCCCAACCTTGGTTTTACCATTTGCCTCACCTAGCCTTTTTTTCCCTTGGGAGTCGCGCTCTCGAGGGTCATCTTATTTTTACCCCCCCCCCCCGGGGCCAGTGCTCGTCGTGAGTGTTGGTCCAAACCGTCAGCCGCCGGTGGCCACCAGGGGCAACTCTAGGCTCGCCTAACGGAAGTTTGGACAATCCGGTGTGCCCTGAGAACGAGATATGTGCAGCTCCTATCAGGATTTGTTGGCACATTCGGGCGGCTTTGCTGGTCTTGTTTTACCATTGTTGAAATGTATTGTAAACCGGGATTCCGAGACTGATCGGGTCTTCCTGGGAGAAGGTCTATTCCTTCGTTGATCGCGAGAGCTTGTCATGGGCTAAGTTGGGACACCCCTGCAGGGTATAAACTTTCGAGAGCCGTGCCCGCGGTTATGTGGCAGATGGGAGTTTGTTAATGTCCGGTTGTAGATAACTTGACACCAGATCCGAATTAAAACGCATCAACCGCGTGTGTAGCCGTGATGGTCTCTTCGCGGCGGAGTCCGGGAAGTGAACATGGTTTCTGTGTTATGTTTGACGTAAGTAGGAGTTCAGGATCACCTCTTGATCATTGCTAGCTTCACGACCGTTCCTTTGCTTCTCTTCTCGCTCTCATTTGCGTATGTTAGCCACCATATCATGCTTAGCCGCTGCTGCAACCTCACCACTTTACCCCTTCCTTTCCCATTAAGCTTTGCTAGTCTTGATACCCATGGTAATGGGATTGCTGAGTCCTCGTGGCTCACAGATTACTACAACAACAGTTGCAGGTACAGGTTTTTGCGATGATCATGACGTGAGAGCGGTGTTTGCTTGTTTGGAGTCTTCTTCTGCTTCTTCTTCGATCAGGGGATAGGTTCCAGGTCGGCAGCCTGGGCTAGCAGGGTGGATGTCGTTTGAGTTTCTGTTTGTGTTTCATCCGTAGTCGGATGGTGCTCTGATGTATTGTGATGTTGTATTCATGTGGCACTGTATGCCTTATGTTTGTATCCCCATCTATTATGTAATGTTGATGTAATGATATCCACCTTGCAAAAGCGTTCCAATATGCGGGTCTATCCTTGGTGGGACCTTTGAGTTCCTTTTGGATAGGGTCGCATATTGGGCGTGACAAGTTGGTATCAGAGCCTCGACCGACCTTAGGAGCCTCCTTGATTGATCGTGTAGTTTGGCCGTTGTCGAGTCTAGAAGAAAACTGTTTTCGGAGTCTGGTTATATCGGAGAGTAGGAATTCTTTTTACTCCTCAGCCCCCTTCGTCGCTCTGGTGAGGATTCTTGACGTAGGTGTTTTGATTTACTCCTCTTCCCCTTCAAATTTTTCTTTAGGTTCACGTGGTTAGTTTCGCGAGTTGTCCATCCTCTTTTGTCCGGTGCATCTCTCGTCAAGTCGACTCGAACCTCTCTCTCTTTGCGAGATCAATCCTCAGTTCTTCCTCCAACATCGTTGTTGTTTCCCTGTCCGAAGTTGTCCTTGTTTTTTTCCCACCCGCCCTCCCTTCTTCTTCTCGGAGCCGGAGTCCATAATCGAGTATCCGTCCTACTTGTGCGAAGTCTTTGCTTTCTCTCCTCAATGATTTCAACCGGTGATTTCTCTTCAAGATATTCGTCGATTTCTCCTTCCAAGTTGTCTTTGTTTTTCCAGCCCTCCCACCCTTTTTTTTCTTCCCGGAGTCTGACTCTCTCTCGACCTTCTATCTCATTCGTGCGGAACCTCTTCAGTCTTTCGTCAATTGTTTCAATCGGTGAATTCTCGTCTCGTTCGTCATTCTGACTCAAGTGTTTTCCCTGCTCGTTCGCCTCTCGCCAGTTTATCCTTCCGGAGTGCTCAAGACATCTCAGGAGATTCGTCTGTGTTTCAATTATTTCGAGGTTGTTACCTCATTCAAATATTTCATTCATTCCGGTGCATCATCTATCTGGTCAACAATCCTTTTCAACGGTGTTTTCTTTAGTGGGCCCTAACCCACGGGTCTTTTCCCAAGATCTTACCTAACTCTTCTAATTTCCCCGGAGCTATTATCAAAAGTGTGATGTAAGAATGGATTACATCAGTCACATGCCTTTTCAAGATCGATTTCAATTCTTGTCATTGCCGATTCAACCTTTGCTCTTCTCATTCTTCTGGAGTATCTCAGTAATTTTGTTGGTGTTCTTCGTCGTCATTTGAAGACCAAAGAAGAAGATTTCTGTTAAATCTTGTCCGTTCTCCCGGAGATTCGCGGTGCTAGCTCGATGTTATCCTATCAAATTGTTTCAAGTCATGCAAATTCTTTTCATCCATCCGGAGCATTTCAGGAGTTGCTTTCTCTCTTGATCATCCAGAGGCCATCTTTCCGGAAGATTTCTTCATTATAAGTTTTCAGATTTGTTCTCTAATTATTCTATATCTGTGCCCTTTCGTTCGTCTCAATATTCTTCCGGTGCGTCGTTCAAGTGTCCTTCAATCAGTTCGCGATCTCTTTGTTCTTTTGCATCTAAATTCCCTCAAGCATATTGGTTCTTCTAATTCTTCCCGGTGATTCATACTCTTTCATCAGTCATTTTTTTGAATTCTCACGGTGGTTCTTTCAGAGTCTTTTCCCTGTTTATCATATTAATCCATTCGTTTGTTTCAATCCTACCGGTGGTTCATGAAGACTTTCTCAAGTTTTGTGCTATTCTCTCCTTAATCCTTTTCAAGAAGAATAAGTAGTATGTAAAATCCATTGCTTGTCATCAATTTAATTTGATGAAGGATAAGCATACAATAAATCTTATTCTTATTTCCTCAAAGTGAGTAATCTTTTCCTTCAGAGTTTATTCTTAATGAATAAATTCTAGTTCCAAGTGTTTTCATCTTTTCTTTTTCGGAGTTCAGTTTTTCCTCGGTCATTTCGTCGGAACCCCCCATCTAAATCATCGCAGCGCTCATCTATTCTTTCATCCTTCATTTGTATCTCATCATCTTTTTGTTACCGGAGTTCTTCATGGTGGTTCTTCATGATTTAATCTTTTCTTCAAGAGTTCTTCAAGATTTTGTTGGTTGAGTTCGAGTATCTTTTCCTCTTGAGTCTCGAGGTGCAATTAATTCTCCAAATTCTTTTGAAGTAGAGTTTTGCATTTCTTCGTTCTTCTTGGCTACCCAACCATTTCCGTTTGTGGTCGGAGATCACCTCATAATTTTGATATGTTATCCATAAGTCCACAACAAGCAATTTTTTTTCGTTGTTGATTTTCTCAACAAATCCGTTCAACCTTTCTTCCAAGGTTGCTTTCTATTTCATTCGTGGCACAAGTTGTCATTTTCTTCCCCGTTCTTTTCATTCAACTCTTTCAATTCTTTCCGGAGGTTTTGTGTGATGTCTTCACCAAGTATCATTCCATCCTCTCAAGCGCGTGTTCTAATCCTTCCATTTTCAGCCGGAGTGCTACCTAAATCCTTTCAGTCTTATTTGTTTCTTTTCTCATTCTAACCACTCCGGTTAGAACGAGTGATTTCTTAGCCTATCTGATTCAGTGAGCTTTCGATTCTTGTCATTCTCGTCGTTCCTCTCTTCTTCTCGAGTGCTCTCGATTCTTTGCTTCTTCTCTTGAGTTCTTGCTTTACCTCATCCCTTTTTTTCTCTTCCGACTCGGTCCTAAGATCTCGGGACGAGATCTCTTGTTAGTGGAGGACTGTTGTAACGCCCCGAATTCGATGCGCCAGGTGTCTTCCAGTTATTCGCTGTCTTTGCCATGTCATGTGCTTGTGTGTTCCATTTTGCCATGTCATCATCTGCATTTCATATCATGTCATCATCTGCATTTCATTTTGCATACGTGTTCGCCTCATGCATCCGAGCATTTTCCTCGTTGTCCGTTTTGCAATCCGGCACTCCTATGTCCTCCGGCGTCCCCTTTTTGTCTCTCGTTGTGAGCTGGTATTAAACTTTCTCGGAATGGACCGAGGTTTGCCAAGCGGCCTTGGTATAGCACCGGTAGACCGCCTGTCAAGTTTCGTGCCATTTGGAGGTCGTTTGATACTCCAATGGTTAAACGGGTAACCGTAAAAGCCTCTTTTGAGTTGCAGCCCAACACCTCCCCAAAACAGCCCAATAACCCATCTAAGTCACTTCCATGCTCTCCTTCGTCGGATCACGATCGTGTGGGCGAAAACCGCACCTCATTTGGACACTCCTAGCTCCCTCTACCTATATATATGCCTCCCCCTCCGAAATTCACGGGCAAACCCTAGACGAATCCCTCTCCGCGCCGCCGGACACGTCCGGACGGAGCCGGACGCGTCCGCCGCTGCACCCCGGCGATCAGGAACTGCCACGTGTCACCGCCGCGCCAGCCCCCGCCGCAGGCCCGCGAGGCCCGCTGCGGGCCCTCCCGCGCACGTTCCCGGGCCGCGCCCCGCGCCCCGCCGTCGCGGTCCCGCGCCGCCTCCGGCCGCAGCCCGCCGCCGGCCGCCTCGGCCGCCGTCGCCTCCCGCGTCCTCCGTCGCCGTCACCGGTCGCCGTCCGGTCCCGCGCGCTCGTCGCCGCCAGCCCGCAGCGCGCCCGAGGCGCCCGAGCTCCCTCC
>NC_041385.1:225254630-225260670 GCF_002162155.2 Triticum dicoccoides
CATTTTCTGCATTAATTTTGTTGCATCTTCATCGCATCACATCTTCGCACCCGTAGCTCCGTTTCGTGCGTGTAATATGTCAATTGTTCGTTTCGAAGAGGACATCATTTAATTCCATTGCATCATTTACATTTGAGCTCATCTTGATGCCCGAAATGCTGTTGAAATAGGGCTATGTGATGTTAGCTTCTGTTTCTTAACAGAACTTGCACTTTTGTCATTTTTGCCATGATTAATGTGTGCATCTTATGAACTTGAGCCCTACATATGTTTTGATCTATGCCATGCCAGCTTTACAGGAGTGTATGCCATGTATTTTTGTGATCAATGTGGTGACTAGCACAAGCATGCAAACTAGGCTTCGTGATATTGCTGATTTTAGTCCCTGTTCTGCTGTTATTGTGATGCCATATAAACATGTTGCTACAGAGAGATCCATGCATATTTAGAGATACTTCAGTAAGGGTGTTTTGAACATATGGATGTGCTCTATCCATCCATGCCTTTTTTGGCATTTATGGAGTAGTCTAGCATGTCATTTTCCTGCTCTACTTTTGCTACAAAATGTTTCCTGGCAGATTGTTTACGTGTTATTCAATTTGGCCAAGCTTGCTATAGTTGATCCTTGCATGCTATAGACTTGTTCTTGACTTGGTTTGTTTCATAAACATGTCTTCTTGATGATGCTTTGCTTATCTTGTCATGCAATGACTTGTGGTGAGTGAATCGAGCTTGTTAAGTAGTGTACTTGCTGTTGCTGTTTTCCTGACAGATTCTGTTATATTTTGTTGCTATGTTAACATGCTTCTACAAGTCATTTCGTGCATTATTTTGGAGATGTCCACTAAGGATGTTTTGTTATACATGTCTTTCTCTATCCATTCATGCCCCTGGTTGCATTTATAGCTTGCTTTAGATTGTGCATATCTTGCTCCAAAGTTGGTAAATGATGTTGCTGTCAGCCTGTTAACATTAAGTTCAATGTTTCCATGATTGTTTGCTAGTGATCTATGCACCCTATGAACTTGCTATTGCCATGCTTAGCTTCATAAACATGTCTTCTTACTGTTGGTTGCCTTTCCATGCCATGTATTGCTCTGTGGTGAGTGGTTCAAGCTCATCAACATGCCTACTTATTGTTGTTCCTGCCATGTATGAATCTGTCATATAACTTGCCATGTTTACATGGGTGCCATCATATTTTCTATGCCTTTTTGGCTCATGGTCAGTAAGAGACTGTTGTTCTATGCATTTAGTAGTATCATGACATGCCTTTATTTTCCATGATATGTTCCTGTAACATGTTGTCTGATAGCTCTAAACATTGTAACCTGATGTTATTTCTGCAAAGTCTGAAATTGTTATAACTTGCAACCTTACCATGTGTGTTTGAGCATGTTCTAGTGATTTCTGGAGATAGCTCAGTGTTCATGTTTTGTAATGCTATACCTGTACATCATGCCCATGTCTTTTGTTTTCATGTTGAGATGCTGTAGCATGTTGTTTTGATGCTTGTAATATGCCTAGTTGCTGTTATGGACAGATTGTTGCTATGTCTTGTATAGAGTGTATGTGTTGAACCGTTGCTCCGTTTTGAGTGTGCTCTATATGAAACTTGCTTGATTTTGCATGTAGTTTCATATTATCATGTTGCATCCTTGTTTTGAGGTGTTTGCTTGACGTTTGTATGCATTTTGCATCAATGCCATATTTAACTTGTTTTGCTCATATCTTCTAGGCCGTAGCTCCAAATCTAATGAACTTTATATGTAACTTGACTAGAATCTCGTGTAGATCATCTTGGTGCATCTTAACTTGCTGTTTAACAACTTCAACTTAATGTTTATTCAGTTCTGGACCAATTTCGAAATTTGCATATGAGGACTTACCGGAATTGTTGTATGTTGTTTCCGGCCTCATTTAAACTTGCCTTGATGTGTTGTTCTTGTTTGCATCATCTCTTGCCATGAGTAGCTTCATGTAGCCTTGTCATGCATCATGCTTGTTGTTCATCATGTCTTGTTCATGTGTGGTGTGTTTACTATGTTGGGTGCTTCTTTTCTCAATAGTTCATGTTTCGTTGCGATCGTGAGGATTCGTTCGTCTACGCTTGGTTCGTCCTCGTGGATTCATCCGTTCGTCTTCTTCATGGACTCGTTCTTCTTCCTTGCGGGATTTCAGGCAAGATCACCGCTACCCTGGATCTCACTACTATCATTGCTATGCTAGTTGCTTCGTTCTATCGCTATGTTGCGTTACCTACCATTTGCTCTTCAAGCCTCCCAAATTGCCATGAACCTCTATCCTTTAACACCCTTCCTAGCAAACCATTGCTTGGCTATGTTACCGCTTTGCTCAGCCCCTCTTATAGCATTGCTAGCTGCAGGTGAAGTTGAAGATTGCTCCATGGTGGACAGGGTTTTGTTGGGATATCACAATATCTCTTATATTATTAATGCATCTATATATTTGGTAAAGGGTGGAAGGCTCGGCCTTATGCCTGGTGTTTTGTTCCACTCTTGCCGCCCTAGTTTCCGTCACACTGGTGTTATGTTCCCGGATTTTGCGTACCTAACGGGGTCGGGTGATTTATGGGACCCCCCTGATAGTTCGCTTTGAATAAAACTTGTCCAGCAAGGCCCAACCTTGGTTTTACCATTTGCCTCACCTAGCCTTTTTTTCCCTTGGGAGTCGCGCTCTCGAGGGTCATCTTATTTTTACCCCCCCCCGGGCCAGTGCTCGTCGTGAGTGTTGGTCCAAACCGTCAGCCGCCGGTGGCCACCAGGGGCAACTCTGGGCTCGCCTACCTGAAGTTTGGACAATCCGGTGTGCCCTGAGAACGAGATATGTGCAGCTCCTATCAGGATTTGTCGGCACATTCGGGCGGCTTTGCTGGTCTTGTTTTACCATTGTTGAAATGTCTTGTAAACCAGGATACCGAGACTGATCGGGTCTTCCTGGGAGAAGGTCTATTCCTTCGTTGATCGCGAGAGCTTATCATGGGCTAAGTTGGGACACCCCTGCAGGGTATAAACTTTCGAGAGCCGTGCCCGCGGTTATGTGGCAGATGGGAATTTGTTAATGTCCGGTTGTAGATAACTTGACACCAGATCCGAATTAAAACGCATCAACCGCGTGTGTAGCCGTGATGGTCTCTTCTCGGCGGAGTCCGGGAAGTGAACACGGTTTCTGTGTTATGTTTGACGTAAGTAGGAGTTCAGGATCACCTCTTGATCATTTCTAGCTTCACGACCGTTCCTTTGCTTCTCTTCTCGCTCTCATTTGCGTATGTTAGCCACCATATCATGCTTAGCCGCTGCTGCAACCTCACCACTTTACCCCTTCCTTTCCCATTAAGCTTTGCTAGTCTTGATACCCATGGTAATGGGATTGCTGAGTCCTCGTGGCTCACAGATTACTACAACAACAGTTGCAGGTACAGGTTTTTGCGATGATCATGACGCGAGAGCGGTGTTTGCTTGTTTGGAGTCTTCTTCTGCTTCTTTTTCGATCAGGGGATAGGTTCCAGGTCGGCAGCCTGGGCTAGCAGGGTGGATATCGTTTGAGTTTCTGTTTGTGTTTCATCCGTAGTCGGATGGTGCTCTGATGTATTGTGATGTTGTATTCATGTGGCACTGTATGCCTTATGTTTGTATCCCCATCTATTATGTAATGTTGATGTAATAATATCCACCTTGCAAAAGCGTTCCAATATGCGGGTCTATCCTTGGTGGGACCTTCGAGTTCCTTTTGGATAGGGTCGCATATTGGGCGTGACATGGTGGCTGGCGGCTCAGGGGGGTGGAGGTTGAAGATGAACCGCAGGCCCTTGATTTCGTATCCAACAGCTGCAAAATCGACTGACCAGAGATGAAAAAGTCAGTTGACCAACGTGTAGCCTCAACTTGCTAGTGCGTTCAGTTTTGACAACAAAATTCAGTTTCGACAGCAAAATCAGTATCGACAGTTAAGTTCAGTTTCGACAGTTAAGTTCAGTTTCGACAGTTAAGTTCAGTTTCGACAGTTAAATTCAGTTTCGACAGTTAAGTTCAGAGATGAGCGGCTGATATATTTTACATCTAGCACTTTGTGGTTATGTATTTTACGTCATGTATTGGACATGCTATTAGAATTCCACTCAGGTTAACGTTGTTTGTTGTCTCTCTTGTCCTGCTTCAGCCTCGGCGTCGTACAACTCACTGGAGCTGCTCCAACGACGAAACCCTCCATCACAGCGGAGCGGTACCTTGGGCTTCAGCTCCAGACGCCTAAGATCTTCTTCCCCTCCTCCGACAGCCAAGTCAGCCGGAGCATCCTCACCGGCCAACCCAATCACGCTGAGATCGATATGGCTTCGCCAAAGAGGTTGTACACTTGTTGCTTCTCTTTTTTACTCTACATGTTATATATATTGTCCACTGAGCACACGTATTTGTTCCTTTAGTGTCTCCTTGAAAGAAAAAGCATAGGAATTTTAATTTTCCTTGTCCTCCTTTTGAAATTCCTATTCATGAAGCACAAAACTAAGAGATAGTATCATAATAGCATTATAACCGTACATCTTCTTGTGGTTTGACTTAATCTCACCATGCTTCTTTGCATCCTGTGATCTTCCAATTGTTGTGAATCAAACACCCAGATTGGCAGAAATCCTGTGTTTTTAAATTCTCTATTTTGCATGTGCATTCCTATCATATTCCTATCTATTTCCTATCCCTGCATTGTTGGAATCCTCCAATTCAAACGAGCCCTTACAGAATTACTTCTCTTACAGATAGTTGTCAAAGAAAACCTTACGTAGTTTGTCCTGCTCCTGCTACGCCATCATCCACCCCAGCTCAGCTGCTCCAACGATAGAAGGGTCCAGCACAGCAGGGATCCGGCCTCCAGACTGTCTTTCGCCACCTCAGATCTTCTTCCCCGCCGCCGGCAGCCATGAAAACTGCATTACCATCATCAACCGAGCAGATGACCTCGAGGACTACACGGGTCCGCAAGAGAGGTCGCACTCTTTCGTGTCTGCTTACGTTATGCATCGCTTAATATTACATGCTACTTTATCATCCTATTCACCTATTAGACTCTGAGTCAGATCCAAACTAATGGTCAAACTTGAGTTTTTAAATGGTTGTGGTGTACATATCGGGGCCGTAATCAATAGTATCTATCTACTATCTGGTTAATCTCCGGTGTCTACTATGAGTTTCATGTTGGGTGGGAAACAAATAGTAAAGAAGCCATTATCTGTATTTTTTAACTGAAGCCATTATCTACCTGCTATTATTGGTTTTGGGTCTATCCACAGGTTGCTACCATCACTCTGGATTTCTGCATGCACTCCTTACATAATCCGACTATGTTTTATTCCTATGCATGACAGTTATTGTAAACAATGGAACTGAACATGTAGAGCAAAAGAGACGAGCCTTGCATGGCAATAAAATTTCATGCAGACGTCACTCCATGGTAGGCGCAAAGGCAGCCCCCCCTCCACACATTTTTGGATTGTAATCGAGAGGAAGATATCTGTTCTAAGGGGGATTCAGTAGGAGAAGACAACTCCTATTTACCCCCTGAGGTCTTCGCTTTAACTTGGCATGCTGATGTTGGTTATATCATGCATATGGTGTCTTGCATTGCTTACTTTATACATCAAATATGTCATCTGCTTAGTTTAGACATCCTTTGTGCGAATGCCATCTGTTTAGTTTATTCATCATTTATGTGAATTATGCAATGCCATCTTGTTTAGCCAGGCATCATATATGTGAATTTTGCAATGCCATCCTGCTTAGCCAGTCATATTATATGTAAATTATATCAGGCCATCCTTTTTTTCGTTACATATTACATTTGTCAACAATGTTAGTACATTCAACTGCTCTTCGTGTGCATCAGCCATTTGACACGGTGATGGCAAATTCTGGAGTGAAAACAAGGTCTTCAGAGTAGACTATGCTATCTGACGAAGCCATATCTCGCTGGTTACGGATAGCTCCTCAGAGGAGGATTCAGAGACAGATGACCAGTCCTATTCCCC
>NC_041385.1:225260932-225282017 GCF_002162155.2 Triticum dicoccoides
TATGCTCTAACTTGACAGGGTTATGTTGCTCATATCATGTGTATGGTGTCTCGCATTGCTATGTCATTTGATTAGTTTAGACATGCTTTGTGTGAATGCCACATGTTCAGTGTCTAATTACCATATATGTGAATTATGCATTGCCATCTTGTTGCAAGACATTATATATGTGAATTATAAAATGCTATCTTTTTGCAAAGGCATTATATATGTGAATTATGCAATGCCATGCTGTTTAGCCAATCATCATGTATGTGAATTATATCATGCTATCATTTTTTTGTATTACGTGTTCCATTTGTCGACAATGTTTGTATATTCAACTACTCTTCCTGTGCATCAGCCATTTGAAGCGGTGATGGAAGTATCTGGAGTGAAAACAAGGTATTCAGAGCAGACAATGCTACCTGCTGAAGCAGACATCTTGCTGGTTACAGAGAGCTCCTCAGAGGAGGATTCAGAGACTGATGACCAGTCCTATTTCCCACCTGAGGTCTATGCTCAAACTTGGCAGGGTTATATTACCCATGGCATGCATGTTGTCTTGCATTGCTTAGCTTTTACATCATATATGGATTGCCATCTGCTTACTTGCTTACTATATAAATCATATATTTGAATTATATCATGCCATCATGTTTACATAGTACAGACACATCATCTATCTGAATTATGGCATGGCAACCCATTTAATAAAGACATCATATAGTTATATCATCTCATCCTATTTAGTGTTTACAGTCATCATATTTTGAATTATGGCATTCTATCCATGAATGTATGTGAATTATGGCATGGCAACCTATTTAATAAACACATTATATAGTTATATCATGTCATCCTATTTACATAGTCTCATATTTTGAACTATTTCTTTCCATCTTTTTTAGTTAGCCATCATAATGTGAAATTGTGTCATGCTATCCTGTTTAGTTAGCCATCATATATGTGAAATTGTGTCATGCTATCCTGTTTGGTTAGACAACATAAATATGAATTATTTCATGCCCTCTTTTATTCCCGACTATCCATTGCACCTGTCTATCATACAATGTCTATACTTTCAATTACTTTTCTTGTTTATCAGCCATTTGAATTGGAGAAGGTGATGGCAGTATCTAAGGGAGTAACAACACGGTCTTCAGAAAACATAGTGCTACCAGTTGATGCAGATAGAACCACGGTTGTACTTTCCCAAGGACCAGATCCACCACACATAACCCAGACTCTCGCAGATTGTACCCCTACCCAGTTGGACAGAGAACCAGCTACACCCCTTCTAACCCCAACCCCGATAGATAATAACCCAGTTCCAGTTGACACAGCACCGTCTCCACCACAGAGCACCCAAACACGAGTAGTTAGTAAGGGAACTGCAGTGCCCAAAGCACGAGGACCACCACTCTGAATCCCAACTCAACGCTTAAAGGAGAAGAAGATTTGTTCTCAGGTCAGGTTCTGTAGCTCTGGTTCATACTCCTTTGCTCTTGCATTACTGTATTTACTAATACCACTATTTTCAAATTTGAAGGATGGAATTGAAACTCCAATGGCGCAATAGGTATGTTTTAAACCTGTTTCTTTAACTGGTTTGCTGTTGTAACCTGCTCTATGTTGATTTTAGTTTCAATTGAATAAACAGTTATGTTCTCATGTCATGCACATTCCAAGTGTTGTTATTGCTCTATAGTTTCCCACACTTATATTCTGTCTATTCTGCTTTGTCTTGAACAAATATTATTTGAACTGTGTCTCTATCTTGATTTGGCAACAAAAACTAGAATGATATAGACCATAAAGTGACCATGGTACATAGATATATGTTTGTTTCATGTTGTTATCCTGTCCACTTTACTACTGAACTCATTTACCAAAATGAGTTTCATATACAACATGGTAAACATGTGATGTGTCTGCTTGTTTCTCTTTTAGAATGTGGACAAAATATTGGAGAACAGTACCGCGTTATCCAATGGTAAAGGAAGTAATGCAGATAAGGTTCAAGATAGTGAGACATCCATGTTCGCTCCAAGAAAGCTGATAAAAACTATCTTGACGACAGTGAGAGAACCCAAAAGTCCTGTCTTGATGTAGTGCTTGAGTTACTGGCCACTACTGCTGGCACAAGCTCTTCGAACTCGCTACCTGAATTAGTTCATCTTCTTGAGTCTCAACTTCAAGTTGAAAGACATCGATCAAATGTGCTGCGACAGGAAGCTGAAGGACTGAGGAAGTCCCTGTAGAATTCAGATGCATATTTCCTGGTGCAACAGCAAGCGCTGGAGGATTTAAGCGCCAAACAAGAGAAAGTTAATAAGCTTGCTAAGCATCTTGCCAGCATTATGGGTACCCAGGATATTGTTTCTTGAGATCTTCTAAAGTGGTTTCAGTTCTGGATTTGTTTTGCTGCGGCATTTATTTGCGCTGGTCACCAACTTTGACAACCAGTGTATATTATATGCTGCTTTGTTCCCTATATTTGCACTTGTGGCGAACTTTGATGCCCAACGGATGTAATATATGTAATAGCCGTGATAGCCTAGTCTTAGTTGCTTGCTTATTTCCTTGTTGTCTTGTTTATTTGTTTGCTTGTAGTCATTGCAGTTCTTTTTTTGCGGTTTGCTAGTGGCTGCAATAACCTATTTTATAAAACTAGGCCACAATAACCATGGGCTAATATTTACTGTAGTTACATTGGGCCTCCTACGGGCCGTAGAAATAGTGGGCCTTCTACAGGACGTAGAAACAATGGGCCTTCTACGGGCCGTAGAAACAATGGGCCTTCTACGGGCCGTATCATCAATGGGCCTTATACGGGCAGTATGATCGATTGGCCAAACATGGGCCAAACAGACCACATTATGGCCGTAAATAGGCTAGAGTTGGAATCGTCCGTTCATGGGCCGACCATAACGGTCCATCGTTAATAGGCCGTATTTGATGACGCTATGAAAACGGCCCAACGTACTAACGGACCACAAACGGGCTGACTGTAACCACGGGCTGAATTTGGCCCACAAGCAGAAAATGACAGTAATGGGCCGTAAGTAAACGAATGCTAGAAATGAGCCCAAGAATAAATGGGCTCTATGAAGGCCGAAAGATAACATGGGCTGGAAATGGCCCAACAGAATAACGGGCCGTTAATGGGTATAAGGTGATACACTGTTCATTACGGGACAGTTTCACCGCGGGCCGTTAATGGGTGTAAAGTGATACATTGTTCATTACGGGCCAGTTTCACCACGGGCCGTTAATAGGCCAAGAGTTACAAAGGGTCTCATATGGGCTGAAAGACGTCATGGGACATACATGGGCCAGAAGGTGAAAACGGGCTGGAATCATATTGGATGGCCCAGATGATGCTACTGGGCCTAATTCGGATAGGGCGTAACGGGCCTTGGGTTAGCGGGCTGTAAATGGGCTATATGTGAACAGGCCGTTAACAGGCTTTCCATGGGCCGAGCCGCCACCTTTGGACCAAGTCAAACGGGCCGGCCTTTTCACAGGAATGGGTCTCTGTTGGGCCGTGCCACGTGTCGACGTATCATAGGCGCCTTCTATCCAATGAGTGGATGACATATGTCCCAACGATGAGCCGACATGTGTTTCCTCCAGCCAATGATGATTTTACACATGGAAAATCCCCATTGGTCGGGGCTGTTAACGGGTTATCGGATCCAAAACCCGACCCGATAGCTTAACGGCGTTCCGTTACGATGTTTGCCACGTGTTGGTCACCCTTGACGAAAGCACTTCTGTGACGCGAGATTTATCGTCATGGAAGTGGACACTTCCGTGATGATAATTTTGGTAATGTCATGGAACACTTCTATGACAGCACACGCGTACGACCTTGAAGTATGTCTAGAGGGGGGTGATTAGACTACTTGACCAATTATAAACTTGACCTTTTCCCAATTTTAGACTTTGGTAGATTTTAGCTATGTTTGCACAAGTCAAGCAATCTTCACACAATTCAAGCAAGCATGCAAAGAATATATGAGCAGCGGAATTTAAAGCATGCAACTTGCAAGAATGTAAAGGGAAGGGTTTGGAGGATTCAAACGCAATTGGAGACACAGATGTTTTTCTCGTGGTTCCGATAGGTGGTACTATCGTACATCCACGTTGATGGAGACTTCAACCCACGAAGGGTAACGGTTGCGCGAGTCCACGGAGGGCTCCACCCACGAAGGGTCCACGAAGAAGCAACCTTGTCTATCCCACCATGGCCGTCGCCCACAAAGGACTTGCCTCACTAGCGGTAGATCTTCACGAAGTAGGCGATCTCCTTGCCCTTACAAACTCCTTGGTTCAACTCCAAAACATTGTCGGAGGCTCCCAAGTGACACCTAGCCAATCTAGGAGACACCACTCTCCAAGAAGTAACAAATGGTGTGTTGATGATGAACTCCTTGCTCTTGTGCTTCAAATGATAGTCCCCCCAACACTCAACTCTCTCTCTCATAGGATTTGGATCTGGTGGAAAGAAGATTTGAGTGGAAAGCAACTTGGGGAAGGCTTGAGATCAAGATTCATATGGTAGGAATGGAATATCTTGGCCTCAACACATGAGTAGGTGGTTCTCTCTCAGAACTGGTAAGTTGGAAGTGTAGGTTTGTTCTGATGGCTCTCTCCACGAATGAAGAGGAGGTGGAGGGGTATATATAGCCTCCACACAAAATCTAACCATTACACACAATTTACCAAACTTGGTGGGACCGAATCGAGAAACTCGGTCGGACCGATTTAGCAAATCTAGTGACCGTTAGGATTTTCAGTGGGACCGACATGCAACTCGGTAGGACCGATATGGTTAGGGTTAGGGCATAACGTAATCTCGGTGAGACCGATTACACAAACTCGGTGAGACCGATTTTGGTAATTAGCTAACCAGAGAGTTGGTCAGGTAAACTCGGTGGGACCGATTCGCTCTTTTCGGTGAGACCGAAATGTTACGAAAGGGAAATAGAGAGTTTACATTGCAATCTCGGTGGGACCGATCGCTCACTTCGGTTAGACCGAAACGTTACGAAGGGAAATAGAGAGATTACAATCCCATCTCGGTGAGACCGAGATCCCTATCGGTGAGACAGATTTGCCTAGGGTTTGTGGCAGTGGCTATGACATTTGAACTCGGTGGTGCCAGATAGAAAGAATCGGTGGGCCGAGTTTGACTTTGGGTTTAGGTCATGTGAGAAAGTAGTTGAGGGTTTTTGGAGCATATCACTAAGCACTTGAAGCAAGAGGCTCATTAAGCAACACCTCATCCCTCCTTGATAGTATTGGCTTTTCTTATAGACTCAATGTGATCTTGGATCACTAAAATGTAAAATGTAGAGTCTTGAGCTTTTGAGCTTGAGCCAATCCTTTGTCCTTAATATTTTGAGGGATCCACTTTCATCACCCATGCCATGCCTTTCATTGAGCTTTCCTAAAATATTTGTCTTGGAATAGCATTAGCTCAATGAGCTATATGTTGTTATGAATTACCAAAACCACCTAGGGATAGTTGCACTTTCAATCTCCCCCTTTTTGGTAATTGATGACAACATATAGATCAAAGCTTCAACAAATGATAATAAGATTGAAAAACATCGTCGCTTTGAGAAGTATGTGATAAGCAAGAGCTCCCCCTAAATTTGTGCATAGTTTAAGATTTGCTTTGGACTGCAAATGCACAAGGAATTAGGCTCATGGGTTACTCTTACATGTCACATACATCTTGGCGGAGCGCTCAAAATAATAAAGATTGAATACATGCACTCATCACCAAGCAAAGTGAATGATCATATAGGGATAGGTAAGATAATATCATTTTACAAGCATAAGTGTAGCTTATGATCAAACACATGATCATAAAGTATCACAGATAATAGCATAGTATCTCAAGCAATCAAAAGCAAACAAAGTTCAAGCAAGAAGACAAGAGAGAACAAAAGCAAACTCTCTCTCTCTCGAAGCCTATGATCTATACATTTTTCTCCCCCTTTGGCAACAAGTTACCAAAAAGTTCCTAGAAAATGCATAGTACTATATCGTCTCTCAGGCTTGGTCTTCAGGTGGTGGTGTAGATAGAACGCCAAGGACGAAAGCATTAGTTGATGTAGATGGAGCTGGAGGTGTGGGTGCTGAAGCTGGTTGCACTGGAGCTATAGGAGTTGTAGCTGGTGCAGATGAAGTGGCTCTGGTGTCTGTCACTAGCACTGCAGCTGATCTCTGAGCTCTAGGCACTCTGGCAAATGCATCTATGGTTGTCTTTCCCTTCCTCTCCTACATGTCGTCCTGTAGCTGCTCCACAATTGACTGAATCTCAGTTACTTTGACATCTAAATCATAGAATTTTTGTTCCATGATTCTTTCCAGGCTCTCCTGGTTTTGAGTTAGGGTGGCCAACCGCTTCTCAATCCTCAGAGTTGATGCTATCAAGTAACCAAGCTGGTCCTGCTTGTTCTTCAAAAAAATACTCAGATGCCACCTCTTGAGTTGGCATCTTGGCAGCCTTCTCTTTCTTTGATTTCTCCTTCTTCTCTTGAGCTTGTATTGATGATGGTTCATTCTCATTCATCACAACTTGATTGCCCTCAAAGTCTGGATAGAGAACAAAGTGTTCCTTATCCAACAGATATTTTCCTGTGCCCATCTTTGAGTTAATCAACTCCTGAATTTGTGGGGCATATCCACAACTTCTCTTTTGGTCTGCTGCTGTCCTCTTGATAGTCTCAAGCATGAGGCTCATGACCTTGAATTTCTGTGGCACATCAAATATGTGTAGCAAATTAATTGCATGCCCACTGATCATGTTGTGGTCACCTAACTTGGGCAAAAGAGTGTGCCTTATGATCCAGTTGATCGTTGGCAGCCCTGACAGAAGAAAATGGACTGACCCAAACTTGAAAGTCTCAAGAGCTTCGTCTGGGATCTCCTTGTACATATGTGACATAGAATTGTGATCCATCTTTTTCTTGGCATAAACATCCAAGTCATCTTCACTCTCCTTTGGGGCATTGATCAGATTGGCCCATTCCTCAATAGTTGATTGGTATCTCGTACCTTCAGACATCCAAACTATCCTGCCATCTGGATAGAAATGTGTTGTGGAATAGAATTGCATAATGAGCTCATCATTACAGTTTGTGAGCTTCTGCCCAACAAAGTCTGCAACTCCACACGCACTGAAGCTGTCATACACTCCAGGATAGTGTTGTTCATTCTCCTTCATGTAGGTCCAGTCGACCCACCTCATATCACACACTATAGGCTTCTTGTCCAACAAGATTGTCTCATAGAAATCCTGTTGTTCCTTTGTGTGGAACCTGTAATCAACTGTAGTCCTTCTCCTGGTGGCATATGGATCTAACTCTCTCCATAGCCTCAACCCTGAATCTCTCTTGATTTTCATGTTCTCAGCCACAGGATGAGCATCATTGTGGTCTGGAATCTTGGGTTTGAGCTTCCTCAGGACTTCTCCTTCATCATCTTCAGCAGCAACATCAGGCACTGGGGCCTTGTTCTTCTCAGCAGCTGGTATACTCCTGGTATTCCTCTTTGGTGCATTCTTGGGCTTGGAGGCAGCTTTGGGTGCTTCTTTGGGATTTGATGTTGCAGCCCCTGACTTTATAGCATCACCCATCATCTTTTGTGCCTTGGGTGCTGGTGCAGCAACCTCTTCTTCCTCTTCTTCTTCCATCATGGAAGGCTTTCCAATCACTCTGGCCATGGTCTTTTTGACCCTTTCCTTCCTCTTCTTTCCTTCTGCAGCTGGCTCTTTGGGATCAGGTTTCTCAGGTACTTGTGTTGATCCTCTGACCTTCAGCATAGGTGTCCTCTTGGCAGGGACCTTCCTATTAAGTCGAGGCTTTGTGATCTTTGTTGAGCCATACTCCTTTTTGAGCACTACCTTCTTGGAAGTAGCCTCATCCTCGGCTGCCACATAGTCCTCATCCTCAGAGTCTGAGGTTCTTTTCTTCCTTGTCCTGGTGGCAGCTTTGGGCAAGTTGCTGGGAGTGCTTCTGCTGCCATCATCTGAAGTGCTAGAGGGACTAGTGCCCTCACTCATGTGAATCTGCTCTTCTGACTTGTTCTGGCTGTCACTTTGGTCTGACATGATGCAAACACTGACTGCTGACCCTGTGAATAGTTATAGATGAGATAGAGTGGATGAGCATCACAAAATGCAGAGATTTTTGCAAATGAATGATTCAAAAACTTAGTTTTAATTTTCCACATAAAGCATTTCAGATCAACCGATTTTCAAACTCGGTGATACCAAAGCAGTTTTGGAACCTAAACTAGTGAACTCGGTCAGACCGAGTCACAGTTCGATGGCACTGAGACTGCTAGGGTTTCACAAAGTTCTAAAATCGGTCACACCGATTAGCAATTCTCGGTCAGACCGAGATTTACTAGTGCAATGGCGTTAGCCGAATCAGTGGGACCGAGTTTTTTAACTCGGTGGGTCCGAGATGGTTTCGGCGGAAACCTAACCCTAAATTTTCAAATTGCATCTATTCTAAGGATTGTTTTTACTGGATAGAGGTGTTTCAATCGTGGCAAGAATCATAAAGAACACAATGTGCTGAGAATCAGACGAGGATAGCACTGTGATCGAGTTCATACCCTAGTTCGGCGATGAACTCGCTACGGCGGCAACGGCGGAGATGAAATCCGTTGACGGCGGCGGAGACCAGCGACAGGAGGCGGCTGGCGACGAAGTCGATGATCCGGAGACCTAGAACGCAGAGCGAGCTATGCGCCTGCGAAGAGGTTTGGGGAAAGTTTTCCAAATTTTTGCCCTTGAGAATATATAGCCCGACACTGTCGGTGTGACCGAGTGGAACAACTCGGTGGCACCGAGATGCATAACTGTTGACAGTTACAGCAACTCGGTGAGACCGAAAAGTTCAAATCGGTTGCACCGAGATTGAAAACCTAGATCAACTTAGTGATCTCGGTATGACCGAAATGGAAGAATCGGTCAGACCGAAAACACAAAGAAGTTTTGGAAGTTTAAGTCTATGACGAATCGGGGACTCCGAGTGCTCCTCAAACAGAGTGGTTCGAATCTGACTTGATCAAATTTTGTGATGTAGCATGAATAGAGTTTGAGACGAGAAAAACATAGATAGCTAGAGAAGGTTCTTAGGCATTCTTGTCCATCCACTTGGCCAAAGAAAAAGAAACCAATCAATCAAAACAACAAGTGGATGTCCTTGAATGAGTAAAATATGCAACCAACATGCTCACACAATAAAATGGCAGATAAAATATGTGGCAAAGCATGCACAACCAATTCTCACATCTATCAAACAATTGGTGAGGACTAGGTCATCTATATATGAGTATATTGACTTAGGAGTCAAATGAGAACATTTGATCATAGGTCATACTCATCGTTTAAGCTCAAGTGGGGTTACCACTTTTACATCATGCATTGATGTGTTCACATCATTAGAGTTGCTTTGACTCAATTCTTAGAGTTCAGCTCCCCCTAGATGTGAGATCCCCCCTTAGAGGGATGAACTAACCTTGGTTTTGTCGATGATGACTTCATGTAGGTGTTGAAGATGTGGATGCTCAATGTTGATGTAGATCATTTGGGGCAATCCTTTGGAGTGAGTTGCACTTTTAATACCTACATGGGTTAGTCCCACAAGGAACAAACAAGAATATCCATAGACATAGAGTGATGCACACACAAGATGATGTCCATGAAAACATTAGGTTACCTTGTCCCTTGCCTTACCAACATGAGGGCTTGTGACTCCTTGAACTAGTGCAAGATATGAAAGTTGATTGCACTTGTCCTTGCCATAATGATATGAGTGAATAATGTTGGTGGAGTCACCCTCAAGAACTCTCTAGTTCTTCTTCTTTGGGATCCACATCATCATGATGGGAATCCTTGGAGTTGTAGTTGTACTTGATGAAGTGGAACTTGACGTAGTCTTGGGAACCCACTTGACCAAGGCCTTAGGTGCTTCTTCAAATGCATCAATCTCCTCTTGAAGCTTGTCCTTGCCTTTGTTCTTGTGGTCTTGTGGTGGAAGATCATCTTGTGCTTGTGTTCCCTTGGAGGAAGTAGGATCATACTTCTCTTGTTGAGGAACAAACTTCGTCTTGGGGTATTGATCTTCTTCCCACTCAACTCCATTGGCATTGAACTTTCGTTCAAAACCAACACCTTGATTCTTCCGGTGCCTTCCTTGCTTGCGTACAACTTCCTCAAATTGCTTACTCCCGGCAAGGCTCTTGTATACACCTTTCTCTATAATTCCCTTCAATAAGCTATTTTCTTGCTCAAGTGTAACTTGGCTAAGAGAATCATTAGTGGAATCAAGAGAACTACTAGAAGCAACAATATTGGATTTAGCATTATTATTGTTACTACTAGAGGAAGAATCTTTCTTGTTCTTGTTACTAGACTTGACTTGAGGCATGTAAGTAGATAGGAGTAAACGCTTGCCAATGTAAGAAGAACTTTTCTTACGAAGATCATCATTGATTGCCTTTAAGAACTCATGCTCTTCCTCAATATTGAGCTTTTCAAAGCGTAACTTCTCATGAGCCCTTAAAAGTTCTCGATGATCTTCGAAGATAGTTTCATGAGCTAACTTAAGAGTGTTTAGTTCTTTAGTTAGAAGCTCAATCTTCTCCTTATCATTGTCATTCGTTTTATCTTGATTAGCATGATTAATTGATGTTTCATCATAGTATTCATTACTAGAGTTGTCAATAAGTAAATCATCATCACCTAACAAGTCATCTTCATCACTATTAAAATCAACATACTTGGGGTGTGTTACCTTAGGACCTTTGGCCATGAAGCATCTTCCAATTCCTTCATTTGGTGAATCAAATATGTCGTAGGAGTTGGTTGACACAAGTGCTAGACCGGCAACACCTTCATCTTGAGTATATTCGGAGTCGGAGTGATAGCTTCTCTCGGAGTGATTGTCGGAGTCGGAGCCGGATACCCATTCACCAACATGAGCTTGATGTCCTCGTTTTGTGTAGCTCTTTGATGACTTGTCCTTCCTTTCCGAATCCTTGCTTCTCCATGAGGGTCTTCGTTCATAACGATCATCTCTACTCCTTCTCTCTCTTGGTGGTGATTCTTCTCTTCTACTTCTTATTTTTGGAGAATCTTCTCTTCTTTTGTAGGGTGCCGTACACTCATTGGAATAGTGTACGGGTCTCCCACAATTGTAGCAATTGTGCTCTCGACTGGAAGATCTTTTGTCATTGTAGGACCTTGACTTAGAGCTTCTTTCTTTGCTTCTACTCTTGTAGAATTTGTTGAAGTTCTTCACCATTAAGTTCAATTCTTCATTGAAGGTTTGTTTCTCACTTGATGATGTGGGGGCTTCACATGAGGCTTTGTAAGCACCACTTGACTTGTTGTGAAGTTCCTCCTTATCCTTGAGTGACATCTCATGAGCAACAATTCTTCCAATGACTTCTGTTGCCTTGAGATCTTTGTAATTTGGCATCATTTGGATCAATGTGCACACGGTATCATACTTTCCATCCAATGCTCTTAGGATCTTCTTGATGATGAATCTGTCGGTCATCTCTTCACTTCCTAAGCCGGTAATCTCATTTGTGATAAGAGCAAGCCTAGAGTACATTTCAGCGACACCTTCACCATCCTTCATTTTGAACTTGTCAAGCTGACTTTGGAGCACATACAGGATTCCTTGACGGAGTCGGTACCTTCATGCATATCAATCAAAGTGTCCAAAATTTCCTTTGCATTCTCAAGACGACTGATTTTGTTGAATTCTTCAGGGCACAAGCCGTTGAAGAGGATATCACAAGCTTGAGCGTTGTATTGCAGCATCTTCAATTCATCCGCACTAGCTTCACGGTTCGGCTCTCTCCCATCAAAGAATTCACCTTGCAATCCAATACACACAATAGCCCAAACGGCGGGGTTATGTCCGAGAATATGCATTTTCATCTTATTCTTCCAACTAGTAAAATTAGTGCCATCAAAGTAAGGACCTCTACGGTGATAATTTCCCTCGCTAGACGCCATACTCTCCTAGGTTGTGAAACCAAGGCTATGACCACCAAAAGCTATGGAAATAAAAGCAAATGGAGACCAAAGCTCTGATACCACTTGTAGGACCTTGAAGTATGTCTAGAGGGGGGGTGATTAGACTACTTGACCAATTAAAAACTTAACCTTTTCCCAATTTTATACTTCGGAAGATTTTAGCTATCTTTGCACAAGGCAAGCAATCTTCACACAATTCAAGCAAGCATGCAAAGAGTATATGAGCAGCGGAATTTAAAGCATGCAACTTGCAAGAATGTAAAGGGAAGGGTTTGGAGGATTCAAACGCAATTGGAGACATGGATGTTTTTGTCGTGGTTCCGATAGGTGGTGCTATCGTATATCCATGTTGATGGAGACTTCAACCCACGAAGGGTAACGGTTGCGTGAGTCCACGGAGGGCTCCACCCACGAAGGGTCCACGAAGAAGCAACCTTGTCGATCCCACCATGGTCGTCGCCCATGAAGGACTTGCCTCACTAGCGGTAGATCTTCACAATCTTGTCGGAGGCTCCCAAGTGACACCTAGCCAATCTAGGAGACACCACTCTCCAAGAAGTAACAAATGGTGCGTTGATGATGAACTCCTTGCTCTTGTGCTTCAAATGATAGTCTCCCCAACACTCAACTCTCTCTCATAGGATTTGGATCTGGTGGAAAGAAGATTTGAGTGGAAAGCAACTTGGGGAAGGCTAGAGATCAAGATTCATATGGCAGGAATGGAATGTCTTGGCCTCAACACATGAGTAGGTGGTTCTCTCTCAGAACTGGTAAGTTGGAAATGTAGGTTTGTTCTGATGGCTCTCTCCACGAATGAAAAGGAGGTGGAGGAGTATATATAGCCTCCACACAAAATATAACCGTTACACACAATTTACCAAACTCGGTGGGACCGAATCGAGAAACTCTGTCGGACCGATTTAGCAAATCTAGTGACCGTTAGGATTTTCGGTGGGACCGACATGCAACTCGGTAGGACCGATATGGTTAGGGTTAGGGCATAACGAATCTCGGTGAGACCGATTACACAAACTCGGTGAGACCGATTTTGGTAATTAGCTAACCAGAGAGTTGGTCAGGTAAACTCGGTGGGACCGATTCGCTCTTTTCGGTGAGACCAAAATGTTACGAAAGGGAAATAGAGAGTTTACATTGCAATCTCGGTGGGACCGATCACTCACTTCGGTTAGACCGAAACGTTACGAAGGGAAATAGAGAGATTACAATCCCATCTCGGTGAGACCGAGATCCCTATCGGTGAGACAGATTTGCCTAGGGTTTGTGGCAGTGGCTATGACATTTGAACTCGGTGGCGCCAGATAGAAAGAATCGGTGGGCCGAGTTTGACTTTGGGTTTAGGTCATATCTGGATGTGAGAAAGTAGTTGAGGGTTTTTGGAGCATATCACTAAGCACTTGAAGCAAGAGGCTCATTAAGCAACACCTCATCCCTCCTTGATAGTATTGGCTTTTCTTATAGACTCAATGTGATCTTGGATCACGAAAATGTAAAATGTAGAGTCTTGAGCTTTTGAGCTTGAGCCAATCCTTTGTCCTTAATATTTTGAGGGATCCACTTTCATCATCCATGACATGCCTTTCATTGAGCTTTCCTGAAATATTTGTCTTGGAATAGCATTAGCTCAATGAGCTATATGTTGTTATGAATTACCAAAACCACCTAGGGATAGTTGCACTTTCAACAGGTATGACTATCTTGATTCTGTCATAAAATCGTCATGGATGTACATGCATGACAAAAAACGCGACCTACTGTGACAAACACGTATCATCAAGGAAGTGTATTTTTTTGTAGTGCCACGTAGCTCCATCTCCATGTCAATCTTTCTCTACTTCTACCGGCTTCTATTTGTGATGAGTTTATGTCTCATGAACTAGTGCTAGTACTATTATTCTAATCACACTTCTTCAATATCTTTGCCATCAGGGATGCTCAGCTCGATTTTAGTGGAACTGCACAAAAGCATCATATGATCCGAGGGTGCCAGCCGTCTTTCCTTCGACAGGTTCTACCTAGCAAGGAAATTAAATCATGTTTAGGGTTTAGGGTTTAAGTCGTAGTGACCCCATTAGTAGTTTTTATTTTGTTGTGAAGTAAATATTGGCTATGATCTGTGAACCATTGTGATGCATCAGCATGCGTGTTAGTTTTCCTTTGTATTTGGTGGAATGTTGTAACGGGGAAACCTTGGAGTAGGAATGAAAATGGAGTGGAAAGTTTCCGTTTTTCTAGAGAAAAAATGGAAACGGAGAGAAACCAACGTTTTGTTTCGTCGGATCGTGCCATCGAGCAAAACCAACATTTAAATCACGTATGTCGCGTTCGTGTCTCACCCTCCTCCATGACTCGACCCCACACGGTCGCTCGGCATGCCACTCACCGCAAACCGAGTATACGATAACTTTCCTGCCTGCTTGTCGATGGATCGCGTCATGGAGTACTAGCACTACTGGAAGAGATTGACGAGTTGGGGGAGGACAGCTAGCTGTAGCAAAGACTCCCAAGAACTTTTTACATGCATGTTGTGGCTGGCTATTGCGACCTTTGAACGCGGAGCAGTCGCGTGCACTGGGAAGTGGCACGGGCGATGCTCTCTCGATCAATGCGTTATTTCAACGCCGGCGCCAATGAGAGGTCACGTCCGCTCTTGACGGGAATGAATGTGGCACTGACCGTTTTGGGCGGGAAGCACGCGTTGGTGATGAAGAGGGTTCGGGTTGGTCAGGAGCGGGCGTGGCAGCGATCCGGACACCTGCAAACAAGAGATGATGTACGTTAATATTGTTGCGTATATAATTAACAACGTAAATAATGTGCCAGTTGGACAAATATGATTGGAGATGGAGATGGAGATGGAATTTTACGTAAACACGGATATGCATGTCTATGTTTATGTGTGTGTGCGCGATGACTCTCGCGACCTGGAAGCGGGGGCGTGTTTTTGATCGAGTTTTCTTTCTTGGTACGTTAAAAATTGTCCGCCAGTTTTCCTTTCTTTTTTCCGGGAACGCGCGTATTCTATTTAAAACCATTGCTATGGAGATTCTTTTTACTCCATTGTATATACAGCCTCTTGTTTGGTAGGGTTTCTCGCGTCTCACTCTCTCACCCTCTCCATGTCAAAACAAGATGACAGTGTCCACCCTATCTCTCCCGTCCGCTGCGGAAGGTGAGGAGGTGCAGCATTGATTTTGTCGCTGTCAGCGATGGACGAAGCCGATGCGCACCGTCCTCTCGGAGCCTGCGCTGGCGCGGACGAAGGTCCTCTACGCCCTTGTTCGCTGCCGTCGTGTGGGCAGATCCCGCCTGCCCGCCTACCTGAGGTATAACTTCTTGTACTCGTCCAGCTCCCCAGGTCGCTGCATGCGGGTTTTCTTCTATGCGACTACTCCCTAGCTCCCCATGTATAGTAGCTAGGGTTCGTCGGCTGGTCCAACATCACCTACTATTATAGAGGAAATGCCACTCGAAAAGTTGTCCTGATTTATGCCTCGGTGGAGGTATACATGTTGTTTCAACAAAAAGTACATGGTGGTTGTGCGGTCATTGTCCATATGCTCCTATTGTTGCTGCTAATCTAATACTATCACTGGTCAACTGAAGAAATGCTTTTTTCTCGGGTATCCTGGTTTAGTTCCCATCAAGATAATCATGATGCTTCTGTTTGTTGGTGTACTTTTCATGAATTCTTATTGAGAATTGAGATCTCGTTGTTAATCTTGTACCACTGCCAAAACAAAGTAGCAACACTATATCCCTTTTTTATATTTTTGCAAACAGTGATGCGTATCTCCATACCCGGGCATGTCTTCCTCAGTTTAGTGGAACTAGACAAAATTGGATGGCCATTGTTGTTCCGCCTCACTGTCCTCTGCCACGTGGTTCTTCCTTCCTCAAGATTGATTAATGAGAAGAAACAGACCACAGTGAGGGTTTGTCGAACTTCATAGGTGCCTCACCCAAACGTGATGCCAAATGGATGATGCATCACCATGATGATCTATCGATGCTCATGGTTGTGCCTCATGGTTGCGTCGGCTGGCGAAGCTGATCGATTTTCCATAAAAACAATTTGTCTTCCATCAGTGCTCTTTGCTTGTTACCCACAAAGATAATATCCTTCATCAGTTCACCTTGGTTGCATTGGAGACGCAGTCATCTTTCACGTTGGTGTAATTTTATCACACAATTGGTTATGAACCAAATGTTTCCTCGAAGAAGGATCGACGTTGGTACTAAGAGCATAAGTTTTGTATTGATTTCTAAGCCTTCTCACAACTTTGTCTTCAACTCCCCTGTAATTTTATTTTTCCAGCTATTAACTTTGATTAAAAAATGGTGTGGACTAAAAACCCAGATGGACATAGTAGCCCTCCATTTTTATTTACTCCGCATATTAGATTTGACTGAAGTCAAACTTTGTAAAGTTTGACCAAGTTTAGGCCGAACACAACAAACCATAATTACTGAGAGAGGGAAAGTTGTACATACTCTCAAACCTTTCCGATAATTGAAATTAAAATTCTTTATTTGTACACACTCTCACACATTTCCGATAATTTGTCACATGTGTGGTTGTTCACTTAAGGGAGTACCGCACGTGAAGGACATGAAGTGCGACCAGGACGCGTGGATCGTTAGTTCATCGGAAGTACTAGTAGTTTTCTTCACTGGTACGTTAAATAAAGAGTTTTGTTTCGTACTTACACAATTTAAAACGATTTTTATGGAGATAATAAGAAAACCACTCCACTATATATTAGTAGTATACACGAGTACTATATGGACGCAACTTCATTGACTTAGTGCACCTGCCTTTGGGTTTATGACAGGTGGGCCCAAAATGTGGATGGCCCACCTGTCATACAACCAAAAGCAGGTGCAGTTAAGGCACCGGAGCTCAGTCTGTACTATAGTATATATGTAGTACTATATAAGCTGGAGCCTCAGCGCTTGTTTGCTAGGGTTTGCACTCTCCAGACTCTCGCCGCACTACATATATATATACACGCTGGAGGCTCAATGTTCCTTAGATAGGGTTTGCTATATTCACAGTCTCTCACCCTCTTCACTAGATCTAAACAAGGCTGTGTTAGCCTCTTGTCTCTCTCTCCCCCCTCACAGCTGGTGAAGGAGGCATCTGGATCCCGTCGCACCGGGAAGGGGAGGAGGTGCAATGTTCACTCTATCGCCTTTGGCGAGGGAGGCAATCCACTGCCGGCTGTGCTGTTCTCTTTCACCCAGCGCCTGTGTAAGAGGGCCACCGACCCCTTCTTCCTCGCTGCCGTACGTGGTGTGGGCAGATCCGGCCTCCCGCCGCACGCCTTGCCACATCCCGACGACCCTAAGGTATAAGTTTCTTTGAAACCGTCACTGCTCTAGCTGCATGCAGATATTTTTTGATTATGTAGTCGAATCTAGGTCTTGGTTCAAAGAGGAAAGAAGGGTGCAGTGGGGTGGAGCATGAATCTAGGACGTGGTTCAATGAGGAAAGGAGGGAGAGAAAGTAGTATAGACTGGCTATCCAGCCGCTTTGTTGGTCGAAAAGGGAAAAAGGGGGTAACCCAGTACACACATCTGTAAGGAACCGATCTCTTTGTTGAAAAGGGAAAGAAACTGGGGGGTCAGGTAGTTTGTACAGGACTAGGTTTGCTACTCTCACATAGGAAAAAGGTTCAAGGAGAACAAATATGGGACCAATGCAGATATGTGTGGACGCACATGGTGCTGGCATGTCCCATGTCCCATGTCCCATACAACTATCTTGCTGTTGTTAATCTAAGAATGCTGCTGGAAAATTGAAGCAATGCCACTGTTAAAAGTAAATTACATTTTTAGCGAATGTTGTTTTCAGAGAATGTCTCTGTTAATATGAATCAATGCAACCGTTTTAGAAATGCTACTATCCTACTTTGTTTTCCATCAAGATAAGTTAGACGCTTCTTTTTGTCGCCGTTTGTTTCATCCTCCTTTATTGACCAGTAATTGTTTCCTTTTTTGCCTCTGTTAAAACAGGGATATCTATTCAAATTTTTTTGCGGGGGTAAAGGGAGTTTTATTGCAAATTCATAGAGTTTCAGTGCAACTACAGAAAATGAGATTGGCTTTTCTATTCGTGTTGGCAAATTCATACGTGATCTTGTGTGCGTCATGACACATTGGTACTAGCCTTCATCCGCATGATCGTGCGGTGTGTTTTGAGATGCTGTGCTACTTGTATTGGTACTATTTTAAATAAATGTTGAATTGAAGCTATTGTATTGCTCTCTTTTCCCATTAAGTAGTGAACAAAAATGGTACCAACCCAGACATGATGCTTGTTGCTTTGTTACAACAAACTCTGCGTCACCCCCTTTATAAGTAGATGGAAGCACATGGTGTTGTTGCGCCCACTCTCCCCTGGAACTTTTTATGCTTTTTGTTAATCTAATGTCGCTGGTAAAATTAATCAATGCCACTCTCGGAATTAACTACTGAATCTTAGTTCAAAACTGCAACACTTGTTAGGGATTGGCGGAATTACCATTTTTGTGGCTGCATGTTTCATCCTCCTTTATTTGCCAGTAATTGATTCCTTTTTTGCCTCTGTTAAAACAGGGATATCTATTCAACTTGTTGCTATTGCGACATTTTGCTTCGCTACGCGAAAAACTTATGTTTTAAGAGTGTTTTGTGCAGTTCAACTTGAATGGCACATCGGCGATTTTGCTTAATTTTGGTGGAACTACACAAAAGGAGATCGGATTTTCATATATGTGTTAGGATTTTGTTCAAATCCTCCTCTCGAGATATTTCAAATCTTGGTCAAGAAAGGTTAGTGCCGACTTTCATCCACATGATGTTGTAGTGTGCTTTGAGATGTTGTGCTACTTGTATTGGTACTGTTTTGGATAAATGTTGAATTGAAGCTATTGAACTACTGTATTTTACCATTAAGTGAGCAAAAATTGTTCCAACCCAGACATGATGCTTGTTTCTTTGTTACAACAAAACTCTACATCACCCCCTTTATAAGTAGATGGAAGCACATGTTGTTGTTGCGCCCACTCTCCCTGGAACTGTTTATGCTTTTTGTTAATCTAATGCCGCTGGTAAAATTAAGCAATGCCACTCTTAGAATTAATTAACTATTGAATCTTAGTTGAAAACTGCAACACTTGTTAGGGATTGGCGGGATTACCATTTTTATGGCCGCATGTTTCATCCTCCTTTATTGGTCAGTAATTGATTCCTTTTTTGCCTCTGTTAAAACGAATCAGTCGCATTGTTTTAGGAATGGTACTATCCTGCTTTGTAGTTCTTTCTACATGTTTAACCAAGGTATTGTTAAGATAATGTCTGTGTTAAAATGAATCAGTCGCTTTGTTTTAGGAATGGTACTTTTCTCCTTTGTCGTTCTTTATACATGTTGAAACAAGGCATTGTTAAGATAATGTCTCAGTTAATATGAATGAATCACACTGATGGAGAATTTCTACTCTCTTGCTTTGTTTCCTATTAAGATAAGGTAGATCAGTAGATGTTTTTCTTCTAGGAGTACAAGTCATCAACCGTTATTTCCCAGTAATTGTTTCCCTTATACCTATTGCTGCTTACAGGGATATCAAAATTAAAGCTCGGTTTTATTCTAACTTTGATTTTAGTTGAACTAGACAATAGGAGCCAATGTGTCTAAGGCAAACTGCTGCAATAGTGGGTCCAGTTGGTCTTACCACTTTGCAGAAAGAAGCAGTCACTGTTTGCGCTACATTACAGAAAGAATGATCGAGAAGCTTTACAGAGTATTAGTAGACGCTGGTGACATGACTAGTCTGCAGAGAGCATAGGCAACTCTACAACAGGTGGAGTGCACTGGGAAAAAAGTGCCCAAACAAGTGCAAGAAGCCATGACAGGACTCCAAGTCTGTAAATGTCATTCTAAGCAACAATGATGGGGCATCTGGGTATGGTAATCTGTTTACCGTACTTTCAGTTTGTTAGTCCACCGATTGGTGGGTTGACACGGGGGCCAATATTCATGTGTGTGTTGATGTGTCTTTGTTTTCTTGCACATATAAATACGAAATCCACAGGGATGCTCAGCTTGATTTTAGTGGAACTGCACAAAATGTTTAGATGGTTTGTGTCCTCCATAATACTTCATCATGCACAGTATATCGAATGGTTCTGTAATCATTCATTGTCACCTTGAGCCACCGGACTATCAGTTGACAAACTGATGACAAACCCTGCATGTTCCACAATCATAGGCATTACATATTTTGAATGGGAAAAGCTTGTCAAAGTTTAATCATTTATGTTAGCAAAATACATTAGTTTAATATATTGGAATTGGAAAACCTTGTCAAATTTTGATCATTGATGTTAGCCAGAAGACATGCATTTGATATTTTTGAGTGGGACGCCCTTTGCTATGAGCAACGTCGATCGTTTTTCCTATTCATGTCTTCAGTTCAGAAATATTTACTCTACTGAGATGCATATATAGTCACATGAATGTTGACTTATGTAAGGTATTTTAAGAGTTTGTTCTGAATGTTGTCTATGTGATGCCAGGCCTTGTGAGTTTGATTGCAAAATTGAGCTTGGAATGTTGTGCCATGCGGCATCACGAGCTGTTCACCGTGCCTCCTAAGAATAATGCTTCATATTGTTTTGCACGTTGAGCTAATGCCTGTGATTTGCATGTTATGAAGATCATCCTCTTTTGTTGTTTCTGTGCTCAAGAAGTTCATTGTCTTATGTTTCATTCATAGCCTATACGACAACTCAGGTAGGTTAGAGGTGAAACCACATGATCTTCTGACCAACTCATCATCTTAGGCCGTGATTGGATCGTCGTTTTCCAACCAAAACCGCTTGTAAAACTGACGCTTGTAAATAAAAGCAGATGGTCTCGGGTGAAGCGCTTGGTTGGTCGATTTCGACTAGTAAAATATACATCGGTCTCTCAAATTACACGTGTAACCCGGCGGTTTTACTTACAGACCTCAGGCCATG
>NC_041385.1:225282652-225286719 GCF_002162155.2 Triticum dicoccoides
TTTCTGTTTTCTGTTTTCTAGTTTTTTTATGCTTTTAGTTATAGAAATGTTAGATGAATTAGATATATATAAATGTTAGATTAATGTCAAAGTTTTAGATGAATTATATTACTGTCAAATGTTAGATGAATTAGTTTTTTATACTTTTAGTTAGGTGAATTAGATATATTAATGTTAGATGAATTAGTTTTTTATACTTTTGTCAAATGTTAGATGAATTAGCTAGATATATTAATGTTAGATGAATTAGCTTCATATCATATGTCAAAGTTTGATCATATGTCAAAGTTTGAATTTTGACATATGCAACATTTGATCATATGTCAAAGTTTGAATTTTGACATATGCAGCATTTGATCATATGTCATATGCAACATTTAATAAGGGATTTATCAAGAATACCCCCATTAATAAGAGGTTTATAAAGAATGCCCCGTTATGGATGTGCATAATTAAGTTGATCCATATTTTTCCTGATCTGATCTATGCTTCTATATGTGCACGTCCTCTTGTGTTAAAGTATTGAAGAAATCCATGGTTTCATCATTAGCTGGAAGTAACAGGCGCATGATGGTACAAAAGTTTCCAAACTTATTTTGGAACGGAGTCCTGATAGGAAATTTTGCTTTTTGGTATGAAGTTCAGCGAAGGCCTTCCAAATAGCGATATTCTAAAGGCTCTTGCTGAACTTCGTACCAAAAAGCGAATTATCTTATCCGGGACTCCGTTCCAAAACAACTTTGGAGAGCTTCGTACCATCATGCACCTATTACTTATGGATAATGATGAAGCCATGGTTTTCTTGAATCCTTTAACACTAGACAACGTGACATATAGAAGGGTAGATGAGATCAAGAAAAATATGGACCATTTTCTGCACATCCAGAATGGCACCATTTTGTTAAATCCCTTAAAGGTTAAGAGAATCCATTATGATTCTGAATCCTGTTCCTATAGCCAGGGACTAGAGGTTTTCCTCGTATATAAGAAATCACAATCCAATAATTTAAAAATGTTACATTTGCATATAGAATTTGTTCTCGACGTCAATGATGCCCGGCCCGCATCCTTGTCGTCGACCCGTTCGCGATGACGTCCTGCTTCAGAGGCGCCATGTCCGGGACTGGGCTCCGTTGGGCTGGCACTGGGAGGTGCTACCTTCAGGGGCACGCATCTTGGTGAGGAATCCGGGTCCCGTCGTTGCCCGGAGCATCTTTGGTGGCAGGTGCATGGGACACATTCGATGCGGGGGCTGGCGTCCCCTGCGGAGGTGGTACGTCACCGTGTCAAGGAGGAGAATGAGCACGTCCGTCTCTACATGGTTGCGTTGGACGTCAGGTTCTCCAATACCTGGCAGGTTCTTCAGGGATCTCACCCGAGCTATGATCTTGTGGTGGTTCCTTCTCTTTGGGTGTCCACCGCGACTCAACTAGATTATTCTATAGTATTCAATCTGCATTAGCTAGCGATGTATTCAAGATATTCGAGATGATGTATTCGAGATTATATTATTTGATAATATTCGAGATGATGTATTCGAGATTATATTCGATGATGCATATTATCTACTATATTTATTTTTACCTTTCGAGATGCATATCTATTATCTACTATTATTTGAGATGCATGTCAATTATATACTATTATTCGAGATGCATACTAAATTGTTTTATATTTCTTCTGGATAGTTAAATAAAAGCTATGGTGGACAAAACCAACAAAGAAGGAGAAGAGGCCATGTTCGAGATCATATGCTTCCCGAGCCGGCCAGACGAGAATGAAGAAGATGGCGGCTCACAGTATCTAAACAATACCGGGGAGGGTGATATGATATTCGATGAAGATGAACAAAGGGATGAAGTCCAGAACTATGATGATCTTCAAATAACAAACACGAGTGAGGTATATTTATATAAGCAGGCATCTGGTGATCGTCACATGTTTTAATTGATTTGTATATATATTAACGAACTGATCTTTCTTCTTTCAGCCCTCCCGATCGAGCAAATCTTCTACAGGCAGCAGGACAGTGCGAAACCCAGCCAAAAAGTTGAAGGATGGCGTAAAGTACAACATCGATGCCATCAAATCTAATGGCGAACCGCATGAGCCTAAGAAGAATGCGGGCAAGTTCATTCGTCAGTGCAGAATTCTCGTGAAGGAACAAATCTCGATCTCCATTCAAGAATGGAAGAAGCCAGCAAAGAACATCCAGATCTTACTTTTGTCGAACAAAGAGGAAAAGATTGGCTTTGGGAATCTCTCATGTCACATTTCACGCTACCAGGTCATTTCACACCTGCAGATGTGGAGAAAGTCAAGAACGCTGCTCTTAGGAAGATGGCAATAGCGTTCAACAACCACAAGAAAACTATATGGAACAAGTACGTCGAAGGAGGAAAGAAGACTCCAGAATTCAAGGGAACACTGGAGAAGGCAAGAGATCACTGAGACGATTTCGTGAAATTCAAGGAACTGGAAGTAGCTCAGGGACGGTCAAGAATAAACAAGATCAATGCCGCGAAAAAGATATGGCACCATCAGCTAGGGCCAGGTGGCTACGAGGTGGCCCGGCCTAAGTGGGATCTCGCTAAGCAACATATGGTGGATGCAGGGGTCACTCCAGTTACATTGGGTTGGGCCCTAGGGTCAGGACTTGGTTCTATGTGCATGGGGGGACGTTGGACCCAAAGACGGGCGAGGTTTTGGAGCAGGCAAGTCTTAAAGAAGCCACCGACAATTTACTTGTTGCAATAGAAGAGGCACGAACGGGGGTGTTCACGCCCAACAGAGAGAACGACGAGCTTACATGCGCCTTGAAGAACCCTGAACACCCGGGAAGAACACGAGGCAAAGGCGTTGTCCCATGGTTTGAGGGGTTTGCGGACTGGAACACGGACTACAGAAGTCGTGCGAGAAGGAAGATGGCGGAGGATAAGAATGTAAGCTGGAGGAGGAGCAAAGGAAACAGGTAGCCTACCGCCTTCAAGGCCTAGAATCAGCGCACGCGGAGTTGGCACTCCTTTCCAGCGGCAGCAGCAGCAGATCGATGAAATTAGCTAGGAAAGGGGGTCTCAGCAGCGGCAGCAGCTAGCGGATCCAGCATTAGATAGCACCTTCCCATCCATGCCGAGAAGCAACGTGGGTTCCGCCCCGGTGACGAGGCACTGCTGGATAGATACCCTATGGATAACACTAATTGTGAGCTACACTTTAAAATGAAGAGCATATCCATGAAGGTGGCGGACGGCGTTGCTTATACCAATCCCCCTAAAGCAACCTTCCATTGCAATCTGATTCCAGCTGGCCATGCTTCGTGTCGCGGTTGATGAAGTAGTGGAAAAATATTCGGGGCTAGAGCTTGACATTCCTGGAGGTGATGATGAGCGCACACTCGGAGAGGCCATACATCATATCATTCTATGGAGAAAGGATTGCATCATCTTTCCAAGGCCACCGACACCGCGTCAGCCGGCTCCTCCTCCAAGTCCACCACCGCGTCAGCAGTCGACTCCAGCTCCTCGAAGTCAGCCACCGCCTCTGCAGACTCCTGCTCCTCCAAGTCCGCCAACGTGTGTGCCCACTCCTGCTCCTCCAAGTCCGGCACCGCGTGAGCCCACTCCTTCTCCTCCAAGTCTAGCACCAGGTCAGCCCAGTCCTCCTCCTCCAAGTCAGGCACCGCGTCAGCCATCTCTGCCGCCTAAGCAACAGTGGAAGAGAGTCGTCGTAGCTCCGGTGGCTAGCGATACAAGTACAGGAGGTAAGAGATACCAATTTGGTCCAAGCCTCAAGCCTCTTCCTCGTCGGCCTTACGACCTGACTGAGGAGGAAAACAAAGCCGAAGTGCAAGCCCAACCAAGGGCCCATTTTGGACCGAAACCGCCACCGCTGCCAAAGGAGATTGTACCTGAGCATGTCGTTGACCACTTTATTCATATGACTAAAGCACCGGCTCCCAAGGATGTTGACTCAGACTATGAGCGCCAAATCAAGAAGTCATATCAAGCACAAAAAAAGGAGGCGAGCTCGAGCTCAAGCCAAGCAGCTGCCAAAAAGCCGGAAAACTG
>NC_041385.1:225287027-225313587 GCF_002162155.2 Triticum dicoccoides
CACCAACACATGTGAGTATCGGCTCCGATCAGTTGGTAATAACTGACGCTCATAGAAGGATGGTTGAAGAGGCCGGTGTCACTGTTTATCAACTCCTAGAGCTCAAGCCCATAGATATGATTAAAGAGGATGAAGTAAAACAGAAATATGTCCGCGGCCAACCTATGGTCAAGCCTGAGGAGGTCAAGAAGCTCTTAACGAGAATGTATGAATTGCATGAATGGTACATGAAAGAAACCAAGACTACCGATCGAGAGTCCCTCATGGTGAAAGTCAGGCCAGAGCATTACTTTCATGAAAAAGATTTGTGGGTTGAGTTTCAAGAAATGTTTCAGTTATTCAATCAAGACGCATTCGACAAATCTATCGTCAGTTGCTATTGTCTGTAAGTGATTTCTTTCTATAATTTAATTAAGTCTCTAGCTAGTTGTAGTGCTCGTTGATCATTACCTATAATTATCCTCACTATATTCTTTTTTGTGGTATTATGCAGAATGAAGATGTATGAAATGAAAAAAGCTGGACGCTATGGCATTGGGTTCATTGACCCAAACACCATTAATGAAGAGACTTGGACACGTGAGTATGATCGACCATACACAGAGAAAAGCTTGCTAGAGTTCTTGAAGCGCCTAAATACCTGTCCAGATATACTACTTCCTTACAACTTCGGGTGAGTCACACTGTCTTGTACTATAAATTCTGTTTTTGCTTACTAGCTAGATGTTAATAAGTGTAGACGGTTTAATTAGGGTAGTTGATGAGTTATGCACATGCCCGCTTAATTTATACATGCAAACGTGTGCACATGCAGTTTCCACTGGATCTTTTTAATCATTCAAGTTGACGAGGGAAAATTTAAAGTACTGGACTCACTACTTAAAGAAACTACTGACTACCAAATCGTGAAGGGGATGGTCGACAGGTAATTTCAATCATTATTGAAATATATGTCGGCCTCTTTAAGTTCGGCATTTCCTGATATCAACTAATTAATAATTCCTTTATTTATTTTCTTTGCCGGCGGGCAGGGCTTGGGAAAAGTTCATCAAACAGGTTGATGGCCAATGGAAACAAAAGCTGACACGACGTCGACCCGAGGTAATTAATTAAGTAGTACTAGCTAGCTAGCTAACATATCTTTAATTCTAGTTTCCATACCATTATCATGCTTGATTAGTTAATTATTATCTGATTGATTCTATTCTAGTAAAGGCCATGAAGCAGGCGTCGGGGACTGATTTATGTGCATACTACATTTGCCAGAACATTCGCATGATGGCGTCCGAAAGGAGCAGAGATGATAGACAACAATGGGTACTTTTACCAGAACACTATTCACAATTTTTACATCATTATCTAATATATACACACACAACTAATACATGCATATTGATCTCCTTCTTTAAAGATGAAGTACATGCATGATAAGCTCCACCAGAGAATCGCGTACGAGCGATTAAGAGGAAATAGCAGGATTATTGCTCGACCATGTCATAGATCCCAAAGGAGAATTCCATTACCCGCTACCGCAGTAATGCCTCCATGTAATGATCTGAAAATTGTAGGAGAAATTGTATATACCAACTTGTATGTATATATATATATATATATATATATATGTGTGTGTGTGTGTGTGTGTGTGTGTGTGTGTGTGTGTGTGTGTGTGTGTGTGAATGGTCATGCGAGAAATTCGATGATATATATATGATCGGTTCTATGAGAAATTCTATTCATATATATGCATAACGTGTACAATATGTAGTAGCGTAAAATATGTTTCAAATGAAAAAGAATTAAATGGAAAACACAAAATTAAAAGAAAAAATAAATCATAAAACCAAAAACCCCTAAACCTTTTAGTCCCGGTTAGTGTTACCAACCGGGACTAAAGGTCTTCCAGCCCCCAGCGCGGGCTCGTGTCACGTGGTGGGCCTTTAGTCCCGGTTCCAGAACCGACACTAAAGGGCCTTACGGACCGGGAATATAGTCGTTTCTGCACTAGTATAGTCATCCAAAAGTAACCTTTGAAAATAGGTGTTGACCCAATCCATGTAATATCATCTAAGAGAGAAAACGATGGTTACAAGACAAGGTATATGGACCTAAGTTTTCAACTACTAGGTGTTGCAGAATTTAGCATTCCTAACATTCAGTCCTATTTGGGAAGTACTACATGCAACAAAACAATAGGTTATAATGATCAAGGTTCCACTTGCTTGGTATTGACGATTTTTCAATCTCACAACCATACAATACAAAACCAACATGCAACAAGTGCAGTGCATGATGTCAGTGTCATTGTGTTATGAGTCATGTGTCAGTATTAACTCTTAAGAGTTTGGAGAATAACATAGTGGTTGTCACTTGGAATATATGTGACATAACGGTTCACATGCAAGTTTCAATAGCAAAAGGGTTTATCACATAAGGAGTATGTGATGCCAAGTTGTGGTTGCCAGAATTATCAAAAGGAATCCTCCAACTGGAGCCATGTTCTATGGACAATGGATAACCAAGTCCATGTTTAAGTTTGAATGACAATCCAAACTTGTTGGCCTTTCATGAGTTTGAATGCACACAAGCTGTTTGGCTTCAACAACCTCGTTCGCCTTACAATTCAATAAGGTTCACCTCATTTGAATTTAAACTAAAATAATTTTTTAATTAATACTCTTCCAGATCCCCCCTCAAGTTTTAATTAAATTCAGGTTATAATTATTCTACTAAAGTCAAAGACAAACCCAAAACAATTACTAATTTAATTTATTTTAATTCAAGTTTAGACGAAGTCAATAAAATCCAAGATCATTCACTAAGTTCAAATCATACCCAAATCTTAATTTAGTTCAAACTGAACACAGATTAAGTTTAATACCCTAGAGTCAATTATTAACTCCAAATAAATAGTAGGTTTTAAATTATAGCCAAATGAAAGTTGAACCGAAACAAAATAATAATGGAATCCTAAAGTCACTATAAATGCAAGAATATTTACTAGTCAAATTATAGGATTCTAAACTATGTTGCAAACTAATTATTCCACTAAATATTTTTTACAAGGTTAAACTAAATTAGGTCTTAATACTATTTGAATTATGCCTGCTGCTAAACTATATTTAAACTTAAAGCTTAAATTATTTAAAATTAAACTACAATAAGCTAAGTTAAAACTACATTTCACCAGGTCCATTTTGCAAAAAGAATCAATTAATTTGGATTTATAAATGAGCAAATTATGTCGTATTTAAATTTAAATTCATGTTGTTAGAATTCAAATTCTAAACTATTCAAATTCTAAATTTTATTAGTCTAGGTGAAAGTTCAATTCATAAGGATCATTTAACAAAAATATCTCTATTTTTTGACTTACAAAAAAAGTTATGATGTTTCTAAGTTACATGGGATATTCTTGTAAAACTACCAATTAATTAAACTAAACCGAAGTCATGTGGATAAGGCAGGGCCACGTGGCGCAATGTGATTGCCCCATACCGATTCACACAAGTGAGTGCTTGTGGAACGTTCGATCTCAATCCAACGGCCAGAAATAGATTGTCTCACCTCGAGGTGGACCCCCCTTCCCATTTATTAGGTGATGGCAGATTTCTCCAAAGCGAGCTCCTCTAGATGAACCAAGCACTACAAAAAAAGACACATCCGTGACATTTTGGGCCGAACGATTTTTTTTTCTGTCATACATATGACACTTCTATGACGATAATTGTGACAAAACCCGGTATCATCATAGATGTGGTGGGCTCCTACTTCTATGACAAAAAATCATGACAGAAAATGGGCTTTTCATCCCGGGTGGGCCGGAGAGCAGCTGCATGACATTCTTTGGGCCGTCCATGACAGAAAAAACTGTGGTAGAAGCGAGGGGGAGAAAATTTTTGAGGAGTTCCCGGTTACGGTGGGAGGTCGGGGGCTGAGCGATGCGTGTTTCTCTCGTACACGTACGCACGTGTGTGTGCGATGCATTGGCTCTCACAGAACCCGAGCGAGGCGTTGGGCTCTAACTGAACACGAGCGATTGCACTGCAGGCTACGCGTTACTGAACCCGATCGATCGATCGATGGCTGTTAACTGAACCCAATGGAGCGATTCCTTCGCTACTGCTGCTAACTGAAGCCGATTGATTGGATGAATAGTGAGTGTTGCAGGGGGGTTTGGATGAACAGTGAGCGGTGGCGTTGCCTCTAGATGAACAGGACCCCGTGGTGTGGAGGGCTGGATGAGCAGTAGACGGTGGAGGGGTGCCCGTGGAGGGGTGGTTGAACAGGACCCTGTGGTGTGGAGGGATGGATGAACAGTAGACGGTGGAGGGGTGCCCGTGGAGGGGTGGTTGAACAGTATCCGGTGGAGGCTGGATGAACAGGAGCCCGTGCAGGCTGAAGGAGGTCGACGGTAGCCCGTGGAGGCTGGAGGAGGTCGATGGTGGAGATGAATAGTATCCCATGGAGTCCCGTTTTGCGGTGCGCCACACCCCTCCCGATGAACAGGACCCCAGTTTCGACCGTAGGAGGTCCGTTTCGTCCGTTTTGCGGTACGCCACACCCCTCCCGATCAACAGGACCCCCGTTTCGATCGTAGGAGGTCCGTTTCGTCCGTTTTGCGGTACGCCACACCCCTCCCGATCAACAGGACCCCCGTTTCGACCGTAGGAGGTCCGTTTCCTCCGTTTTGTGGTACACCACACCCCTCCCAATCAATAGGACCCTGTTCCGAACGTAGGAGGTATGTTTCCTCCGTTGTGCGATACGCCAGGCCTCGTTTCCATCGCCTGTTCCATCCAAGCCCTCCCGATGAACACGACCATGCATTCCGTTCCGACCCAACCGGTTGGCTCCCCATGAACACGACGACGATGCTGTTTCTCTGTTTCGACCCAACCATGTACGTATGCGCGAGTAGGCATTCGAGACCCTGCCCGTATGTACGTACGTGGCCATATTTTCTTTCTTGCAACCTCGCCGCTGTACGTGCGTGTAGATGCTACGTGCGCGCCTCTACTACGACACGTGCGCGCCTCTACATCGACCAGTATGTACGTACATGTTCGCGACCAGAATGACAATGCTACGTACGCTTCGACCAGGTGGGTCCCGACTGTCAGGCACTTCCTTGCCTGCGAAGATGTAGCTGGTGGGTCCCAGCAGTCAGGGGGGCGAATCGTTTTTTTGCCCGGACGCACTTCCTTGCGTGCGAAGATGTAGCTGGTGGATCCAGCAGTCAGGGGGGCGAATCATTTTTATTTTTGCCCGGACGCACTTCCTTGCGTGCGAAGGTGTAGCTGGTGGGTCCCAGCAGTCAGGGGGGGAACATTTTTTTCATGAAATACGGTGGCCCGTCCGGTGGGTCCCCGCTATCAGGTGGAGGAATAATTAATTATTTTGCGTGTAATAAGGAGGCACTTCCTTGCTGCAGCAGTGGACCCAGCTGTCAGCGTCTCCACGCACAGTACTCTTCCGATGGAAGTCGGTTGTTGACCACATTGACCACGCCGCACCGAGAGCACCACGGCGGTGGACGACGGTGAGGCCTAGGAAGGGGATGACACGGAGGCAGGGAAGACTCGGCAGTTGTTTCCCACGCGGAGGGGAGTACGACTGTACGAGGGTTTACTGGTTCGTCTGCCGTTGCCGGAGAATAACAGCGGGTGTGGGTGAGTAGAGGGATGGCTAGGACAGCGATGGGAGTACGGTGGGGCGGTGAGGCCTGCGCGGCAGCACAGCCGGCCGCGGGAAGGAGGGAGCAGGCAGTCCCGCCGGCGCTTGTTTGAGCGGCTGGAGCAGGAAGAGCAGAGATTGAAGAAGCACGACGGCCGTTGGATGGACATCCAACAGTCACTGCTTGTGCGTCAACCTTTTTTATAGGAAAGCCTCAAATCTGTGGAAAATAGCATACATGCCATTATTTCTAATAATTTACAGCTCATTTGCCAAATCTTAAGGTTTTTTTGGAGCTCATATTATTTTTGTTAGCATTACAGCCCATATTGTGGCCACGGTTAAAAAATTATACGAAATTTTGCATATTTCGCTGCGGTCCGAACTGTTTTTAATCCCGAAATTTCGACTCACATTCAAACTGATTTTAAAAATAAATGTATATCAATATAAAATCCAACAAATTCTCCACGCATAAAAATTAATGTAATTTAAAATCTTGAAATGAAAAAAAAGATATTTGAAACTAATTGTCGGTTTGATGTGTTTTAAAAATGTACAGCCCATTTCTCATTACTGATGGGCCATTTTCTCAGCCAGCCGAATGAAAGCTCTCCTCGTCTTGAAAGATTTGCAGCCCAACAGGCCTGACAAAGCGACTTACTTGGCAAATCACAAAGAAACTGGGATGTGGCCGTGGACCCAGCTGTCAGCCTCTCCACGTACAGTACTCTTCCGATGGAAGTCGTTCCTTGACCACATTGACCACACCGCACGGAGAGCACCACGGCGGTGGACGAAGGCGAGGCCTAGGAAGGGGACGACGCGAAGCCGGGGAAGACGCGGCAGCGGAAGCCCGCGCGGAGGGGAGTACGAGGGTTCACTGGTTCGACTGTGGTGTGAGGCTGTCGTCGCCGCAGGGCCTGGCCAGCGGTGGGAATAGTAGGGGCGGTGAGGTCTCTACGGCAGCACAGCCGGCCACGGGAGGCAGGAGCATGTGGCACGACCGGCGCTGCTTTGGGCGGCTGGAGCAAGAAGACCAGAGGTTGAAGAAGCACTACAGCCGTAGGATGGACATCGTACGGTCACTGGAGCTAGAATCGTTCATATTGACTAAGTTGACAAAGCCCTTTGTCCCCGTCAACTTAGTAGGCCCACAAGTCAGCCTCCCACCAAGGTGGGTCCCAGCTAGCCGGGGGAGTATTCATTTTTTTGTGCGTAATAAGGAGGAACTTCCGGTGGGTCCGAGCTGACAGCGGGGGGAACGTTTTTTCGCGAAATACGGTGGCCCGTCCGGTGGGTCCCAACAGTCAGGGGGAAACAATTTTTTCGCAAAATACTGGTGGCCCGTCTGGTGGGTCCCCGCTGTCAGGTGGAGGAATAATTATTTTCTGCGTAATAAGGAGGCACTTCCTTGCGACTGTCGTGGACCCAGCTGTCAGCCTCTCCACGTACAGTACTCTTCCGATGGAAGTCGGTCGTTGACCACATTGACCACGCCGCGCCTAGAGCACCATGGCGGTGGATGACAGCGAGGCCTAGGAAGGGGACGACGTGGAGCCGGGCAAGACGCGGCAGTGGATGCCCACGCGGAGAGGAGTACGAGCGTTCACTGGTTCGGCTGCGGTGTGAGGTTGCCGTCGCCGTAGAATAACAGGGGGTGTGGGTGAGTGGAGGGATGGCCTGGCCAGTGGTGGGAGTAGTATGGGGGCGGTGAGGCCTCCGCGGTAGCACAGCCGGCCAGGGGAGGTAGGAGCAGGCGGCACGACCAGCGCTGTGATACGTCTCCGTCGTATCTATAATTTTTGATTGTTCCATGCCAATATTATTCACTTTCATATACTTGTTGGCAACTTTTTATACTATTTTTGGGACTAACATATTGATCCAGTGCCCAGTGCCAGTTCCTGTCTGTTGCATGTTTTTTGTTTCGCAGAAACCCAATATCAAACGGAGTCCAAACGGGATAAAAACGGACGGAGATTTTTTTGGAATATTTATGATTTTCTGGAAGTAAAATCAACGCGAAACGGTGTCCAGGGTGGTCACGAGGTAGGGCGGCGCGCCCTACCCCCTAGGCGCGCCCCTGACCCTCGTGGTCCACCCGTAAGGCGGTTGACGCTCTTCTTTTGGCGCAAGAAAGATAATTTTATGAGAAAGATCTGGGCGAAAGATTCACCCCAATCGGAGTTACGGATCTCCAGATATAAAGGAAACGATGAAGGGGTAGAATCTGAGAACGCAGAAACAGAGAGATAGATCCAATCTCGGAGGGGCTCTCGCCCCTCCCATGCCATGGGAGCCAAGGACCAGAGGGGAAACCCTTCTCCCATCTAGGGAGGAGGTCAAGGAAGAAGAAGAAGAAGGGGGGATCTCTCCCCCTTGCTTCCGGTGGCGCCGGAATGCCGCCGGGGGCCATCATCATCAACGCGATCTTCACCAACACCGCCGTCATCTTCACCAACATCTCCATCACCTTCCCCCATCTATATCCAGCGGTCCACTCTCCCGCAACCCGCTGTACCCTCTACTTGAATATGGTGCTTTATGCTTCATATTATTTTCCAATGATGTGTTGCCATCCTATGATGTCTGAGTAGATCTTTGTTGTCCTATCGGTGATTGATGAATTGCTATGATTGGTTTGAGTTGCATGTTTTATTATTGGTGCTGTCCTATTGTGCCCTCCATGTCGTGCAAGCGTGAGGGATTCCTGCTGTAGGGTTTGCAATATGTTTATGATTTGCTTATGGTGGGTGGCGTGAGTGACAGAAGCACAGACCCGAGTAAGTAGGTTTTTACGTATGGGATAAAAGGGGACTTGATGCTTTAATGCTATGGTTGGGTTTTATCTTAATGAATCTTTAGTAGTTGCGGATGCTTGCTAGAGTTCCAATCATAAGTGCATATGATCCAAGTAGAGAAAGTATGTTAGCTTATGCCTCTCCCTCAAATAGAATTGCAATAGTGATTACCGGTCTAGTAACATAGTCAATTGCTTAGGGACAATTTCACAACTCCTACCACCACTTTTCCACACTCGCCATTTACTTTATTGCTTCTTTATCTTAACAACCCCTAGTCTTTATTTACTCGCACTTTACTTTCTCGCAAACCTATCCAAAAACACCTACAAAGTACCTCTAGTTTCATACTTGTCCAAGGTAAAGCGAACGTCAAGCGTGCGTTGAGTCGTATCAGTGGCCGATAGGACTTGAGAGAGTATTTGTTCTACCTTTAGCTCCTCGTTGGGTTCGACACTCTTACTTATCGGAAGAGGCTACAACTATCCCCTATACTTGTGGGTTATCACGCTGCTTTGGGCGGCTGGAGCAAGAAGACCAGAGGTTGAAGAAGCACTATGGCCGTTGGATGGACATCATACGGTCACTGGAGTATTGACTAAGTTGACAAAGCCCTCCGTACCCGTCAACTTAGTAGGCCCACAAGTCAGCCCAACAATATGGTGGGTCCCAGCTAGCAGGGGGATATTCATTTTTTGGGCGTAATAAGGAGGCACTTCCTTGCGTGCAAAGATATAGCTGGTGGGTCCGACCTGTCAGTGGGGAGAACGTTTTTTCGCGAAATACAAAGGCCCTTCCTATGGGTCCTAGCTGTCAGGTGGAGGAATCATTATTTTGCACGTAATAAGGAGGCATTTCCTTGCGTGCGGCCGTGGACCCAGCTGTCAGCCTCTCCATGTATAGTCCACTTCCGATGGATGTCGTTCATTGACCACGTTGACCAGGCCGCGCCAAGAGCACCAGGGCAGTGGACGAGGCGAGGCCTATGTCGGGGAGGATGACCCACGAACACCTATGGGGCCAGCGGACCGAGCCCCTTTCAGTTCGGCGGGGGGCGGAGATCGCATGAAGAGCAGATCGAGGCGAAGCACACGAGCGGTTTACCCAGCTTCGGAGCTCTCCGGAGAGATAATACTCCTACTGCTGCATGTCTGAGTGCATTGAGTTCTTGCTCGGGAGCGCTAAATGCTACAGTACACACTAGCTGCTAACGAGACAGAGCGCGAGTGTTTTCTGGTGTCGAACCCCCCTCTACGTTGCGCATGGGCCTCCTTTTATATGCTCAAGGGGTCACCGACAGGTGGCAACGTAGACGAGGGCAAAAATGGAAAAAGGTGTTGCGGTTGGTACAACTACCTGAAGAGTGTATCCTACCTAACCCTGACGGCAGGGGACAAGGGCATTAAATGCCCGTCTGCGTCGCCCAAACAGTGCAAAAAGGGACCGTCAGGGGCGCCACCGCTTGCCACGATGGCAATCTTGTCAGCGTCGCTTGCCACCTCGCGCCGCTGGCTACACAGCCTCTTGCCACGCGCACCTGGAATGGTCCCAGGGTGACACGTTGGTGGATGTGCTGGAGCGCGGGTACAGAGTAGTAGCTTGCCGCGGCAAGCGCCTTCCGCGGTCGTTGTCTTGTCGCGTCCGGAAGCTTGTCGCTCACCGGGCCTTGCCGGGACGCATGGCGCGTCGCGGCAAGTTCCTTGAGATGCCTTGGTTGACCTTCCCGGCAAGCTCCTCTTGCCGGGTCCTTGTCTCCTTGGCTTGAATACTTTGTTCTTGAATGGCTCCAAAGGAACCATGGAGGACCTTGGCGGTCACCCGACAAGCCTTGCCGCGGGGTGCTGCGACTGCCCGTGCACAAGTTCGGGATACTAGGGTACCCCTACTCTAGTACACCGACAGGAGCCCCCGGGCCTGGGCCACACACGGTGCCGAGCGCTGTTGGTCCAGGCCCAAAACAAGGCACGGGCACGCGCGGCCTGGGTTACGCCGTATCTTACTCCGTATCCACCGCGCCCTCCCCGAACGGCACGCGTTGAATGCGGCGTCGTGGGAGAGATCGTGGGTGGTTATTTATTCGGAAAGACGGAACGTCCGCCCCCTCCCCCTTTATAAGCAGGGGAAACAGGGGCAGTTCACCCATCTCGCCAGTTGCTAATCCAATCTCAGAAATCTCCGCTGCTCTCCCCTTCTCCCAAAGCCGAAAGAGAACAGCACTCCGCCCCCCATCGCCACCAGCACCACCAACGCTGTCGATCTCCCCCACCACCTCCGCCATGGCTCCGAAAGCCAGCAAGGGGAAGGGCGTGAAGTCGACCGAGGCGCAGCGGCTTGTGGCACTGCGAAAGGAGCGGACAACCTTCCCCCCCAAGCTCGCCGCGAAGGAGCTGAGGGAGTACTACTACCTCTTCTAGTCGACAGAGACGCGAGCGCATCCGCGCACGAAGGTACTCTCTGCCGCCGCTTCGGAACAGGCTCCATATGGATATCCCTTCTTCGCGTTGTTCTTCTACTGCGGGCTCTGCCCGCCTTTCTCTGAATTCTTTTGAGACATCATGAACACCTACGGGTTCCACCTCCTTGACTTCACCCCCAATGCCGTTCTGACCATGGCAGTTTTCGCACATCTCTGCGAAAACTTTGTCGGAGTCCACCCAAATGTAGCTCTTTTCCACCACTTCTTTATGCCCCGGGTTGAGAGAGGGGAGCCTCTATCCGGCGGAATCGCCTGGATCTCGAGAGCTGGCAAGAAGGAAGCTTATCTGGAGGGAGAGCTCTGCGGCAAGTGGGAGGAATGGAGAGCAGACTGGTGCTGGATTGTCGAGGAGAACCCGCAGCCATTTACCGCCCAGCGCCAAGCCCCAATAGTGCGCGGCAACGATTGGAGCAGCGTGGCCCCGGAAGACGATAGGCTGAAGATTGCTGTCACCCGGATCCTGCGCCTCAGGCTTGCCGGGCTTACTGTAGGCGCCGTTGGCGCAGATTTTCTTCGCCGCCGCATCGCCCCCCTCAGGAGAGGAGGAGACCCGCCTGGGAGTTCGCGGGCCCGGCGGACATCATGAGGCTGCGCCCGGGCCTCAACTTCAACTTCACTATCCTGGAGCTGGACGCGATGCTCAAGGAATTGTTCAAGCACGACCCTCAACATCCCGAATGGTTCAGGTTGCCGAAGGGTGTCATTCCGCTGTGCAACAACTCCTCGCTCGGCCGCATCCGTGCAATGATGCCGCTGTGCAATTCGCATGGAATTGTCCCAACTTGGCAAGAGCCTGCAGACGACGTCGTGCAGGAGTTCTTCGACGGCTTGGTAGAAGTGCTGGTCTGCTCCGATGAGCAGAAGAGCCTCACCCGCGACACCACCGATGCGGAGATGCAGCACATCGCCACTAGGGCGGAAGAGGCGGCGGCGGCCGCTGCCGCGGGCGAGTTTGGATTCACTGTGGAGGAGGCAGAGGCAGCAGAGGCGGCAAGCCTTGCCGAGCGAGAGGAGTTTGCCGGCGAGGGAGAGCTTGCCGAGCCTGAAGCCGAGTCGAGCGAGCCTGCCGAGGGTGCGAGCGGCTCGTCGAAGACTGACTCCTCTTCCTCCTCGTCTTCGGACAGCCCGCCGCAAGCAGAGCCCCCAGCTCCACCAAGAAGGCGTCTCTGCAAGGTTGGGGACGTAGCAGGGCGGCAGAGGAGTCAACAGCCGCCGCGCCGCACGACACGCTCCACCGTGGCAAGCACTGAGGCCGCGGGAGCGTCTCACGCCGCTGTGGCAACCGGAGCGGGGTCCTCCCGGACCACCGCTTCTAATCCTGCCGCTGCCCCCGCCAAGCGGTTAAGGGAACCCACTCCTCCGCCTGGTCGTGCCAGAGGTGGGACGGACTTCGACCTCTCCGCGCTCAGCTCCGACGAGGAAGAAGAAGAGTAAGATTCTTTGATGTACTTGTTGTTCTTCAATTCTTGCTGTTTTGTCTTGTATCTAATTTGCTTTACTCCGAACTCATTCCTTTTCAGGACTCTGGCCCAGAGAGCGGCAAAGAGAGCCAAGGTCCCGGTGATTGTCATCGAGGATGAACCCACCGCGACAGCAGGGGGTGCGCCCGAGACCACCTTGCCGGACCCGGCAATCATTCCCCAAGGCAGCCCCCAGCGCAGCCCCCAGCGTAAGTATATGGTTTACCTCGCGCTGTTAGGCGTGCATGGGTGCTCTTTCTTCGCTGACATCTGATTATTGGTTTGCGTAGGAGCAGAACAGCCTCACCAGGAGCGCCCGGAAGCTGCCCCCGACATGACATCTGCTTCGATTACACCGCCAAGGGAGGATTCCCCGGCAAGGGAGCGTTCTCCGGCAAGGGAGAAGTCTCCGGCAAGGGAAAGTTCTCGGGCAAGGGGCAGCACCAACGACCCCCCGGTTGTGGAGACCACGACTGTAGAGCCCAGCACAGGTAATCCTTTTGCTTGAAAACTTCCCTTGGGTTCTTCTTCTTCTGATTTTCTTTTTGGATATTTGCTTGACTTCTCTCCCTTTTCCGGTCGTCAGATCCATCTACCACGGAGCCGATGGAGACCGAGGTCACCGGCGAGGAGAACGCGCGCGGCAATGCTGATGACGCCGTCGCCACCAAAGAAGGAGCTGGCGCTGATGATCCCGCCGGCGAAGAGGCCGCCAAGGCTGCCGCCGCACAAGCTGGCGAGGGGTCCGGCGATCGCACTGACGGCCCCGAGGCCGCAGGAGCGCAAGGCGCTACGCCGACCGCCGATCCCTCCGCCGCTGCCTCAGCGTCAGGCTCCGAAGAGCCCCAGCCTGGCGCTTATTTGAAGGCCGGCAATGGCATCTTCATCAAGCTCCCCTGGGTGTCAAGCTCTAGGGCGCCGGTCGAAGGAGAAACCTTTAATGGAGAGGTGCTCGCCTCCGCTGGGCTGACGCTGGTTGACGCGCCGAGCAGCAGCAGCAACGAGACTGAGGAGGAGCGGCTGCTGCGGAAGCTGGTGTCGCTCTACCGCGCTCGGCAGGCCAAGCTGGAGTCCCGAGAAGCGCTTGTCGCGAAGGCGGGAGTGGACATCGAGAAGCACGTGGAGGAGCTTCGGGGCCATAACCAGGAAGCTCTCCGGTCTTTGGCAGAGGAGCGGGAGCAACTCGCCGAGGCGCGGAAAGCCTTCCTCCTCGAGAAGGCTGAAGCCGAAGAGCAACAGCGGCTTGTCGCCGAGGAGCTGTTTGCACGGGAGGGCAAGTTGGCGCAGCGGAAGGTCAATCTTGACAGCCATGAGGAGGAGCTTGATGCACGCGAGCAAACTTTCGGCGGGGCTCTCAAGGAAGCAAAGGACGCGGCCGCAGCTGCCGAGGCCGCCAAGAAGGAGCTGGAGACGAAGGTGGCGCAGCTGGAGGCCGATCTCAAGACGAGCGGCGAAGAGCTTGCCGCGCTCAAGCATGAGCGCGAGAAGGACGCCTACACCCTTGGCGAGCTTCAGGGTAGTCTCGTCGAGAAGGGCAAGGAGCTTAGCGCCGCCAAGGACTCCAATGCAGTTCTTGAGTTGAAGTTGGCTACTTTGACCAAGACGCTGGACGGCGCCAGGAAGCAGGAGGTGGCCTTGAAGGAGCAGATCAAGGCCGATGAGGCGCTGCTGGCGAGTGCTGCCGTCACCCAGAACACCTTCAGGGAGAATGTGGAGCACTAGACGGAGGGTCTCGTGGATGTTGCCGCAGCCATCGACAGGGAGCTGGCGCAGCTAGGGATGGAGGATTTCGGGTACTCCTCCGATGAGAACCTCCAACCCAGCGCCAAGCTCACTTTGTTCTTCAAAGGCGTGGCGACGGCCCTCCAGCGACTCCGGGAGAGGATCCCAAAGCAGCTGGCCGACGAGTCGCGCAGAATCTGCGTGGGAGCTCTTCAAAAGGTGTTGGTGAAGGTGGCCTTCCGCAACCCAGGCCTCAACATCACCAACGTCCTCAGGACCCTGCCGCCAGAAGCTGATCTGGAGGCGCTCAAGACCCTTGTCGCACCCATTGTGGACAAGGTGAGCGTCAACTTGTTGGAATTCTTGGCGGACTGAACGCGTCGAAGAACAAGGTCGCCTTCCTCGAGACTTCTGGCACTAACTTTGCAGCTATGGTAGCGGTGCAAAGCTTGCTGGTAGCGAGCACCTCGTACAGCAGCCTGAAGATGGTCTTCCTCAAGGAGCAGCGCGTCATCTTGTCGCAGTTGCTCTTGCTCAAGCTCATCATAAGCGAGCACTCGAGGCGACCCGTATACGAGTTCCGTGGGGAGAACTGCCTCTGCTCCATAGACTAGAGCAAAAGGTGTCTGGCAGTGGCTCGATTTGGCGTCGTCCTGATCGACCAAAGAACCACCGGCAGCTCCTCAATCCAGTTCTTTCCGCACTTGTGCAGCCTGTCGAAAGTCCTGGTCTTGAGCCCGCGCAGCACTTCAGCATTTGCCCTCTCCACTTGACCGTTGCTTCTCGGATGAGCAACAGAAGCAAAGCAGACCTTGGCGCCAAGATCTTGGACGTACTGCATGAAGGTGCGGCTCATGAATTGCGTGCCGTTGTCGGTGATGATCCTGTTAGGGATCCCGAAGCGGCAAACAATCGACCTGAAGAACTTGACTGCTGACTGTGTTGTCACCTTCCTCGCTGCTTCCACTTCCAGCCACTTTGTGAACTTGTCAATTGCAACGTACAAGTACTCAAAGCCCCCGACAGCTCGGGGAAAGGGGCCGAGGATGTCGAGCCCCCAGACCGAAAATGGCCAGGATAAAGGGATCGTCTGGAGAGCTTGAGCTGGCTGGTGTATCTGCTTGGAATGGAACTGGCACGCTTCACACTTGGTTACTTGTGCAGTTGCATCCTGGAGGGATGTCGGCCAAAAGAAACCTTGCCGGAATGCTTTGCCGGCAAGTGCTCTTGCGCCAATGTGGTGACCACATATGCCTCCATGTATCTCTGCCAACAGCTTTTGTCCATCTTCCCGGGGAATACACTTCAATTTCACACCGTTGAGTCTTCTTCTGTACAGTGTGTTGTCGACAAACTGGTACATACTTGACTGCCGGGCTACTCTTTCCGCTTCTTCTTGCTCTTCGGGAAGTTCTCCTGTCTGAAGGAAACGGACTATCTGCTGTGCCCATGCTGGAGCTTGTGGCTCGACAACAAAGACTAAAGGCACATATGCTGCTGCGGGAACATCCGCTTCTACGGCGAGAACCTGCGGCTCAGCCGGAGCTTGGCGTTCCCCAGCAAGCTTGCCGGAGCAAAACTTGTCGGGAGCGTCTGCTTCAACGAAACAAACCCTAGGGCTTGCCGGAGCAGACTGCTCCTCAGCACTCTTGGTGTTGATCTTGGGGACCTTCTTGGCGGCGGCTTCGGGGAGCTCTGCCGGAAAGTAGTCACCAGAAATCAACTTCCTCTTCTTGCTCTGTCCAGTTGATGGTGTTACGGACGGTTGAGTCAGTTTGAGCACAAAGATCCCTGGTTCCACAGGTAACTTAAGTGCGGCGCACTTCGACAGGCCATCGGCAATGTCATTCTGAGCTCTTGGAATATGTTCCATCTGTAGGCCGTCAAAGTGCTCTTCTAGTTTTCTCACTTCATCAACGTAGGCTTCCATCAACGGACTCTGATAATTCTTGTTCACTTGGCGGACGACAAGCTGCGAGTCACCCCTGACAATGAGCTTCTTAATCCCAAGGTCTGCTGCGATCCTGAGACCGGCAAGCAAACCTTCATACTCTGCGGTATTGTTTGTTGCTTGCTCCTTGGGAAAGTGCATCTGGACTATGTACTTGAGGTGCTCTCCGGTGGGTGCAACAAGAAGCACGCCGCACCGGCGCCTTGCAGCGAGAAGGCACCAGCAAAGTACATCAGCCACTCTTTGCTTGCTTCCTTGACGGGGATGCTCTTTTCTGGAATTTCTTCATCTGGTGTTGGCGTCCACTCTGCTATGAATTCTGCCAATGCTCTGCTCTGGATAGTTGAAGTGCTCTCAAACTTGAGGCCAAAGCTTGACAGTTCCAGTGCCCACTCGACAATCCTGCCTGTTGCTTCTGGATTCTGCAGTATCCTCTTCAGTGGAAAACGAGTGACAACTGTGATCTCATGTGTTTGGAAGTAATGGTGCAGCTTTCTCGAGGCCATGAGAAGGCCGAAAAGCAATTTCTGCACACCAGAGTACCTTGACCTAGCCCCCTGCAGAAGGGAACTGACAAAGTAGACTGGGTGCTGCACCATTCTCTTCTGCATCTCCTCATGTGCCTGCGCAGATCCATCCTTGTCGGGACCAGAGCTTGTCGGGGAAGTCCTCTGCTTGTCGCTGGATGCATCTGCCGTGGTTGTTGGCTCATCATCCGCCTCCCTCTCCGCTACTAACGTAGCACTAATCACTTGATTGGTTGCCGCTATATACAGGAGCAACTTCTCTTCTGGCTTAGGTGCGACAAGTGTTGGAGTGGAGGACAGGTATCTCTTCAAGTCCTGCAGCGCAGCCTTCGCTTCCGGAGTCCATTTCATTGGACCTGCCTTTTTCAATATTTTGAAAAACAGCAGGGCGCGCTCAGCAGACCTATAAATAAACCTGCTGAGAGCAGCCACGCAACCGGCAAGTCTTCGTACATCCTTGACGCGCTTCGGTGCTTCAATCTGCTCAATGGCCTTGATCTTGTCGGGATTGGCTTCAATTCCCCGCTGAGACACGAAGAACCCGAGAAGCATGCCGGAGGGGACTCCAAACACACACTTCTCAGGGTTAAGCTTGAGGTTGATCTTGCGCAGATTTGCAAAAGTTTCATCTAAATCTTGAATCAGAGTTGCCTTGTCCTTGCTCTTGACCACTATGTCATCCATGTAGGCTTCCACATTTCTGTGCATTTGTGGCTCAAAAGCGTCATGGACTACCCTTGCAAATGTTGAACCAGCATTCTTTAAACCGAAAGGCATCCGTACGAAACAGTACGTGCCACATGGAGTGATGAATGTGGTCTTCTCCTCATCCTCTTCTGCCATGAAGATCTGATGATACCCTGAGTATGCGTCAAGGAATGAAAGCAAGTCACATCCGGCCGTGGAGTCAACAATCTGGTCAATGCGCGGTAAGGGAAATGGGTCTTTGGGACAAGCTTTATTGACATCGGTAAAGTCGATACAAAGCCTCCATTTCCCGTTTGCCTTGCGCACGACTACATGATTGGCCAACCACGTAGGATGGAGCACTCCTCTGACAAGGCCTGCTGCTTCCAACTTCTTGATTTCTTCTGCGATGAATTCTTGGCGCTCCACTGCTTGTTTCCTGACCTTCTGCTTGACGGGCCGTGCATGAGGACAGACGGCAAGATGGTGCTCGATTACTTTCCTGGGAACACCGGGGATGTCAGACGGTTGCCACGCAAACACATTGACGTTCGCCCGCAGGAAAGCAACGAGCGCGCTTTCCTATTTAGGGTCGAGAGTGGCACTGATGGTGAAGGTACCACCAGTGCCGTCCTCCTTGGCGGACACCTTCTTTGTCTCTGGCGGAGCTGCCATCGCCTTCTTACGCTTGCCGGTGGAGCTCGATGGTGCGTCCTCGACGGTAGCGCAGCACTCCAAAGAGGTGCGCTTGCCGGAGTGGGCATCAGAACTCTTGCCGGACTTGGTCTTCTTCTTCCCCCCGGGAGCTTCAACGACTTGCGATCTGCTGCAGCTGCTGCTTCCCGGTAGATCTTGTCGGCACAGATAAGAGCATCCTTCTTGTCGCCAGGGACATAGATGACACTTATCAGGCCTGGCATCTTCAGCATGTTGTATGCATAGTGAGAGGCTGCCATGAATTTGACGAGTGCAGGACGGCCGAGTATCCCATTGTAAGGCAATGGAAAGTCAGCAACGTCAAAAGAGACCCTCTCAGTCCTGAAGTTCAACTCGCTGCCAAATGTCACCGGCAACGTGATCTTTCCCTTCGGCTTGCTCCTTCCCGGATTGATTCCTTGGAATGTGCCGGTCTCTTCGAGCTCGCTGTCAGGGATCTGGAGTTTCTAAAGTACCGCGGAGGAGATCAGGTTCAAGCCGGCCCCGCCGTCAACTAGCATCTTAGTGACCTTGAGGTTGCGGATAGTTGGTGAAACCAACATCGGCAAGCACCCGACCGCAGTTATGCGATCAGGGTGGTCCTCAATATCAAAGATGATAGGCGTGCTGGACCATTTCAGAGGCTTGCGTGACTCGACGGGTGGCTCTACCACATTGACTTCCCGCACCCACTGCTTGAGCTGGCGGTGTGAAGTATGCAGAGAAGCACCGCCGTCAACGCACAGGACCTCTGTGGCTTTCTGGAACTCCTGCTCACCGGTCTCGTCATCATCCATATCTTCATCGTCGTCGTCATCTTCATCCTTGTCGCGGCCGCGGGGAGGTCTGTCTCCTTGCCGCTGCTTGGCCTTGCCGCGGCATCCTCCCCGGCCGGGGCGCTTCTTGCCGGATCCTCCAGTACCTTCTTGGGCCTTCTCCTTGTCGCGTCGCTCGTATTCAGCCTTTTGCTGCTCGACAAGCTGCTCGACCTTCTTGCAGCTCTGGAGATCATGGCCCTTGGTGCGGTGGATCTTGCAGTACTGTTTGTTGGCGCCATCCTGCTTGTCGGCGGCTGCCACAGCTTCGGCTTCCTTGGCGCCACCTCCGTTGCCGGACTGCTCAACGACTAGCACATCTTTGCCTTTCTTCTTCCTGTTGTTCCGCCGCCGGTTTCTCTTTGCCGGGGCAGCATCCTCGCTGTCAGATCCTCCTGCTCCTGTATTCTCTCTAGGGAGTTTCCTCCCTTCCTCAGCACGTGCACACTTGTCGGCCAGGGCATATAGCTCACCGATGTCTCTGATCTTTCACACCGCCATCTCCTCCCGCATCCTACGGTTTCGCACGTTCTGATGGAACGCGCTGATGACCGCGGCAGGGTGGACATCTGGGATGTTGTGCTGTACACGGCTGAATCTCTGAATGTACTTGCGCAGGGGCTCTCCTTCCTTCTGGGCGAGCAGATGAAGGTTGCTCTCTTGGCCATGAGGCTTGTGGCCGCCTGTAAAGGCGCCGACAAACTGATGGCATAGATCTGCCCAGGAGGATATGAAGTTATCCGGCAAATGCATGAGCCAGGACCTGACATTGGGCTTGAGCACCAGCAGGAAGTAGTTGGCAAGGATCTTGTCGTCCCGCCCCCCAGCATCTTGCACCGCGATGGTGTAGATGTTGAGGAACTCCGACGGATGTGACTTGCCATCGTACTTCTGTGGTACGTCTGGCTTGAAATTCTTCATGCTGGGCCACTGGACTTGCCGCAGCTCACGAGTGAACACAGGGCAACCTACCGCGTACGGCAAGTCGCCTGGTTCTCCTAGCACATGCATGTCGACAGAGGGCCCAGCGCGCTGGTCTGATTGACGCCACGCTTCTCTTCGGCGCTCGATGCGAGTACGAGCGTCTTCTTGTTGTCGTTCATGAAGAACTTGGCGCTGATTGCGACGAGCTCGTGGGTCTGATGACGCGGTGGAGTCGCTGTCGAGGTTGATCCGGCGAGTCGACGATCTTGGCCTTCAGGGCGGAGAGTGCACGGTGGTCGCACCCCCACCGGTTTTGTCGCCATCGGCTCGTGCCTGGCAATCTTGCCGCGGCTACGAGGTACTCAGCTGCCGTGGAGTGTCGCCGTTGGCGAAGCCGATGAGACTCTGAATGGTGGCCCTCCATTCGTCGATCCTGTCTGCCGTTGGAGGGTAATCCAGGAGCGGTTGAGCTCTCGCCAAAGCTTCTGCTGGAGTGGTGGGTGGCAGTGGTGAACGGTGCGAGGAGCGGGATATGCCCGGACTTCTAACTATGTTAGAAGGAGCAGTATCCCGTCCAGGCGACCGTGTCTTGCTCGTGCCAGCATTTTGGCGTGCATGCTGGTCTTGAGCATCCCGAGATCCACCAGCTCGATCTTGGTCCAACGAACGTATGGTACCGCGAGTACCATGATGCTGTCGGTCCCGCGCCTCCTGAGATGGGCGCGGTGCATGTACGGACGCCGAGGTCTGCGCAGCCTTGTCCTTGGACTTGGCAGCACCGTGAGCTCCCTCGTCGATGCCCGTTCCTCCGTCGGCATCTACCCCACCACCCGTTTGCTCTGGTGGCGGTGGGATCGACGTGGACGGAGCGGCTACCTCCGAGGCCTTCTTCTTCGGTGGCATGTCGATGAAGAAGATGAAGAAGATGAAGATCTAGCTCGTGTGAACGCCGGATTAGGTTCACACAGCCTCGACGCCCCCTACCTGGAGCGCCAAAGATGTCGGGGAGGATGACCCACGAACACCTATGGGGCCGGTGGACCAAGCCCCTTTCAATTTGGCGTGGGGCGGAGATCGCACAAAGAGCAGATCGAGGCGAAGCTAACGAGCGGTTTACCCAGCTTCGGAGCTCTCCGGAGATATAATACTCCTACTGCTGCATGTCTGAGTGCATTGAGTTCTTGCTCGGGAGCGCTAAATGCTACAGTACACACTAGCTGCTAACGAGACCGAGCGCGAGTGTTTTCTGGTGTCGAACCCCCCTCTACGTTGTGCATGGGCCTCCTTTTATATGCTCAAGGGGTCACCGACAGGTGGCAACGTAGACGAGGGCAAAAATGGAAAAAGGTGTTGCGGTTGGTACAACTACCTGAACAGTGTATCCTACCTAACCCTGACGGCAGGGGACAAGGGCATTAAATGCCCATCTGCGTCGCCCAAACAGTGCAAAAAGGGACCGTCAGGGGCGCCACCGCTTGCCACGATGGCAATCTTGTCAGCGTCGCTTGCCACCTCGCGCCGCTGGCTGCATAGCCTCTTGCCACGCGCACCTGGAAAGGTCCCAGGGCGACACGTTGGTGGATGTGCTGAAGCGCGGGTACAGAGTAGTAGCTTGCCGCGGCAAGCGCCTTGCGGCGGTCGTTGTCTTGTCGCGTCCGAAAGCTTGTCGCTCACCGGGCCTTGCCGGGACGCGTGGCGCGTCGCGGCAAGTTCCTTGAGATGCCTTGGTTGACCTTCCCGGCAAGCTCCTCTTGTCGGGGCCTTGTCTCCTTGGCTTGAATACTTTGTTCTTGAATGGCTCCAAAGGAACCATGGAGGACCTTGGCGGTCACCCGACAAGCCTTGCCGCGGTGTGCTGCGACTGCCCGTGCACAAGTTCGGGATACTAGGGTACCCCTACTCTAGTACACCGACAGCCTAGGAAGGGAATGACACGGAGCCAGGGAATACTCAACAGTTGTTTCCCATGCGAAGGAGTACGAGGGTTTACTGGTTCGTCTGTTGTCGCCGGAGAATAACAGCATGTGTGGGTGAGTAGAGGGATGGCTAGGCCAGCGATGGGAGTACGGTGGGGCCGTGAGGTCTGTGCGGCAGCATAGCCAGCCGCGGGAGGAGGGAGCAGGCAGTCCCATCGGCACTTGTTTGAGCGGCTGGAGCATGAAGAGCAGAGATTGAAGAAGCACGACAGCCGTTGGATGGACATCCAACAGTCAATTCTCTCATGTGTTGACTAAGTTGACAGGGCGTTGCGTGTGCATCAACCTTTTTTTTATGAAAGCATACGCATCAACCTATAGTAGGCGCACAAGTCAGCCTCAAATCTGTGGAAAACAGCATACAGCCCATCTGCCATTATTTCTAATAATGTACAGCCCATTTGTTAATTCTTAAGAATTTTTTCGGAGCCCATCTTCTTTTTGTTAGCATTACACCCCATATTGTGGCCATGGTTAAAAAGTATACGAAATTTTGCATATTTCGGTGCGGTCAACTGTTTTTAATCCAGAAATATCGATTCACATTCAAACTATTTTGAAAAATAATTTATATAAATATAAAATCCAAATAACTGTCCACGCATAAAAATCAATGGAATTTAAGATCTTGTAATGAAAAGAAATTGAAACTAATTCACGGTTTGATGTGTTTTAAAAATGTACAGCCCATTTCTGGGCAAACCAAATGAAACTCTCCTCGTCTTGAAAGATTTGCAGCCCAGCAGTGCCGATAAAGAAAGTAAGCCTTGTTTGGGTATTTCTTTAAAAAAATAGAACTGGGCTAGCCATTTTCAGCAAGAAAAAAACACAATTGGGCTCATGATGTGGTAAACATAAATAAAACCCTGGCTAGACGGGCCATAGCCCCCACACAGCCCCGTTTTTACCTTGATCCGTCGCTAAAACTAGTATAAATAATAACTGCTTGTTCCTCAAAAAAACTGCGCGACTTGCTGGGTCCCTGGTGTCAGCCGCTCGTAGTGTAATTCTCTCGTTTATTGACTACGTTGACAATGGCGTGAGCCCCAGATGTCCAACCATTAGGAAGAACCATATTTTTGGGCTTGTACTATAGAGGCACTTGCTTACGTACTGCCATGATGCTGGTGGGTCCCTACTGTCATCCTCTCCACATACAGTCATCTCCTTGTTCCTCTCAGTTGTTGACGACATTGACAACCCAAGAGGGCGGCGCACCGCGCACGGCGAGCGAACCAAGGCCGCAAGGCGGAGGACGACGGCGAGGCCTCAGACGGAATGAACAGGAGCCATTGAAGATGCGCCGGTCCAGTCGTAGGCGGAGGGGAGTACGAGGGTTGACTGGTTCGGGTGCGGGTGCGTGTTGGGGCTGACATCGCCGGAGAATAACAGGACGTGTGGGGGAATAGAGGGATGGACTGGCCAATGTTGGAGGGTACGTATGGTAGGGCGGCGGAGGCGCAGCCAGCCATGGGAGGCGGGAGCAGGCGGAGCCAGCGGGGTGGTTTGGTTTGGGCGGCTGGAGGAAGAAGAAGACAAGAGATAGAAGATACACGACAGATGTTGGATGTCAATCCAACGGCTGGTAGGCAGAATTGTTTGTTGACTGGCTAGTAAGTCGACACCACCTTGGATAGGCTATTTCCTCGCGGGTCCCAAATGTCAAAATCCAAATCTGTCATGGTCATGCAGCCTTTCCTATGAAAATTTACAGCCCATTCGATGTGCTAGTTCGAAATAAGTTTGTGGGTGCTGGTGGGGGCTAATCACTTGGCTTCTGTAATGCACAGTGAGCTCAAGCAGCCGGCGAGAGTGATGTTATTTCCCTTGGTTGGGATTTGTTACAATATTTCACTCTAAATTAAACGAATGGCAAGCCATTTGCCTTGTTTCAAAGAAAATATGACAGTCACAGCCGAGTTGAAAAGGGCAGGAACATCTAACTCCAACTTACAAACTGTACAAAAGCACGAGGGTTAATTGTTCATCAGGTTTACAAAAAAACCAGATTGAAAAGGGCAACAACATCTAATTCCAGCACTGTTTTCGGCAGTCACAGTCAAATGGATCGGTCAGGTCCATAGAATGAACATCCTGGGTCGTAAAATTTACTGTATTATGACCACAATATGTTGTAAATAGAAGCCCGGCACGTTCAGAAGCTCTTTTGCCCACCTGAAACTCCTTTTTTTGCTCTTCGACATACCCATCCGTCAAAACCATGCTGCTGATAAACTTAAGCCTGATGGACAATAGTAACCTCGCATTCAGCAGGAAGAATGTGACAAATCTTGTGTTTGCACGGTTGGCTACATATCGTCCCAGCGTTATTGTCTTCAATCGAATTTCATGAGAAGTGAGAAAATCCCGATGCTTACGAATCCACCGATTGGTTATAACTTTCTTACCCCGTCCTGTTGCCTAAATAGACATGAAGATTGAAAATATTTAAGGTCTAAAAGAAGAGTGTCGAAAGAGCAACAGCTGAATGGTTAATTCTAGTACACTATATGTGGGCTTCCAATGTGCGTGAAATTATCACCTTTATATACAACTTCTCCAGACATGGAAAGCATTGCAACAAGACAATAATCTTGTTCAGATCAAAACTATTCATTTGGATATATAAGATCTTGACAGAATCCAGCACCATTGATAGGCCATCCATGGAGAAACTCTTCATTGAGCATAGAACATAATATTAGTACAAAATGTGTACTCCAAGATGATATATAAATTATGTGCAGAAATTTAAAATGCAGCTTATGGTTACAAGTGTAGATGATAATATAAAGTACCTGAAGAACTGTGGAGCCAAACACCATACTGAAATGAGCACAGAGATCATGTATTACACCCAAGGTCTCCAGTTTAGGCGCAGAGAGGACGGTTATTTGCAATGGTGAATAACTAGAATCAAGGATCGACCTTTGAAGTGAAGGGGCATCTTGGATGATGAGCTGCCTTCCGTCAAAAGAAATTCCAATTCTTACAAGGTTAGGCGACTTTATTTGGAGACAACCGATTCTAACTGTGAAAACAAGCACCAGGCACTCCAGCGCAGGGCAACTGGAGTGGATGATGTTGTGCAATGAGGCCTCCCATATACGAACCCGCACAAGTGAAAGTTTCCTGAGAAATGGGAGTCAAAGGTTTAGTACCAGATTGTCTGGTAGGTAGCACAGCGCAAAGGTGGCGGTGTGGAGAGAGGAGGAAAACCGTGAGATGGGTATCGGTGCTGAGGGCACAAGTTCATGGCATTCGGTATGTGGTATGTGATTTCCAGGGGAATAGTAGAACTCAAGCAGCTGTAGTTTTGTGAATTCAGGGGATTTCAGCCAAGCGTCCACCGTGCAGGGCATGGTATGCTTGCTCAGGTAGCATGACGGGATGCAGAGGCTTTGAACGGAGCCTTGGTGGGAGGAGATGATGGCTCTGGGGATTTCAAAATCACTGAAGAGAGATAGCTGACGACAGTCGAGATTAAGGGGCACGACACGCCATAGAGGGCGCCACCGAATTGAGAGGACTTGGGTGCGGCAGCAATCCTTGGTGGGGAGAAGCGAGATGATCTCCCCAAGGACGACGTCTGGGAGATCGCTGATGCGGTCCACCCAAGATTCTATGGGTTCCTGGGATCCGGTGGGGGCGGGGTCGCTGCTTCTCCCCGCGCTGTCGGGTGCGGGATCTACAACAGGCGTTATCGCTGGCGGGAGCCTCATCTTCTTGGCGCTGGAGTCAGCCGACTCCATTTTCCTCGAGGGCGTCGCATCGCGCTCACGGATTTGAGCAGAGTAACGAATGACGAGCCTAGTTGTAGTGCGAGCGAAGAAGAAGGGGAGCTGGGGATTTTCTGTAGGAGTGAGGAAGAAGAGGAGCTAGGGTTTTCTGTAGGAGTGAGGTGATGAATTTGGGGTACGAGTGGAACGAGCTGACGTGAGGTGGGTGGGAGCGAGGAGGAAGAAGAGCACCCATGTTTTTTGGGGGGGGGGCGGTGTGCTGGGTGTGGGTAGCGCCTCTCATTCAGTAAATATATGGGCTTTTGAATTGATTTTACTATTTACTAGTGTGGATGGGTTGTTTTGTCTTGGGCCCAGAGAAACAATTACTACTAGTACAGTGGAGACACTCTACAGCTACCCAGAAAAACAATTACTACTAGTACAGTGGAGACACTCTACCGCTTCTAGCTCCTCCTAGGTCATTGAAACGTCTCCCTCTACTGAATGTCGTTATACTTTTGTTCACCGACATGCGGGCCATGCAGCGCGCGGGCCCAAATGCCATCCACCAAATTAGAAGGCAGTATGCAGGCGGAGAGTCACCCCGGTCATAGCGCGGCAGTAATGAGCCATCGTATCACAAAACCCCACCTCCCCGCAGTCTAAGTTTGATGGACGAAGCAACCATCATTTCACTCTTCGCTGAATCCCCTTCTCCCTCACCGTCTTTAAGAAAGGCAACACTCGCATCTGCCACTGTTCTTCTCTCCCAACAAAGGGAAGGTAAGAGGATCCGTGATGTTGGTATATTTTTGTTCAGAGAAAAAAAAGAACTTTTGCAAAGCAGTAACCGATCCTCACTCTCTTTTTTGTTTCATTGTCATTGCGATTGTGTTTTCCTTTTAGTGGTCTCCTAGTATTCGTCAGTTTCATGATGGACCAAGGAGAACCGGGCAAAGATCTGCCGATATTGGAGCAGACGCGGGAGGCTGATCCCCACGAGACAGAGAGCTCCAAGAAGATGGAGGCAACCACCGAGCCGACCCCAAATACGCTCACGGCCACTACTGAGATGGTCAATGCCCCGTTTGAGGTTACAGCCCATGTAGCACTGCAGGAGCAGTTTT